>NW_027456125.1:0-300000 GCF_040206685.1 Ascaphus truei | reverse complement strand
TGCTACAGCGAGCGCTTCTTACCCTGCGCAGTCCTGCCTGCTCTGCTCACACTATCCTGCTGCTACAGCGAGCGCTTCTTACCCCGTGCAGTCCTGCCTGCTCTGCTCACACTGCCCTGCTGCTACAGCGAGCGCTTCTTACCCCGTGCAGTCCTGCCTGCTCTGCTCACACTATCCTTCTGCTACAGCGAGCGCTTCTTACCCCGTGCAGTCCTGCCCGCTCTGCTCACACTATCCTGCTGCTACAGCGAGCGCTTCTTACCCTGCGCAGTCCTGCCTGCTCTGCTCACACTATCCTTCTGCTACAGCGAGCGCTTCTTACCCCGTGCAGTCCTGCCCGCTCTGCTCACACTATCCTGCTGCTACAGCGAGCGCTTCTTACCCCGTGCAGTCCTGCCTGCTCTGCTCACACTATCCTGCTGCTACAGCGAGCGCTTCTTACCCTGCGCAGTCCTGCCCGCTCTGCTCACACTATCCTGCTGCTACAGCGAGCGCTTCTTACCCCGTGCAGTCCTGCCCGCTCTGCTCACACTATCCTGCTGCCACAGCGAGCGCTTCTTACCCTGTGCAGTCCTGCCAGCTCTGCTTACACTGTCCTGCTGCTACAGCGAGCGCTTCTTACCCCGTGCGGTCCTGCCTGCTCTGCTCACACTATCCTGCTGCTACAGCGAGCGCTTCTTACCCCGTGCAGTCCTGCCCGCTCTGCTTACACTGTCCTGCTGCTACAGCGAGCGCTTCTTACCCCGTGCGGTCCTGCCTGCTCTGCTCACACTATCCTGCTGCTACAGCGAGCGCTTCTTACCCCGTGCAGTCCTGCCTGCTCTGCTCACACTATCCTGCTGCTACAGCGAGCGCTTCTTACCCCGTGCAGTCCTGCCTGCTCTGCTCACACTATCCTGCTGCTACAGCGAGCGCTTCTTACCCCGTGCAGTCCTGCCCGCTCTGCTTACACTGTCCTGCTGCTACAGCGAGCGCTTCTTACCCCGTGCGGTCCTGCCTGATCTGCTCACACTATCCTGCTGCTACAGCGAGCGCTTCTTACCCCGTGCAGTCCTGCCTGCTCTGCTCACACTATCCTGCTGCTACAGCGAGCGCTTCTTACCCCGTGCAGTCCTGCCTGCTCTGCTCACACTATCCTGCTGCTACAGCGAGCGCTTCTTACCCCGTGCAGTCCTGCCTGCTCTGCTCACACTATCCTGCTGCTACAGCGAGCGCTTCTTACCCTGCGCAGTCCTGCCTGCTCTGCTCACACTATCCTGCTGCTACTGCGAGCGCTTCTTACCCCGTGCAGTCCTGCCTGCTCTGCTCACACTATCCTGCTGCTACAGCGAGCGCTTCTTACCCCGTGCAGTCCTGCCTGCTCTGCTCACACTATCCTGCTGCTACAGCGAGCACTTCTTACCCCGTGCAGTCCTGCCTGCTCTGCTCACACTATCCTGCTGCTACAGCGAGCGCTTCTTACCCCGTGCAGTCCTGCCTGCTCTGCTCACACTATCCTGCTGCTACAGCGAGCGCTTCTTACCCCGTGCAGTCCTGCCTGCTCTGCTCACACTGTCCTGCTGCTACAGCGAGCGCTTCTTACCCCGTG
Source organism: Ascaphus truei (assembly GCF_040206685.1). Lineage (NCBI taxonomy): Eukaryota > Metazoa > Chordata > Amphibia > Anura > Ascaphidae > Ascaphus > Ascaphus truei. The sequence continues at coordinate 298,412 of NW_027456125.1, read as the reverse complement.
CAGTCCTGCCTGCTCTGCTCACACTGTCCTGCTGCTACAGCGAGCGCTTCTTACCCCGTGCAGTCCTGCCAGCTCTGCTCACACTATCCTGCTGCTACAGCGAGCGCTTCTTACCCCGTGCAGTCCTGCCTGCTCTGCTCACACTATCCTGCTGCTACAGCGAGCGCTTCTTACCCCGTGCAGTCCTGCCTGCTCTGCTCACACTATCCTGCTGCTACAGCGAGCGCTTCTTACCCCGTGCAGTCCTGCCTGCTCTGCTCAAACTATCCTGCTGCTACAGCGAGCGCTTCTTACCCCGTGCAGTCCTGCCTGCTCTGCTCACACTATCCTGCTGCTACAGCGAGTGCTTCTTACCTCGTGCAGTCCTGCCTGCTCTGCTCACACTATCCTGCTGCTACAGCGAGCGCTTCTTACCCCGTGCAGTCCTGCCTGCTCTGCTCACACTATCCTGCTGCTACAGCGAGCGCTTCTTACCCCGTGCAGTCCTGCCTGCTCTGCTCACACTATCCTGCTGCTACAGCGAGCGCTTCTTACCCCGTGCAGTCCTGCCTGCTCTGCTCACACTATCCTGCTGCTACAGCGAGCGCTTCTTACCCCGTGCAGTCCTGCCTGCTCTGCTCACACTGTCCTGCTGCTCGCCGCCGGCACCGCATACCGGCATCTCCCCCCGCCTGGCTCTTAATTAGGTAAGTATATGGGGGGGGGGAGAGATGATATGATGATGATCTGGGGGGGAGATGATATGATGAGGGGGACTGAGGAAGATATGATGTGTAGGGGGGCTGGGGGAGATATGAGGATCTGCGGAGGGAGATATGATGATCTGAGTGGGAGATGATATGATGACAGGGACTGAGGGAGATATGATGATGATGAGGGGGACTGAGGAAGATATGATGATGATGAGGGGGGCTGGGGGAGATATGATGATGATGGGCACTCCTGCTGCCCCAGCGTTGTTTGCTCTGGGTTGCCGGAGATTAGGGAGGAGATTGGGTGCGTGGCGGGCGACATGGCGAACACGTCACAGAGCTGGTTGCCCTCATTGGCTGAACCAGCTCACGTGACGCTGACGTCCCGCGACTGCAGCCTGGAAGACAAATTCACATGTCTTGGCACAATGTCGCAGCGTCAACGGGCTACTGCGAAGCGAGCACTTTAGGAACTACCCTTGAAATCGGGAGTCGCAAAAATGCGCGCGCACGTCGCAACGCCGGCACCCTGAGCACGTACGGTCCAAATCTGTTTTCCATGGAGCAGTTTGGCCCATCTCACATTACAAGTTGTGCCGGCCTGGTCTATGCAGCCAGCCCGGGCAGTTACATAGGTGCCAGAATGTCTGCACAGTCATTGAAGTTCAAAGGAGGAAGGAGGTCCGGAGCTGAGAGAACTGTTTGGTGAGCGGGAAAAGGCTAAGTGCCAGATCCAGAGGGGGCACCCCACCCTCTGGCCTGGTGAATCCTGCGCAGCGGGGGAAATATGAATTAGCTGGGGGAAGTTGCTGCTCAGTGGCGCGTTTCCCATTGGCTAGTTCATATTTCCCGCCCACCTGGTTTTTCAAACCGGCTTGGCACGCCCCCTCCTCTGACATCAGCAGCCAGACGAGCCCCGTTCTGATTGGCTGGTAGGAAAAATTCCCACGCTCTGATTGGCTTCTAGTCCCTGTTCCATGTTTGACATTGGGCAATCCCTTAAATAGATCCCGTGTCCAATCAGAGAGCTCCCTCCCTCTCTCTGTCCCTCAGACTGACAGGCAATCTTGGGACTGGGCCCAGTAACGCACCGGCGGGTTTCCCCGGTGTTTTGCTCGGAATAGCAAAGCTCTAGGCATTGAGGTGCCGGGGAGCCCAGCCGAGCGGGGGACAAGTTCTGAGGAATAATGTTACTTGCTCCAGTCCAGTGACGCGGAGAGGACAGGGTAAGCCTTTACTGAAGCAGCCGCCCTGCACCTATTGGAGGCTAGTTGTCACCCCCAGACTCCCAGTAAGTGTGTATTCTGTATTCTGTATTTTATTTGTGTGTACGCGGGTTTACCCGAATAAACCTCATTTTATTCCACCATCTTGTTTTGCCGAGTGGATGATCCCAGAAAGGTATAAATGTGTTAAAATTCCCAGTCTCCCGTGTGCTGCGGCAGACACCAAATTTACCTCAGCCAGAGACGCCATTTTTAAATATTCTGCTTCTCCTGACATCAGATCCGCCATTTTTAAATGCCTCAGGCACTGTACATCTGGCCTGCCCGCCAATGGCCCGGTGGCGAGATGTCCTTGCCGCGAAGTACGTAGCGGTGGATCGCCGGTGCCGACTTGGAGCGTATAACAGGGCAGGGAGGGGGAGAAATGGTTACATTCCAAAGCGCCCGATGCGTTACGCTGTGAAGTTTCTCTATAATCATCGCACTTTCATCCCGACCCCCCCTCAGGGTGCCAGCCAGTGCTGGAGGCGGTGCTTAGTGATGTCAGCGCCAAGTGTGGAAGCAGCATACGGACCACCAGCTACCGTCTGTATGTAATGGAGGACATCCAAAGCACGGAGGGGCCCGAGAGCAAGCAGTCCTGCACTGCAAGGTAATCTCTCCCCCCCACCCCCGTCTCTCCCCCCCACTCCCGTCTCTCCTCCCCCCCGACTCTCTGCACTGACCCCCACACACATCCTGCCTTGCGTCCTCCTATGGTATTCCTGCACTAACCCATTCACACAGCATCTGTGCGTCTGTGTCAGCGTGTGCCTGCACGTGTCCATGTCTGCGTGTGCCTGCACGTGTCTGTGTCTGTGTAGAGGGAGAGGGGGGTTGGTCCGGTATTAAAGGGTTTGCACCCCATATGGCCACCCCTTGACCTCACCAGGGAGGCAAGGGGTTAACTGGACTGCGGTCCAGGAATGTGGCTTACTCCTTGTCATGTCAGGAAAATGTATGTTCCCCTGTTCCCATGTTTCATTATAATCCTGTATTTTAAAAATTTAAAGTGCATTTCTGTATCTCCGGTTCTGGAGGTCGCAGAGAGTTGAAATTTGGCCAAAATGTAGAGTCTCTGTAGACATTAAAAACTGGCAAATTGCGACCCACTGGGCCCACCAGAACGGAACTTATTAATATGTGAATATATTAAAGTGTATATGGTATTTTGGATCTGCTCTGAAAATGCAGACTACATCTGCTATGCTAATAGGTCAGGAAGGGCAGCCGGATGATTTCGCATAAGCCCTGTGATCAAAAGTTAACTGCTCTGATTGTTTTCACTAGGAACCAAGTACTGATCAAAAGACTCTGCCACTCTAACTGTTTACCTGAGGGCAGAGAAGCATCAAACTGGAGTGGTTTGTATGTGTTATATCTACACCGACAAACAATGAAGATCCTGCCAGATACTTCATCTGGTAGACTGGTCATCGCCCCTGATTTAATTATGGGGCTACAGAAATAAGACCCTCAGAGTCCCAGTGCGCATGGGCTAACCAGCTGGGGAGCATGGGTTAAACTGTGTTTCCACATTAGGGATTGGATACAGATAATTGTTCACCAATAGTCTGTATTCAATGTTAAGAATAGGGTTACAAAGGTATATAAACTGTGTCAACCCTACAGTTCTTGTTCTTCTGATTTCACCTGGAATGTCACCGGATTGCTGGAGAATTGCTAGCTGATACTTCTCCATTCCCCAACCCTAAGTAAGTGTTACCTTCTTGCCTGTTAATTGTACTATATTGCTGTGTTCACCTTTTTAAGGAATAAATATATTTTATGATATCTAAGCCTCGTTCAGTTCAACCCAGATATTTGGTGTTTGTTATATCTTGTCATAAGTTACTGTGACAGTCTGCGTGTGCCTGCACGTGTCTGTGTCTGCGTATGCCTGCACGTGTCTGCGTGTGCCTGCACGTGTCTGTGTCTGCGTGTGCCTGCACGTGTCTGTGTCTGCGTGTGCCTGCACGTGTCGGTGTCTGCGTGTGCCTGCACGTGTCTGTGTCTGCGTGTGCCTGCACGTGTCTGTGTCTGCGTGTGCCTGCACGTGTCTGTGTCTGCGTGTGCCTACACGTGTCTGTGTCTGCGTGTGCCTGCACGTGTCTGTGTCTGCGTGTGCCTGCACGTGTCTGTGTCTGCGTGTGCCTGCATGTGTCTGTGTCTGCGTGTGCCTGCACGTGTCTGTGTCTGCGTGTGCCTGCACGTGTCTGTGTCTGCGTGTGCCTGCACGTGTCTGTGTCTGCGTGTGCCTGCACGTGTCTGTGTCTGCGTGTGCCTGCACGTGTCTGTGTCTGCGTGTGCCTGCACGTGTCGGTGTCTGCATGACGTCACATGACCCCACAACGTCATTTGATGCAGGAGCCATGGCACCTCTCTCCCTCCCTCAACCCTCTCAACCGTAAGGAATCAGCAGACAACAGCGGCAGCCGGTGTAAATGTAGATCGTAGAAGGGCCAATACACTATGGTCACCTGAGACCCCGTATCCATCAATGCCGAAGCGTAGATACCTTCAATTACTACCCGAACGATGGCAGCGGGTCGGATTCGATTGCTCGTGGAGGGCTGGGCTCCGGCTCCGGCTCCGCCGTCCTGGGGGGTACACAGCATCGATTGGGCTGGCCGAGACGCCATTCTCCGTAGGGAGGGGCAGCGTGCCCGAAGATGTCCCATCTTTCCGCAAGCATAACACTGGATTTGGCTGAGGTAGGTATCATTTAGCTCGGGAGGTGAGTTTCGGCCTGTCATAGGGCGGTGCCGGGCAGCTGTCGGCGCCCCTGAATCCTCTTTGTCGGGGTCCCCGCTTTCGGATGCTTCGGCTTTGATGGATACGGGGTCTCAGGTAACCATAGTGTATCGGCCCTTCTACGATCAACATTTACACCGGCTGCCGCTGTTGTCTGCTGATTCCTTACGGTTGAGAGGGTTGAGTCACGAAGATTATCCCGTCGATGGTGTGGTGAAAGTACATTTGGATATTCCCCAGCTGAACACTGGTAAGCACCACCCCATGGAAGTGGAAGCCCTAGTGTGTCCCGAACCTCAAGACCACCCCAGCGCCCCGATAATCATGGGGACCAACACCGACATTGTGCGCGCAGTGATCCGCATGTATTTACAAGAAGCGGGCGAGGCCCCGCTGCTGGCCCTCGCTACGTGTCCGGCACTACAAGAGGCTTGCGGTAAAATCGCGACTGAAGAGGAGCATGGAATGTAGTACAGCCAGGAGTGGGGACTGACTCAGATCCCTCCAGGGGAAGGGAGAATGATGGTCGCGGCCTGCCACTACCCGGATAGACGTCCGGAAGACCAGTTCTTTTCCTTGGAAAGCGCGACACAAGATGATCAGCGGCTGGGCTTTGAGATATTAGCTTTTGTAAAGAAATGGCCGGGAGAAATTCCGAACAGAACCTGGGTGTATGTGCAGAACATCTCCCCGTACCCCATGTACATCGATCGTCGACAGCCACTGGGTAGAATATATCCAGTTACACCCGAAAAGAAGGCGTTGGAAGGACGGCCCGCGGGCCCTAGCCCTGCCGCAAAGCCCCTGTTGACTTTTGACTTCGGAGATTCGAAACTAACGGAAGACTGGAGAGAAAGATTGCAGACCCAGCTAAGAGAACGACGAGGAGTGTTCTCTACGAGTGATATGGATGTGGGGTGCAGTCGCAGCGCCCGCCATACCATTCGGATGAGCGACGCTACCCCGTTCCGGGAGCGCTCCCGCCGCCTAGCTCCCCGAGACGTGGAAGAGGTGAGGAGACTACTAGCCGAAATGGAGAAAGCTGGTATTGTTCAAGGATCACACAGTCCCTACGCCTCCCCCATCGTGGTAGACCGTAAGAAGAATGGGACGGTACGCCTATGCGTGGACTACAGAACACTGAACAATCGCACGGTACCTGATCAGTATACTCTGCCGCGCATTGAGGACCTTCTGAACGCCTTGACGGGAAGTAAATGGTTCAGTGTGCTAGATTTGAGGTCAGGATACTATCAAGTGCCAATGGATCTGGAAGACCAGGAGAAGACGGCCTTCATCTGTCCGCTAGGGTTCTACCAGTTCACCCGCATGCCACAATGGATCTGCGGGGCCCCTGCCACCTTTCAGAGGTTGATGGAACGAACCCTGGGAGATATGAACCCGCGAGAATGTCTAGTGTACTTGGACGACATTATAGTGTTCGGAAAAACCTTGGAGGAGCACGAGGAGCGGCTGATGAAGGTGTTGGATCGACTTCAGAAGGAGGGTCTCAAACTGTCCTTGGACAAATGCAAATTTTTTCGCACATCCGTAACATACGTGGGCCACATTGTATCAGCTGAAGGGATTTCCACCGACCCAGGGAAGATAGAGGCCGTAGTGAACTGGCCCAGGCCCAGTAACGTCCAGGAACTGCGATCCTTCCTGGGGTTCTGTGGCTATTACTGGCGTTTCGTGGAGGGCTACTCGAGCAAAGCCAAACTCCTGAATAACCTTTTAAAGATTTATCCTGAGGATACGGGCCGGAAAAGTGTTACAGCCCAAACGCCCTTTGGAGAAAAGTGGACCGCTGCTTGTGAACAAGCGTTCCTGAAACTGAAAGCCAGTCTGACGCAGGCCCCAGTACTGGCCTATGCTGATCCTGATCGCGAATACGTGCTACACGTGGATGCCAGTTTTAGCGGACTAGGAGCAGTGCTGCATCAGAAACACGACACAGGGCTCCGCCCCGTGGCGTACGCGAGTCGAAGCTTGACCCCGAGTGAACAGAACTACCCTGTCCACAAACTGGAGTTCCTGGCACTCAAATGGGCAGTAGTGGACAAGTTACACGATTACTTGTATGGAGTACAGTTTGAGGTGCGGACAGACAATAATCCAATGACATACATTAACACGTCCGCCAAATTAGATGCAACCGGTCACCGGTGGTTGGCGGCACTGGCCAACTACCATTTCAACCTCAAGTATAAACCCGGGCCCACCAATGTGGGGGCCGATGCTTTGTCACGAAGACCGGGACTTCCGCCTGCCCAGCACGATTAGGCTTGGGAAGAAATTCTGGGGCCTGGTATACGTGCTCTATGCTCCACAGCCGCAGTGGTCGGCGACCAGATCGCATTCTCGGAGCTAAGAGTAGCCGATTCATTAGGGTGTCAATCCCGTGCTGTCCCTCGGGCTTACTGAGGAAGGGAAGGAATGAATATTACAGAAGACAAAATTATCTCCTGGAACCAACTAGTACAGTATCAAATTCAAGACCCAGTGGTGGAATTAGCTCGCCAAGCCCTGCAGCAAGGAAAACCGTCTATTCTTAAGCAAGCCCCCAGAGAGTTGGTGAAACTCTTGTTGAACGAGTTCGGAAAATTCGAACTGGACAATTGCCTCCTGTATCGGGTCATACCCTACCATAATCATCCCGATCGGCGACAGTTATTCCTGCCCAAGATTCTGCGGAATATGGTCCTTAGAGCCCTACATAATGATCATGGCCATCTAGGTGTCGACAAAACATTCGGGTTAATTCGGGACCGATTCTACTGGCCAAAGATGAGAGAATCCGTGGAATTTCATTGCCGACAGTGTACCCGCTGCATACAGAGGAAGACTCTCCCCACTCGAGCTGCTCCCATGGCCCATTTGAAAAGCTCCGGTCCTATGGATTTGGTGTGCATGGATTTCTTGTGTATCGAGCCAGACACCAGGGGCATCGGTAATGTACTCGTGATTACAGATCGCTATACAAGGTACGCCCAAGCGTTCCCCACCAAAGATCAACGGGCGGTAACAGTGGCTAAAGTACTGTGGGAAAAATACTTCATTCATTATGGATTACCGAACCGTCTCCACTCTGATCAAGGCAGGGATTTCGAGAGTACTCTCATTAGAGAACTGCTGAAGTTGTTAAACATTGCCAAGTCACGGACTACCCCGTACCACCCAGAAGGGGATGCTATGCCTGAACGGTTCAACCGAACACTGCTGGACATGCTGGGGACGCTAAGAGGCTCTCAGAAGACTGAGTGGAGCAAGCATGTGGAGACATTGGTACACGCTTATAACTGTACTCGACACGAGTCTACAGGGTACACCCCCTACCTCTTGATGTTTGGAAGGGAAGCTCGGCTGCCTGTGGATGTGCGACTGCGGATATCTACCGATGGGGTATCCAACAGGACGCATTTCCGATATGTGCAGAGATTGCAAGACAGTCTGCAGCAGGCGTATAAATTAGCGGAAAGAACGGCGGCACAATTAAATGCAAGTAACAAGAGACGCTATGATCACAAGGTGAGGCATAAAGAGATTCGTCCGGGGGATGCTGTCCTTCTACGTAATTTAGGCGTCCCGGGGAAGCACAAATTGGCTGATCGGTGGAGAGATGGGGTGTATGAGGTTGAATCACAGATGCCTGGCCTCCCGGTATACCGCATCAAGGACTCCGAAGGCCGGGTAAAGGTATGGCATAGGAATCATCTGCTTCCCATACCGCAAGTAGGGGACAACGAATTGGAAGTACCCACTGTTGCAATAGATGGAGAAGATGAAAACACAGAGGCTGGCCCAGAGACTGTAATAAACGCCACCTCTGAGAATCCGATGGAGGGAACCTCTCAAAGGGGCCTTCTGACCGCGGGGGCATCTCCCGAAGGAACTACGGGTAAAGAGCCCCTTGGTCCAACGACAGACACGCTGACTCCAACGAGCCAGCCATTAGACCCGCAGAGCCCGTGCTTTGTGCCACAAAAAGACTTTGTAGATCTGATGAACCCCTCAAGGGCAGAAATGGAAATGCCAGTTGAGACTGGTTACCCCCCAGAGGAGGTAGCTGAAGAACAGCCACGCCGAAGCCAAAGGAATAGCCAACCTCCAATGAGGATGGCTTATGATCAATTCGGGGCACCCCATTATGAGGCTCAGCAGTGGGCTCGCCATAGAGTGCAGTCGGTAGTGGTAATGTTCACTGAACTGTGCAATTTAATATAGGACCCAAGAGATGTACTGTGTTGCGTTATCTGTATATATGTTATGTAAGAGTAGCCAAGCGGGGACGTTGGATTCTGCGGGGGGGAGAATGTAAGGGTGTGTTAGATACCTTATATGTGTGCACAGGTACGGCGGGTTCCGCGACGGCAAGCTAGTACAGGGCGCCGCCATGTTATTACGCAATGTTGCCGAGGTCACTAATCAAGGAAGAGGTCGCGCATGCGCTCTGGAAGCGCGCGAACGACGAGCCAATAGGAAAGGGCTCTGTTCATGAACTATAACCCCCGTGAACCCCGGATGAGTCAGCTGACGCTAGGAGCCAATGCAAAGGCTGGGTTTGAGGGAAGGAGGAACGGGAAGCGTGGGGGAGAGACCACGCTAGCCAGAGGAGAGAGGGACAGTGCTGCAAGCGGTAGTGTGAGTGCAGGGGGTCCGTGACCCGCCTGCATAGGCCAGCTAATACCCTCAGCCCCATAGGAGCATTCCCTGAGTCACCGTAGGTTGCGGTACTGCAGGGACGCCCGTAGTGGAAAGAATTGTCACCTTAGATAGGAATCACGCACGGAGTTGTGGTCGAATACAGCCGTCTGGGCTCAGACGGTGGGACCTCGCGACATCGGAAGGTCAAGGGTTGGAGGCGACGGACTCTTTGTGAAGTGGTGCCGGTCACCGCCGTGACCAGAAGGTACTTTGTAACAGCAATTGCACCGACACCGGTCATCAGGCGCTGATCCCGCCTTAGGAGTAACTTTGATAAGACACTAGCAAGTGGCTAGCGGATAGAACCTATCCTACTTAATATTCACAAGTACATACTCTATGAGAGCGTGGCGGAGCCACGGTTGTACAGGACGATATTCCCCTTGGGGTGTGGCCGAGCCACTATAGTATAAGAGCCAGTTGTTATAAAGTGTTAGGTATTGCGGGTGATATCAATGTTATGATATATGTACATGTTATGTGAATAGTGAGGTGCCACAGCATAAGCACAGTAAATCTTGGTTGCACACGCACTGTATGGTATGTTTCTTACTCAGGGCAGATCTTGCATAATGGGGATCCTGGGTAAGTGGAGGCGCTGCATTAGAATCGTTACCCCAGGCTCCCAGCTAGCGGAGGCCCAGATCTTCTGAACCTGCAGGTTGTGTACAGTACTAGTAGTTCCTTTGGAAGGCGTCAGAAAAAGGGCTACATTTGGTTGAGGGAGGTTGAGCAGGGAGAGGGAGCGCCCCCCTGTGACGTCAGCACGCGTACTGGTGCGGCGACGTCTGTTTGATAGCGCGGAGAATAGCTGCTGTTTTTTCTTAGAGTTCCACCCAGCAGTTCTATACTTGGCGGTGTTCATGAATACACCATGCCGGGTGGAGACTCAACAGATGCCGCCACTCGGGAGCAGTGATTATATGCTCCGAGACAGCAGCCACTCAGGCACCCCTTTATTGATGCGTGCACTTTACTGAGCGGCTGCAGGGCACCATATATACCACACTTAGTTGCCTATATCAAGCAGACGGGGCTTATCTGCCCCAGAGGATATGTGGGAACTGAGAGGTATTTACCTATGGCAATATAGCCTGCTCACCTATAGCTATTATATTGATTGAAATAGTTGGGCGACTATTAAGTATAACATCACCTATCCACACTATCTATATAGGTCTGCAGATATAGAGCAACTCTACTAAAGGCAGCTGCAGATAATTTAGTAAAAGATTTCACCAGTTGAGACATATCAGCTAGCCTGTTTACAATCTCACCTGCTACCTTCACAGGGGGCATGAGCAGTAATTTACCTCACTATTCATCTAGTGTGTTAACCACATTGTGCTCATTTGAGGCTAAAAGAACTCTGACGTATATATTAACCAGTGGGAAATAACTAATTTATACATCTTTAGTTCCCACTGATTAGCCTCATTCCCCCCCCACAGCTACACAGTAGCCTCCTTTCCTGATATTTTATTATATCCAGTGTTGCACTGAAGGATATATATTTTTAACCTTTTGTTGGTTTCTCTGACAGCAGAGTCTAGCTAGGCCACACTTAGTATTCATTATGTGGGTCTGACCCGAAATGCACTAGCTATATACTACAATTACTCTGTATATTGTCACAGAACCATATGCTATTCAGATGTGGCATGAAAGCGGTGTGACTGTCACTACACCTGAGTGACATACACCAGACTCTTTCAACTATAATAGATATACCACACTGAGGCACCATATTTGTTTTACACCTGAATACAACCTTTTGATTTTGTTTTATATGGTGCCAGTTATATTATTTTCCTTCAAGTACTACCTCTATCAGTCTATAATTTAGACCTAGAGGCAATCAGTTTAATACGTGTTTTAATTGTGTTGAGTGTTTATGTACTTCACTAATTTTACCCATATACACCAATAAAGGTTACCTTTTAATTATCTGTATTTATCACTATATGAGTGCTTGTTCAAAAGGGGTTCTCTAACTTGTCTAGGCAAGTGTTCTTTTGTACCCTAGTGTATACAATCAGAGCGGTCAACCTTTGATCAGAGGGCTATGCTAAACCATTTGTCTGCCCTCCTGACCTATTACCATAGAAGATGGGCTCTGCGTTCTCATACTAGACCCAAAATACCATTCACGGTTTAATATCTTAACATATTAATATAGTCGGTTCCGTTGGGCCCAGTGGGCTGATACCTGCCAGCTTTCCTTGCCGGAACTGTACCTTCATTGTGGCCAAGTCTCAGCCCTCTGCGACCCCCAGAACCAGAGATACACAAATGCAGGTTAAAACACTTTTAAAATACAGGATTCTTCCCTTTATAAATGAATCTCTGCCTTTCACTCTTTCCCCATTGAAATCAACGGTTTCCGCCGCCACAGGCATTTAATGGCGCGGCTCCACCGTTGAAGTCAATGGGGTTCCCCGCCATAGACTTTCAATGGGGAGACGCCGCCATTGAAGTCTATGGAAAAACCAAAAATATTTACATTTGCCCACACTCCGGCTGGTTGTTCGGAGAGCGCTGGGAATGGCCATGTATTCATGCCGGAACCTTGGCTACATGCCACCCAAATCCCAGCCCTCTGGTCCTTCCAGAACCAGAGATATGGACTTACACTTTTCACCATTTCGGACTTAGCCGTTTTTACGCCACGCGGCTTTTCCCCACTGGAATCAATGGCCGGCGCCGCCATAGACAATGCATGGGCACACGCCGCCATTGGATTCTATGGGACCTCCGCTCCGCCATTAAAGTCAATGGCGAAACCCTCTTTCTAAGCTCGACCCTTTACGGGGGTCCCTCATTCCCGGACCCGGTGGGGGTCATGTGTGTGGGTTCCTAGGGGCTAGGGGCAACAAGAATTTTATTCCCAGGTGCCCTAGAACCTAAGATTCCCATGCCAATTGTCATTGAACATGAACTCAGTGATAAAGCTCTTTTCAAAGACATTGCATCCGCTCTTGCAGTCTGCGGTTTGGATGGCTGCCAACCTGTTCCTGGAGGTCGACGTCAAGGAATCCCCATTGTAGTCAATGGCCCCATTGACTTACAATGGGAAACCGCCGCTCCTCCTCTCGGACGCCACCTGCTGGTCGTCGCTGGAAACAGGTCCAAAACCACTTCTTCTGCCATTGGAATGTATGGAGCTCCAATGGCGACCTATGGGACTCTGCAAAATGTTGCCTGAAAAGGCGGGAACATGGAACAAAGAGCTATAAACACTAAGTTAACCTTAACCCTTTCCCTCCCGCATCAATCCCAGTGTATGTGTTGGTGCAAACACTGGAACAGAAACAATACCTTTTTACAGGGGAATATACATTGGGATGCTGAAGCAAGGAACAAACACATTACTGGACCACAGTCCAGTTAACCCCTTGCTTCCCAAGTGAGAGCAGGGGGTGGCCAAATGGGGTGTAACCCCTTTAATCCTGGGCCAAACCCCCTCTCCCATGACACCGCGCACCTCTCTCCCTGTTCCCCGGTGTGCCTCTCTCCCTGTTTCCCCGTGCGCCTCTCTCCCTGTTCCCCAGCGCACCTCTCTCCCTGTTCCCCAGCGACCCTCTCCCTGTTCCCCAGTGACTCTCTCCCTGTTCCCCAGCGCACCTCTCACCCTGTTCTCCAGCGCACCTCTCACCCTGTTCCCCGGCGCACCTCTCTCCCTGTTCCCCGGCGCACCTCTCTCCCTGTTCCCCAGCGCAACTCTCTCCCTGTTCCCTGGTGCACCTCTCTCCCTGTTCCCCGGTGCCTCTCTCTCCCTGTTCCGCAGCGCACCTCTCTCCCTGTTCCCCAGCACACCTCTCTTCCTGTTCCCCAGCGCACCTCTCTTCCTGTTCCCCAGCGCACCTCTCTTCCTGTTCCCCAGGGCACTTTTCTCCCTGTCCCCCAGGGCGCCTATCTCTCCCTGTTCCCCAGCACGCCTCTCTCTCCCTGTTCCCTAGCGCGCCTTTCTCCCTGTTCCCCAGTGCACCTCTCTCCCTGTTCCCCAGCGCACCTCTCTCCATGTACCCCAGCGCACCTCTCTCCCTGTTCCCAAGCGCACCTCTCTCCCTGTTCCCCAACGACCCTCTCTCCCTGTTCCCCTGCACCTCTCTCCCTGTTCCCCAGTGACCCTCTCTCCCTGTTCCCCCGCACCTCTCTCCCTGTTCCCCAGCGCACCTCTCTCCCTGTTCCCCCGTGCCTCTCTCCCTGTTCCCCAGCGCACCTCTATCCCTGTTCCTATCCTTCTGGTTTTTTACGTTTGTCCTGACATAGATCTTCTCATGATTTGTCGACCACAAAACATCTCTCATTTCCAAAGGGATTTTCTTCTCTCTAAAAATCCTCAGCGCCTCCTGAGCTCTGACTCTCCTCCCCCATCTGCCCTCCCCCATCACCCCTCTCTATGTCTTTTCCCTTCCCATCTGTCTCTTCTCCCTCCCCCTCTATCTCTTCCATCCCCCCTCCATCTCTCCCTCCGTCTCTCCCTCCGTCTCTCCTCCCTCTCCCGTCCGTCACACCTCCCCTTCTCCGTCTCTCCTCCCCCTGCCTCCGTCTCTCCACCCACCCCCCTCCGTTTCTCTCCCCCCCTCCATCTCTCCCCCCTTCCCCCCTCCATCTCTCCTCCCTACCCCCCCTCAGTCTCTCCTACCCCCCAACAGCTCGGCGGACTTCCAGTTCTCCTCCCTGTCCCCCCACGAAGCCTCCATCGTTAACACGTTCTGGGGGTTTGGCGGTAACGAGCGCAGCCTGCGTAACGTGGAGCGCTATATCCGGAGCTTCCCCACCCTCTGCGCGCGGGACAGATGTGGAGGAACGCCGGTCGCCTGGGTGCTGAGCGATGAGTCTGCAGAGTTACGTTTGGGTTACACGCACCCCGACTTCCGGAGACGGGGACTCTCTCGCAAGCTCATAGCCACGCTGGGGGCCACATTACACAAGAGGGGGGCTCCCATGTACTGCTCAGTGGCCTTCGACAACACGTTCAGCCACGCGACCACCCTGGGGGCAGGATTCAGGCCGGTGGGCAGGGAGGAACAGTGGGAGGTGCAGCCTCTCTGAGATCACTGTCCCAAACACCAGATACCCCTCAATCTGTGGCCCCTCTTCTATTTCAGTGCTGACCCCCACACACGCCCTGCCCTGTGGTCCCTCTGCTATTCCTGTGCTGACCCCCACACACATCCTGCCCTGTGGCCCCCTCTGCTATTCCTGTGCTGACCCACACACATCCTGCCCTGTGGCCCCCTCTGCTATTCCTGCACAGATACTACACACAAATCCTGCCCTGTGGCCCCCTCTGCTATTCCTGCACAGATACTACACACATATCCTGCCCTGTGGCCCCCTCTGCTATTCCTGCACCGATACTACACACACATCCTGCCCTGTGGCCCTCTCTGCTATTACTGCACAGATACTACACACACACATCCTGCCCTGTGGCCCCCTCTGCTATTCCTGCACAGATACTACACACACACATCCTGCCTGAGACCCTTTGCTATTCCTGCACACATGTTTCCTGGACTTTCCAGGTACAGACGTCCAGCTTTGGCTGCCAGTTGTGGTCACTCATGTTCTCTTTCCCACAAATTACACCCCAAATCTTAATGTCATCTTGTGGTTCAGGAAATCCACCAGCTACCTGGAAATCGGGGTCAGGAGACCCTGCCCAACAGGAGACACATTTCTCATGGTTTGACACCGCTCCGTATTCATCAATTAAAGTTCTTACTTTTTTCACTTCCTCAGAGTTTGTTACACATACTATTACATCGTCTGCGTAAGCAAGACATTGTATATTTCCATGAGAAGGGAGTGGTAACAAAAACCCTTTTTTGTTTAGATTCCCCTCAAAGTCTGAAATAAGGATTGCTCTCAAAAACATATAGTAGGGGACTCAAAGGACATCCTTGTCTGACGCCTGATTTTTTTATTGAACCTCTCTCTTGCCACATATTCACTAGTGGGGTTCCTGATGCTCCATTATACAAAGTCTTAACCCAAATATAAACTTATTGGGAATCCTATAGCTTTTTAGAACACAAAATAGAAACGTATGATTATCTGTATCAAAGGCTTTGCTATGATCAATACTTAGTACATAGCCCTTCATAGCATCCATCCTGCTGCATTTCTCTTACCAATAACCGATTATTCAATGTCTTTCTCACTAATCAGTGTCTCTGACACACAACTTAACCTAATAAATAAAATCTTAGCTAAAATCTTGTAGTCCACGTTTAATAACGCTGCGGGTCTCCAATTTTTAAACAATAATGTTTACTCCCCTTTTTATGTGCTGATACTACTACGGATTCCTGCTGGGAGCTTGGGACATGGAACTGTAAAGCTGAGCTAGAAGCGACACTGAAACATCCTTGAAGTATTTATAAAACTCCGCTGTGAGTCCATCTGACCCAGGAGTTTCCTTTCATTGTAAAGATGCTATGGCATCGCCTGGCTCGGAGTAACTGATGGGTCTTACAGGGCTGCGCTTATAGTGCCGGCGACGTCAGGCTGCGGTCGCTGGACAAATCAAATTGAGATGACTTCCAGCGATCGCGACCAAGCCGTCTACTATAGGTACGCCCAGGCTCCTCTAGAAACAAGCCTTTTATTTGGAAAAACTTCATCATATGACAACTTTCCATGTTTCCCTGACCGGTCCTGATTACGTGTTCCCTGACCGGTCCTGATTACGTGTTACACAAAGGAAATCTCCAGCTAATAGCACCGTTTTACTTGTAACTAAATATTGTTTTATTTGCTGAAATAAAGTTTCCTCATACACATTTTTGGGGTTTATAACCATTAATTACCCTATAATGTCTTTTGTCAAAAACAATGTCAATTAATAGACACCGACCTGGTGACATTTAAACTAATTTTGTGCACTGAAAATGTGCATCGTAAATAATAGTGCAGCTGTGGTAGCCCATGTGGCTAATGGACTTGCCACCCCTGGAATCGCCGCACTCCTTGCCTCATGGGGAGAGGGGGCGACCCTGGATGAAAGGGTCTGGCTGCTTGAAGCTGCACAAGAGACAGCAGCCCCGCGCTCCCACCTTGTTAACGGGGAGCAAGCCGCCCCCCGAGGGGACCACCACAGCTCCGGGAAATTCGTGGATGGCACGGGCAAAATTCACGGGTTTTTGAGGAACTTTGAGGCCCAGTGTCACAGATACCGGGGGCCAGAATGGGACTGGGTTTTATGGCTTGACCCGTTATTGTCTGGCGCGGCCAAGGAGACATTCCAGGAAATCCCCGCCGAGGATGGCAAGGACTATGGACATGTAAAAGCCCTATACATAAAAACGCACAAAGGGAGAAAACAAACTAAATTAGTAACAAAATATATACTTTATATGTCAATAATTGAAACACAGCACTCGCATTAAAAGAGGTAGTTACATAGTTACATTATATAGTTACATAGTAGAAAAAAGACGTATGTCCATCAAGTTCAACCTATGCTAAATTTAGACAACAGATACTTTATCCTATATCTATACTTACTTATTGATCCAGAGGAAGCAAACAAAAAACCCCAGAGTCATATCATCCAATGATATCTCATAAGGGGAAATAAATTCCTTCCTGACTCCAAGAATTGTCAATCAGATTAATCCCTGGATCAACACCCTTCCCATGTATACTTATTTGGTATATCCCTGTATACCTTTCCTTTCTAAAAAAAAAAAAGATGTCTAACCTTTTTTTAACAAATCTATTGTATCTGCCATCACAGTCTCCATGGGTAATGAATTCCACATTTTAACTGCCCTTACTGTAAAGAACCCTTTCCTTTGTTGCTGGTGAAATATCCTTTCCTCCAACCTTAAGGGATGGCCCCGAGTCCTTTGTACTGCCCATGGGATGAATAGTTCTTTTGAAAGCTCCTTGTACTGTCTCCGAATATATTTGTATATAGTAATATCCCCTCTGAGACGCCTCTTTCTAATGTAAATAAATCTAATTTAGCTAGCTTCTCATAAGTTAGAATGTCCATCCCCTTTATTCATTTGGTGACTCTTCTCTGCACTCTCTCTAGTTCCATAATGTCTTTTCTTAGGATTGGTGCCCAAAATTGTACTCCATATTCAAGGTGTTGTCTTACTAATGCTTTGTAAAGGGGCATAATTCTGTTTACTTCCCTTCCATCCATTACCTGTTTAATGCAAGATAAGATCTTGTTTGCCTTTGCAGCAACTGCATGACTTTGGGCACTATTGTAAATCCTGCTGTCTACAAGCACTCCTAAATCCTTCTCCATCAAGGATTTCCCCAATTTATCCCAATTTAATTTGTAATTCGCCTTTTTATTCTTGTATCCCAAATGCATAACCTTATAGTACATTTATCTGTATTAAACCTCATTTGCCATTTACCTGCCCACGTTTCCAGTCTCTCCAAGTCCTTCTGAAGAGAAATTACATCCTGCTCTGATTCTATTACCTTACACAATTTAGTATCATCGGCAAAGATGGAGACTTTGCTCTCGATCCCAACCTCAAGGTCATGAATAAACAAGTTATAAAGCAGGGGTCCCAGTACCGATCCCTGGGGTACTCCACTCACGAGAAACAAAGCGATAAAAGTATGCTACTAAAATCAAACTCAATATTGAACCACAAAAAACCCAAGTGAGATTGTGGAAATACAAAATGATAAAATGAACTAATTACGTGATCCTAAAATGTGATTGGAAGAGAGCGTCTGCAGCTGTAGAAGCAGGGGTGGCTCAAACACCCCCTAAACTATAACAGAGAAAAACACAAAAAACAGCGCACAACGCTCATAGTGCATTAAATAAAATATCATTGGGTTACACAATACATGATAAGTAATCTGCGTACATCAAGGAAGAGTTATAACAGCATTTCATAATATTACCCAAGCGCCAACCAGCAGGAACAGGTATCTCCAGCAAGATGTCATCTAGTGTGTCCACAGATATTTAACTGGCAGATCCAGAATCGTCACACTGCTGCCTTTGGTCAGTGCCTAAGGTAAGTCTGTGGCTTGGTTGCCTATATTGTTCCAGACTAGGATGAAGAAACCTTTCGGTTTCGAAACGCGTTGGATAATATCACGACTAGAGATCTCAGTGATCCAAGGACATTAATATCCATCTTGCTGCTGAGGTGATTTGAGATCGGTGAGAGCCGGGGTGTGCGACACACGGAGTCGCAGCCGGGTGACGTCATTGACGGCCAGACAGAGTGACGGTCGGAGGCTTACTCCCAGAGAACCACAGCTACCAAACTACCCCCACAAACGGATTCCTCACCATTCACCAGCAGTAAAACTGTAATATTGGGACACCCTGGCATGTATCACACTCCTAGGGCCTCATGCAGTAAGTGACGAAAATGTGAAATCGGCAAGCTTACCGATTAGCCATGTTATTGGCGATTTTCCCTCTCCGTATGCAGTAAGTGCCGAATCCCTTCAGAATCAAGCCGAAAACCATTCCGCCCACTCTCACGATGATTTGCCGATCACACACAGGTGTATCGGCGTGCGTGGCGGGGTGCTGTTAGGTTCGCCAATCAAAAATCTTGCTGAATCAGGCGAAGTAAGCATGTATTGGCTAGCGCGGCCATATTTAAAGGCAACGTGTACTGTTAATCATTCTCTGTGTTGTTGGGAGTGAGAGAGAGAGACGCACAGAGCTGGGCGATTTAATATTTGCATATTGACTGAGAGACTTGTTGTGTATTGGGAGAGCTTTGTCCTTTGTTGTTTTGTTTACATCTTTGTCTTGTTTTCTATGTGGAAGTGTTTCGTGTGATTGGCTGTACATTTCTTTTCTGTTTTTTGTGAGTGCTGTAAGTATGCCCTCAAAGCGTGGGAAGAGTGATGCTGGTGGGAGTGGGAGTGCTACTCGTGCGAGTACGCGTCAGAGTGAACGTACTGTTCAGGGGAGTGATGTTGCTAGGAGTGCGAGTGCTGTTGGTGGGAGTGGGAGTGCTGTTGCTGGGAGTGCGAGTGCTGTTGGTGGGAGTGGGAGTGCTGTTGCTGGGAGTGGGAGTGCTGTTGCTGGGAGTGGGAGTGCTGGTGCTGGGAGTGGGAGTGCTGCTGGTGGCTCAGTTGCTGATGGGGTGTCTGGTGGTGGCGTGCTTGCTGGTGGGCCGCTTTTGGAGTCTCTTCCATTGGAACAAGGAGAGTCCAGTCAGCAGCAGGCAAGCTCTGAGCCTAAACCTGGTCGGAAGAAACGTGTGGAGAAGCCACGTAATCCTCGCTTCAATGACCAGGAAAATAGAGCTCTTGTCACTGGGATTCTGGAGCACTATGACAGTATCTATGGACATTTAGTAGGTAAGTGTACCTTTCCATTTATTCTTCAAATACATGTGATCCTAGGTCATGTGAGTTTTGTTCATATGCAAATATGGGTCCATAATATCTTTCAATGTAAATTATTGTGGAAACACAGCTTTTTATCATGCGTTACAAGGACAAGAAAACTCAGGCGTTCAATTTGCGATAACTGCATACAATATTAATGCAAGCTTCCTTACATGTGTAGGTTTAGTAGTGAATGCTCATGTGCTTCACATATTACACCTAAAACAGCATGTTTGCTTTCTCTTGGAACAGCTAGCAGTGTAGGAAACTGGTGCTTGTATTATTATGAATTAACGTCATATATTTTGTATGTATTTCAAGCGCGGACAAGTTCATCAAGCAAAAAAGAAATGTGGGACACAATAATAATTGGTGTAAATGCGTGTGGGAATCGTGTCAGGGACAAGATTAATTGTCGCAAGAGATTTGACGATATTAGGGCTAAATTAATAAAGAAAATACAAGACCAACGCGTGCATGCTACTGGCACTGGAGGTGGCCCGCCACCACAACGTCTGATCTTAACTCCATTGGAGGAGCTGCTTCGGGGAAAATTACTTCCCGTCGTCGGGGAGGGTTTGGCCGGTGACAGGGATATCGGAATTTATCCCGCACAATTTCCACCAGGTGAGAAATGTTACTGTACTAGGCGTACAGATTGCTGCCCTTATACCTGTTTCCCCCGGAACACCGGACACTACCGATTGTTGCCCTTATACCTGTTTCCCCCTAGACACCGGACACTACCGATTGTTGCCCTTATACCTGTTTCCCCCGGAACACCGGAAACTACCGATTGCTGCCCTTATACCTGTTTCCCGTGGAACATCGGACACTACAGATTGCTGCCCTTATACCTGTTTCCCCCGGAACACCGGACACTACCGATTGTTGCCCTTATACCTGTTTCCCCCGGAACACCGGACATTACCGATTGCTGCCCTTATACCTGTTTCCCCCAGAGCACCGGACACTTCCGATTGCTGCCCTTATACCTGTTTCCCCCGGAACACCGGACACTACCGATTGCTGCCCTTATACCTGTTTCCCCCGGAACACCGGACACTACCGATTGCTGCCCTTATACCTGTTTCCCCCGGAACACCGGACACTACCGATTGCTGCCCTTATACCTGTTTCCCCCGGAACACCAGCCACTACCGATTGCTGCCCTTATACCTGTTTCCCCCGGAACACCGGACACTATGGATTGCTGCCCTTATACCTGTTTCCCCCGGAACACCGGACACTACCGATTGCTGCCCTTATACCTGTTTCCCCCGGAACACCGGACACTACCGATTGCTGCTCTTATACCTGTTTCCCCCTGAACACCGGACACTACCGATTGCTGCTCTTATACCTGTTTCCCCCGGAACACCGGACACTACCGATTGCTGCCCTTATACCTGTTTCCCCCGGAACACCGGACACTACCGATTGCTGCTCTTATACCTGTTTCCCCCGGAACACCGGACACTACCGATTGCTGCTCTTATACCTGATTCCCCCGGAACACCGGACACTACCGATTGCTGCCCTTATACCTGTTTCCCCCGGAACACCGGACACTACCGATTGCTGCCCTTATACCTGTTTCCCCCGGAACACCAGCCACTACCGATTGCTGCCCTTATACCTGTTTCCCCCGGAACACCGGACACTATGGATTGCTGCCCTTATACCTGTTTCCCCCGGAACACCGGACACTACCGATTGCTGCCCTTATACCTGGTTCCCCCGGAACACCGGACACTACCGATTGCTGCTCTTATACCTGGTTCCCCCGGAACACCGGACACTACCGATTGCTGCTCTTATACCTGTTTCCCCCGGAACCCCGGCCACTACCGATTGCTGCTCTTATACCTGTTTCCCCCCGAACACCGGACACTACCGATTGCTGCCCTTATACCTGTTTCCCCCGGATCACCGGACACTACCGATTGCTGCTCTTATACCTGTGTCCCCCGGAACAACGGACACTACCGATTGCTGCCCTTATTCCTTTTTCCCCCGGAACACCGGACACTACCGATTGCTGCTCTTATACCTGTTTCCCCCGGAACGCCGGACACTACCGATTGCTGCCCTTATACCTGTTTCCCCTCGGAACACCGGACACTACCGATTGCTGCCCTTATACCTGTTTCCCCCGGAACACCAGCCACTACCGATTGCTGCCCTTATACCTGTTTCCCCCGGAACACCGGACACTATGGATTGCTGCCCTTATACCTGTTTCCCCCGGAACACCGGACACTACCGATTGCTGCCCTTATACCTGGTTCCCCCGGAACACCGGACACTACCGATTGCTGCTCTTATACCTGGTTCCCCCGGAACACCGGACACTACCGATTGCTGCTCTTATACCTGTTTCCCCCGGAACCCCGGCCACTACCGATTGCTGCTCTTATACCTGTTTCCCCCCGAACACCGGACACTACCGATTGCTGCCCTTATACCTGTTTCCCCCGGATCACCGGACACTACCGATTGCTGCTCTTATACCTGTGTCCCCCGGAACAACGGACACTACCGATTGCTGCCCTTATTCCTTTTTCCCCCGGAACACCGGACACTACCGATTGCTGCTCTTATACCTGTTTCCCCCGGAACGCCGGACACTACCGATTGCTGCCCTTATACCTGTTTCCCCCGGAACACCGGACACTACCGATTGCTGCCCTTATACCTGTTTCCCCCGGAACACCAGCCACTACCGATTGCTGCCCTTATACCTGTTTCCCCCGGAACACCGGACACTATGGATTGCTGCCCTTATACCTGTTTCCCCCGGAACACCGGACACTACCGATTGCTGCCCTTATACCTGGTTCCCCCGGAACACCGGACACTACCGATTGCTGCTCTTATACCTGGTTCCCCCGGAACACCGGACACTACCGATTGCTGCTCTTATACCTGTTTCCCCCGGAACCCCGGCCACTACCGATTGCTGCTCTTATACCTGTTTCCCCCCGAACACCGGACACTACCGATTGCTGCCCTTATACCTGTTTCCCCCGGATCACCGGACACTACCGATTGCTGCTCTTATACCTGTGTCCCCCGGAACAACGGACACTACCGATTGCTGCCCTTATTCCTTTTTCCCCCGGAACACCGGACACTACCGATTGCTGCTCTTATACCTGTTTCCCCCGGAACGCCGGACACTACCGATTGCTGCCCTTATACCTGTTTCCCCCGGAACACCGGACACTACCGATTGCTGCTCTTATATCTGTTTCCTCCGGAACGCCGGACACTACCGATTGCTGCCCTTAAACCTGTTTCCCCCGGAACACCGGACACTACCGATTGCTGCCCTTATACCTGTTTCCCCGGAATACCGGACACTACCGATTGCTGCCCTTATACTTGTTTCCCCCGCAACACCGGACACTACCGATTGCTGCTCTTATACCTGTTTCCCCCTGAACACCGGACACTACCGATTGCTGCTCTTATACCTGTTTCCCCCGGAACACCGGACACTACCGATTGCTGCCCTTATACCTGTTTCCCCCGGAACACCGGACACTACCGATTGCTGCTCTTATACCTGTTTCCCCCGGAACACCGGACACTATCGATTGCTGCTCCTATACCTGTTTCCCCCGGAACACCGGACACTACCGATTGCTGCCTTTATACCTGTTTCCCCCGGAACACCGGACACTACCGATTGCTGCCCTTATTCCTGTTTCCCCCGGAACACCGGACACTACCGATTGCTGCCCTTATACCTGTTTCCCCGGGAACACCGGACACTACCGATTGCTGCCCTTATACCTGTTTCCCCCGGAACAAAGGGCACTACCGATTGCTGCCCTTATACCTGTTTCCCCTGGAACACCGGACACTACCGATTGCTGCCCTTATACCTGTTTCCCCCGGAACAAAGGGCACTACCGATTGCTGCCCTTATACCTGTTTCCCCTGGAACACCGGACACTACCGATTGCTGCCCTTATACCTGTTTACCCTGGAACGCCGGACACTACCGATTGCTGCTCTTATACCTGTTTCCCCCGGAACCCCGGACACTACCGATTGCTGCCCTTATACCTGTTTCCCCCGGAACGCCGCACACTACCGATTGCTGCTCTTATACCTGTTTCCCCCGGAACCCCAGACACTACCGATTGCTGCCCTTATACCTGTTTCCCCCGGAACACCGGACACTACCGATTGCTGCTCTTATACCTGTTTCCTCCGGAACGCCGGACACTACCGATTGCTGCCCTTAAACCTGTTTCCCCCGGAACACCGGACACTACCGATTGCTGCCCTTATACCTGTTTCCCCGGAATACCAGACACTACCGATTGCTGCCCTTATACCTGTTTCCCCCGGAACACCGGACACTACCGATTGCTGCCCTTATACCTGTTTCCCCCGGAACAAAGGGCACTACCGATTGCTGCCCTTATACCTGTTTCCCCTGGAACACCGGACACTACCGATTGCTGCCCTTATACCTGTTTACCCTGGAACACCGGACACTACCAATTGCTGCTCTTATACCTGTTTCCCCCGGAACGCCGGACACTACCGATTGCTGCTCTTATACCTGTTTCCCCCGGAACCCCGGACACTACCGATTGCTGCCCTTATACCTGTTTCCCCCGGAACGCCGCACACTACCGATTGCTGCTCTTATACCTGTTTCCCCCGGAACCCCAGACACTACCGATTGCTGCCCTTATACCTGTTTCCCCCGGAACACCGGACACTACCGATTGCTGCTCTTATACCTGTTTCCTCCGGAACGCCGGACACTACCGATTGCTGCCCTTAAACCTGTTTCCCCCGGAACACCGGACACTACCGATTGCTGCCCTTATACCTGTTTCCCCCGGAACACCGGACACTACCGATTGCTGCCTTTATACCTGTTTCCCCCGGAACACCGGACACTACCGATTGCTGCCCTTATTCCTGTTTCCCCCGGAACACCGGACACTACCGATTGCTGCCCTTATACCTGTTTCCCCGGGAACACCGGACACTACCGATTGCTGCCCTTATACCTGTTTCCCCCGGAACAAAGGGCACTACCGATTGCTGCCCTTATACCTGTTTCCCCTGGAACACCGGACACTACCGATTGCTGCTCTTATACCTGTTTCCCCCGGAACGCCGGACACTACCGATTGCTGCTCTTATACCTGTTTCCCCCGGAACGTCGGACACTACCGATTGCTGCCCTTATACCTGTTTCCCCCGGAACACCGGACACTACCGATTGCTGCCCTTATACCTGTTTCCCCCGGAACGCCGCACACTACCGATTGCTGCCCTTATACCTGTTTCCCCCGGAACACCGGACACTACCGATTGCTGCCCTTATACCTGTTTCCCCTGGAACACCGCACACTACCGATTGCTGCTCTTATACCTGTTTCCCCCGGAACACCGGACACTACCGATTGCTGCTCTTATACCTGTTTCCCCCGGAACGCCGGATACTACCGATTGCTGCCCTTATACCTGTTTCCCCCGGAACACCGGACACTACCGATTGCTGCTCTTATACCTGTATCCCCGGAACACCGGACACTAACGATTGCTGCTCTTATACCTGGTACCCCCGGAACACCGGACACTACCGATTGCTGCCCTTATACCTGTTTCCCCCGGAACACCGGACACTACCGATTGCTGCCCTTATACCTGTTTCCCCCGAACAGCGGACACTACCGATTGCTGCTCTTATACCTGTTTCCCCCGGAACACCGGACACTACCGATTGCTGCCCTTATACCCGTTTCCCCCGGAACACCGGACACTACCGATTGCTGCTCTTATACCTGTTTCCCCCGGAACACCGGACACTACCGATTGCTGCCCTTATACCTGTTTCCCCCGGAACACCGGACACTACCGATTGCTGCTCTTATACCTGTTTCCCCCGGAACACCGGACACTACCGATTGCTGCTCTTATACCTGTTTCCCCCGGAACACCGGACACTACCGATTGCTGCCCTTATACCCGTTTACCCCGGAACACCGGACACTACCGATTGCTGCCCTTATACCTGTTTCCCCCGGAACACCGAACACTACCGATTGCTGCCCTTATACCTGTTTCCCCCGGAACACCGGACACTACCGATTGCTGCCCTTATACCTGGTTCCCCCGGAACACCGGACACTACCGATTGCTGCTCTTATACCTGGTTCCCCCGGAACACCGGACACTACCGATTGCTGCCCTTATACCTGTTTCCCCCGGAACACCGGACACTACCGATTGCTGCCCTTAAACCTGTTTCCCCCGGAACACCGGACACTACCGATTGCTGCCCTTATACCTGTTTCCCCCGGAACACCGGACATTATGGATTGCTGCCCTTATACCTGTTTCCCCCGGAACACCGGACACTACCGATTGCTGCCCTTATACCTGGTTCCCCCGGAATACCGGACACTACCGATTGCTGCTCTTATACCTGGTTCCCCCGGAACACCGGACACTACCGATTGCTGCTCTTATACCTGTTTCCCCCGGATCACCGGACACTACCGATTGCTGCTCTTATACCTGTGTCCCCCGGAACACCGGACACTACCGATTGCTGCTCTTATACCTGTTTCCCCCGGAACACCGGACACTACCGATTGCTGCCCTTATACCTGTTTCCCCCGGAACACCGGACACTACCGATTGCTGCCCTTATTCCTTTTTCCCCCGGAACACCGGACACTACCGATTGCTGCTCTTATACCTGTTTCCCCCGGAACCCCGGACACTACCGATTGCTGCCCTTATACCTGTTTCCCCCGGAACACCGGTCACTACCGATTGCTGCTCTTATACCTGTTTCCTCCGGAACGCCGGACACTACCGATTGCTGCCCTTAAACCTGTTTCCCCCGGAACACCGGACACTACCGATTGCTGCCCTTATACCGGTTTCCCCGGAATACCGGACACTACCGATTGCTGCCCTTATACCTGTTTCCCCCGGAACACCGGACACTACCGATTGCTGCTCTTATACCTGTTTCCCCCGCAACGTCGGACACTAACGATTGCTGCTCTTATACCTGTTTCCCCCGGAACACCGGACACTACCGATTGCTGCTCTTATACCTGTTTCCCCCGCAATATCGGACACTACCGATTGCTGCTCTTATACCTGTTTCCCCCGCAACATCGGACACTACCGATTGCTGCCCTTATACCGGTTTCCCCCTGAACACCGGACACTACCGATTGCTGCCCTTATACCTGTTTCCCCCGGAACACCAGACACTACCGATTGCTGCTCGTATACCTGTTTCCCCCGGAACACCGGACACTACCGATTGCTGCCCTTATACCTGTTTCCCCCGGAACACCGGACACTACCGATTGCTGCTCTTATACCTGTTTCCCCCGGAACACCGGACACTACCGATTGCTGCACCTATACCTGTTTCCCCCGGAACACCGGACACTACCGATTGCTGCCCTTATTCCTGTTTCCCCCGGAACACCGGACACTACCGATTGCTGCCCTTATACCTGTTTCCCCCGGAACACCGGACACTACCGATTGCTGACCTTATACCTGTTTCCCACGGAACACCGGGCACTACCGATTGCTGCCCTTATACCTGTTTCCCCTGGAACACCGGACACTACCGATTGCTGCTCTTATACCTGTTTTCCCTGGAACGCCGGACACTACCGATTGCTGCTCTTATACCTGTTTCCCCCGGAACACCGGACACTACCGATAGCTGCTCTTATACCTGTTTCCCCCGGAACGCGGGACACTACCGATTGCTGCCCTTATACCTGTTTCCCCCGGAACACCGGACACTACCGATTGCTGCTCTTATACCTGTTTCCCCCGGAACACCGGACACTAACGATTGCTGCCCTTATACCTGTTTCCCCCGGAACACCGGACACTACCGATTGCTGCCCTTATACCTGTTTCCCCCGAACACCGGACACTACCGATTGCTGCTCTTATACCTGTTTCCCCCGGAACACCGGACAGTACCGATTGCTGCCCTTATACCCGTTTCCCCCGGAACACCGGACACTACCGATTGCTGCTCTTAAACCTTTTTCCCCCGGAACACCGGACACTACCGATTGCTGCTCTTATTCCTGTTTCCCCCGGAACACCGGACACTACCGATTGCTGCCCTTATATCTGTTTCCCCCAGAACACCGGACACTAACGATTGCTGCCCTTATACCTGTTTCCCCCGGAACACCGGACACTACCGATTGCTGCCCTTATACCTGTTTCCCCCGAACACCGGACACTACCGATTGCTGCTCTTATACCTGTTTCCCCCGGAACACCGGACAGTACCGATTGCTGCCCTTATACCCGTTTCCCCCGGAACACCGGACACTACCGATTGCTGCTCTTAAACCTTTTTCCCCCGGAACACCGGACACTACCGATTGCTGCTCTTATTCCTGTTTCCCCCGGAACACCGGACACTACCGATTGCTGCCCTTATATCTGTTTCCCCCAGAACACCGGACACTACCGATTGCTGCCCTAAATACCTGTTTCCCCCAGAACACCGGACACTACCGATTGTTGCCCTTATACCTGTTTCCCCCGGAACACCGGACACTACCGATTGCTGCCCTTATACCTGTTTCCCCCGGAATACCGGACACTACCGATTGCTGCCCTTACAGTATACCTGTTTCCCCCGGAACACCGGACACTACCGATAGCTGCCCTTGTATCTGTTTCCCCCGGAACACCGGACACTACCGATTGCTGCTCTTATACCTGTATCCCCGGAACACCGGACACTAACGATTGCTGCTCTTATACCTGGTACCCCCGGAACACCGGACACTACCGATTGCTGCCCTTATACCTGTTTCCCCCGGAACACCGGACACTACCGATTGCTGCCCTTATACCTGTTTCCCCCGAACAGCGGACACTACCGATTGCTGCTCTTATACCTTTTTCCCCCGGAACACCGGACACTACCGATTGCTGCCCTTATACCCGTTTCCCCCGGAACACCGGACACTACCGATTGCTGCTCTTATACCTGTTTCCCCCGGAACACCGGACACTACCGATTGCTGCCCTTATACCTGTTTCCCCCGGAACACCGGACACTACCGATTGCTGCTCTTATACCTGTTTCCCCCGGAACACCGGACACTACCGATTGCTGCTCTTATACCTGTTTCCCCCGGAACACCGGACACTACCGATTGCTGCCCTTATACCCGTTTACCCCGGAACACCGGACACTACCGATTGCTGCCCTTATACCTGTTTCCCCCGGAACACCGAACACTACCGATTGCTGCCCTTATACCTGTTTCCCCCGGAACACCGGACACTACCGATTGCTGCCCTTATACCTGGTTCCCCCGGAACACCGGACACTACCGATTGCTGCTCTTATACCTGGTTCCCCCGGAACACCGGACACTACCGATTGCTGCCCTTATACCTGGTTCCCCCGGAATACCGGACACTACCGATTGCTGCTCTTATACCTGGTTCCCCCGGAACACCGGACACTACCGATTGCTGCTCTTATACCTATTTCCCCCGGAACACCGGCCACTACCGATTGCTGCTCTTATACCTGTTTCCCCCGGATCACCGGACACTACCGATTGCTGCTCTTATACCTGTGTCCCCCGGAACACCGGACACTACCGATTGCTGCTCTTATACCTGTTTCCCCCGGAACACCGGACACTACCGATTGCTGCCCTTATACCTGTTTCCCCCGGAACACCGGACACTACCGATTGCTGCCCTTATTCCTTTTTCCCCCGGAACACCGGACACTACCGATTGCTGCTCTTATACCTGTTTCCCCCGGAACCCCGGACACTACCGATTGCTGCCCTTATACCTGTTTCCCCCGGAACACCGGACACTACCGATTGCTGCTCTTATACCTGTTTCCTCCGGAACGCCGGACACTACCGATTGCTGCCCTTAAACCTGTTTCCCCCGGAACACCGGACACTACCGATTGCTGCCCTTATACCGGTTTCCCCGGAATACCGGACACTACCGATTGCTGCCCTTATACCTGTTTCCCCCGGAACACCGGACACTACCGATTGCTGCTCTTATACCTGTTTCCCCCGCAACGTCGGACACTAACGATTGCTGCTCTTATACCTGTTTCCCCCGGAACACCGGACACTACCGATTGCTGCTCTTATACCTGTTTCCCCCGCAATATCGGACACTACCGATTGCTGCTCTTATACCTGTTTCCCCCGCAACATCGGACACTACCGATTGCTGCCCTTATACCGGTTTCCCCCGGAACACCTGACACTACCGATTGCTGCCCTTATACCTGTTTCCCCCGGAACACCAGACACTACCGATTGCTGCTCGTATACCTGTTTCCCCCGGAACACCGGACACTACCGATTGCTGCCCTTATACCTGTTTCCCCCGGAACACCGGACACTACCGATTGCTGCTCTTATACCTGTTTCCCCCGGAACACCGGACACTACCGATTGCTGCACCTATACCTGTTTCCCCCGGAACACCGGACACTACCGATTGCTGCCCTTATTCCTGTTTCCCCCGGAACACCGGACACTACCGATTGCTGCCCTTATACCTGTTTCCCCCGGAACACCGGACACTACCGATTGCTGACCTTATACCTGTTTCCCCCGGAACACCGGGCACTACCGATTGCTGCCCTTATACCTGTTTCCCCTGGAACACCGGACACTACCGATTGCTGCTCTTATACCTGTTTTCCCTGGAACGCCGGACACTACCGATTGCTGCTCTTATACCTGTTTCCCCCGGAACACCGGACACTACCGATAGCTGCTCTTATACCTGTTTCCCCCGGAACGCGGGACACTACCGATTGCTGCCCTTATACCTGTTTCCCCCGGAACACCGGACACTACCGATTGCTGCTCTTATACCTGTTTCCCCCGGAACACCGGACACTAACGATTGCTGCCCTTATACCTGTTTCCCCCGGAACACCGGACACTACCGATTGCTGCCCTTATACCTGTTTCCCCCGAACACCGGACACTACCGATTGCTGCTCTTATACCTGTTTCCCCCGGAACACCGGACAGTACCGATTGCTGCCCTTATACCCGTTTCCCCCGGAACACCGGACACTACCGATTGCTGCTCTTAAACCTTTTTCCCCCAGAACACCGGACACTACCGATTGCTGCTCTTAAACCTTTTTCCCCCGGAACACCGGACACTACCGATTGCTGCTCTTAAACCTTTTTCCCCCGGAACACCGGACACTACCGATTGCTGCCCTTATATCTGTTTCCCCCAGAACACCGGACACTACCGATTGCTGCCCTAAATACCTGTTTCCCCCAGAACACCGGACACTACCGATTGTTGCCCTTATACCTGTTTCCCCCGGAACACCGGACACTACCGATAGCTGCCCTTGTATCTGTTTCCCCCGGAACACAGGACACTACCGATTGCTGCCCTTATACCTGTTTCCCCCGGAACAACGGACACTACCGATTGCTGCCCTTATACCTGTTTCCCCCGGAGCACCGGACACTACCGATTGCTGCCCTTATACCTGTTTCTCCCGGAGCACCGGACACTACCGATTGCTGCCCTTATACCTGTTTCCCCCAGAACACCGGACACTACCGATTGCTGCCCTTATACCTGTTTTCGCCAGAGCACCGGACACTACCGATTGCTGCCCTTATACCTGTTTCCCCGGAATACCGGACACTACCGATTGCTGCCCTTATACCTGTTTCCCCCGGAACACCGGACACTAACGATTGCTGCTCTTATACCTGTTTCCCCCTGAACACCGGACACTACCGATTGCTGCTCTTATACCTGTTTCCCCCGCAACATCGGACACTACCGATTGCTGCCCTTATACCGGTTTCCCCCGGAACACCGGACACTACCGATTGTTGCCCTTATACCTGTTTCCCCCGGAACACCGGACACTACCGATTGCTGCCCTTATACCTGTTTCCCCCGGAACACCGGACACTACCGATTGCTGCTCTTATACCTGTTTCCCCCGGAACACCGGACACTACCGATTGCTGCTCCTATACCTGTTTCCCCCGGAACACCGGACACTACCGATTGCTGCCTTTATACCTGTTTCCCCCGGAACACCGGACACTACCGATTGCTGCTCTTATACCTGTTTCCCCCGGAACACCGGACACTACCGACTGCTGCCCTTATACCTGTTTCCCCGGGAACACCGGACACTACCGATTGCTGCCCTTATACCTGTTTCCCCCGGAACACCGGGCACTACCGACTGCTGCCCTTATACCTGTTTCCCCGGGAACACCAGACACTACCGATTGCTGCCCTTATACCTGTTTCCCCCGGAACACCGGGCACTACCGATTTCTGCCCTTATACCTGTTTCCCCTGGAACACCGGACACTACCGATTGCTGCTCTTATACCTGTTTCCCCCGGAACGCCGGACACTACCGATTGCTGCTCTTATACCTGTTTCCCCCGGAACGCCGGACACTACCGATTGCTGCCCTTATACCTGTTTCCCCCGGAACGCCGCACACTACCGATTGCTGCCCTTATACCTGTTTCCCCCGGAACACCGGACACTACCGATAGCTGCCCTTATACCTGGCTCCCCCGGAACACCGGACACTACCGATTGCTGCTCTTATACCTGTTTCCCCCGGAACGCCGGATAATACCGATTGCTGCCCTTATACCTGTTTCCCCCGGAACACCGGACACTACCGATTGCTGCTCTTATACCTGTTTCCCCCGCAACATCGGACACTACCGATTGCTGCCCTTATACCGGTTTGCCCCGGAACACCGGACACTACCGATTGCTGCCCTTATACCTGATTCCCCCGGAACACCGGACACTACCGATTGCTGCCCTTATACCTGTTTCCCCCGGAACACCGGACACTACCGATTGCTGCCCTTATACCTGTTTCCCCCGAACAGCGGACACTACCGATTGCTGCTCTTATACCTGTTTCCCCCGGAACACCGGACACTTCCGATTGCTGCCCTTATACCCGTTTCCCCCGGAACACCGGACACTACCGATTGCTGCTCTTATACCTGTTTCCCCCGGAACACCGGACACTACCGATTGCTGCCCTTATACCTGTTTCCCCCGGAACACCGGACACTACCGATTGCTGCTCTTATACCTGTTTCCCCCGGAACACCGGACACTACCGATTGCTGCTCTTATACCTGTTTCCCCCGGAACACCGGACACTACCGATTGCTGCCCTTATACCCGTTTCCCCCGGAACACCGGACACTACCGATTGCTGCCCTTATACCTGTTTCCCCCGGAACACCGGACACTACCGATTGCTGCCCTTATACCTGTTTCCCCCGGAACACCGGACACTACCGATTGCTGCCTTTATACCTGTTTCCCCCGAACACCGGACACTACCGACTGCTGCTCTTATACCTGTTTCCCCAGAATACCGGACACTACCGATTGCTGCCCTTATACCTGATTCCCCCGGAACACCGGACACTACCGATTGCTGCCCTTATACTGTACCTGTTTCCCCCGGAACACCGGACACTACCGATTGCTGCTCTTATACCTGTTTCCCCTGGAACACCGGACACTTCCGATTGCTGCTCTTATACCTGTTTCCCCCGGAACACCGGACACTACCGATTGCTGCCCTTATACCTGTTTCCCCGAAATACCGGACACTACCGATTGCTGCCTTTATACCTGTTTCCCCCGGAACACCGGACACTACGGATTGCTGCCCTTATACCTGTTTCCCCCGGAACACCGGACACTACCGATTGCTGCCTTTATACCTGTTTCCCCCGGAACACCGGACATTATGGATTGCTGCCCTTATACCTGTTTCCCCCGGAACACCGGACACTACCGATTGCTGCCCTTATACCTGTTTCCCCCGGAACACCGGACACTACCGATTGCTGCCCTTATACCTGTTTCCCCCGGAACACCGGACACTACCGATTGCTGCCCTTATACCTGTTTCCCCCGGAACACCGGCCACTACCGATTGCTGCTCTTATACCTGTGTCCCCCGGAACACCGGACACTACCGATTGCTGCTCTTATACCTGTTTCCCCCGGATCACCGGACACTACCGATTGCTGCTCTTATACCTGTGTCCCCCGGAACACCGGACACTACTGATTGCTGCTCTTATACCTGTTTCCCCCGGAACACCGGACACTACCGATTGCTGCCCTTATACCTGTTTCTCCCGGAACACCGGACACTACCGATTGCTGCCCTTATACCTTTTTCCCCCGGAACACCGGACACTACCGATTGCTGCTCTTATACCTGTTTCCCCCGGAACGCCGGACACTACCGATTGCTGCCCTTATACCTGTTTCCCCCGGAACACCGGACACTACCGATTGCTGCTCTTATACCTGTTTCCTCCGGAACGCCGGACACTACCGATTGCTGCCCTTAAACCTGTTTCCCCCGGAACACCGGACACTACCGATTGCTGCCCTTATACCTGTTTCCCCGGAATACCGGACACTACCGATTGCTGCCCTTATACCTGTTTCCACCGGAACACCGGACACTACCGATTGCTGCTCTTATACCTGTTTCCCCCGCAACATCGGACACTACCGATTGCTGCCCTTATACCTGTTTCCCCCGGAACACCGGACACTACCGATTGCTGCTCTTATACCTGTTTCCCCCGGAACACCGGACACTACCGATTGCTGCTCTTATACCTGTTTCCCCCGGAACACCGGACACTACCGATTGCTGCCCTTATACCCGTTTCCCCCGGAACACCGGACACTACCGATTGCTGCCCTTATACCTGTTTCCCCCGGAACACCGGACACTACCGATTGCTGCCCTTATACCTGTTTCCCCCGGAACACCGGACACTACCGATTGCTGCCTTTATACCTGTTTCCCCCGAACACCGGACACTACCGATTGCTGCTCTTATACCTGTTTCCCCAGAATACCGGACACTACCGATTGCTGCCCTTATACCTGATTCCCCCGGAACACCGGACACTACCGATTGCTGCCCTTATACCTGTTTCCCCCGGAACACCGGACACTACCGATTGCTGCTCTTATACCTGTTTCCCCTGGAACACTGGACACTTCCGATTGCTGCTCTTATACCTGTTTCCCCCGGAACACCGGACACTACCGATTGCTGCCCTTATACCTGTTTCCCCCGAAATACCGGACACTACCGATTGCTGCCTTTATACCTGTTTCCCCCGGAACACCGGACACTACGGATTGCTGCCCTTATACCTGTTTCCCCCGGAAAACCGGACACTACCGATTGCTGCCTTTATACCTGTTTCCCCCGGAACACCGGACATTATGGATTGCTGCCCTTATACCTGTTTCCCCCGGAACACCGGACACTACCGATTGCTGCCCTTATACCTGTTTCCCCCGGAACACCGGACACTACCGATTGCTGCCCTTATACCTGTTTCCCCCGGAACACCGGACACTACCGATTGCTGCCCTTATACCTATTTCCCCCGGAACACCGGACACTACCGATTGCTGCTCTTATACCTGTGTCCCCCGGAACACCGGACACTACCGATTGCTGCTCTTATACCTGTTTCCCCCGGATCACCGGACACTACCGATTGCTGCCCTTATACCTGTTTCCCCCGGAACACCGGACATTATGGATTGCTGCCCTTATACCTGTTTCCCCCGGAACACCGGACACTACCGATTGCTGCCCTTATACCTGGTTCCCCCGGAACACCGGACACTACCGATTGCTGCTCTTATACCTGGTTCCCCCGGAACACCGGACACTACCGATTGATGCTCTTATACCTGTTTCCCCCGGATCACCGGACACTACCGATTGCTGCTCTTATACCTGTGTCCCCCGGAACACCGGACACTACCGATTGCTGCCCTTATACCTGTTTCTCCCGGAACACCGGACACTACCGATTGCTGCCCTTATACCTTTTTCCCCCGGAACACCGGACACTACCGATTGCTGCTCTTATACCTGTTTCCCCCGGAACGCCGGACACTACCGATTGCTGCCCTTATACCTGTTTCCCCCGGAACACCGGACACTACCGATTGCTGCTCTTATACCTGTTTCCTCCGGAACGCCGGACACTACCGATTGCTGCCCTTATACCTGTTTCCCCCGGAACACCGGACACTACTGATTGCTGCTCTTATACCTGTTTCCCCCGGAACACCGGACACTACCGATTGCTGCTCTTATACCTGTTTCCTCCGGAACGCCGGACACTACCGATTGCTGCCCTTATACCTGTTTCCCCCGGAACACCGGACACTACTGATTGCTGCTCTTATACCTGTTTCCCCCGGAACACCGGACACTACCGATT
This sequence comes from Ascaphus truei, assembly GCF_040206685.1. NCBI lineage: Eukaryota > Metazoa > Chordata > Amphibia > Anura > Ascaphidae > Ascaphus > Ascaphus truei. The sequence goes on along the minus strand of NW_027456125.1, from coordinate 262,255 downwards.
GCTGCCCTTATACCTGTTTCCCCGGAATACCGGACACTACCGATTGCTGCCCTTATACCTGTTTCCCCCGGAACACCGGACACTACCGATTGCTGCTCTTATACCTGTTTCCCCCGGAACACCGGACACTACCGATTGCTGCTCTTATACCTGTTTCCCCCGGAACACCGGACACTACCGATTGCTGCCCTTATACCCGTTTCCCCCGGAACACCGGACACTACCGATTGCTGCCCTTATACCTGTTTCCCCCGGAACACCGGACACTACCGATTGCTGCCCTTATACCTGTTTCCCCCGGAACACCGGACACTACCGATTGCTGCCTTTATACCTGTTTCCCCCGAACACCGGACACTACCGATTGCTGCTCTTATACCTGTTTCCCCAGAATACCGGACACTACCGATTGCTGCCCTTATACCTGATTCCCCCGGAACACCGGACACTACCGATTGCTGCCCTTATACCTGTTTCCCCCGGAACACCGGACACTACCGATTGCTGCTCTTATACCTGTTTCCCCTGGAACACTGGACACTTCCGATTGCTGCTCTTATACCTGTTTCCCCCGGAACACCGGACACTACCGATTGCTGCCCTTATACCTGTTTCCCCGAAATACCGGACACTACCGATTGCTGCCTTTATACCTGTTTCCCCCGGAACACCGGACACTACGGATTGCTGCCCTTATACCTGTTTCCCCCGGAACACCGGACACTACCGATTGCTGCCTTTATACCTGTTTCCCCCGGAACACCGGACATTATGGATTGCTGCCCTTATACCTGTTTCCCCCGGAACACCGGACACTACCGATTGCTGCCCTTATACCTGTTTCCCCCGGAACACCGGACACTACCGATTGCTGCCCTTATACCTGTTTCCCCCGGAACACCGGACACTACCGATTGCTGCCCTTATACCTGTTTCCCCCGGAACACCGGACACTACCGATTGCTGCTCTTATACCTGTGTCCCCCGGAACACCGGACACTACCGATTGCTGCTCTTATACCTGTTTCCCCCGGATCACCGGACACTACCGATTGCTGCCCTTATACCTGTTTCCCCCGGAACACCGGACATTATGGATTGCTGCCCTTATACCTGTTTCCCCCGGAACACCGGACACTACCGATTGCTGCCCTTATACCTGGTTCCCCCGGAACACCGGACACTACCGATTGCTGCTCTTATACCTGGTTCCCCCGGAACACCGGACACTACCGATTGATGCTCTTATACCTGTTTCCCCCGGATCACCGGACACTACCGATTGCTGCTCTTATACCTGTGTCCCCCGGAACACCGGACACTACCGATTGCTGCCCTTATACCTGTTTCTCCCGGAACACCGGACACTACCGATTGCTGCCCTTATACCTTTTTCCCCCGGAACACCGGACACTACCGATTGCTGCCCTTATACCTGTTTTCGCCAGAGCACCGGACACTACCGATTGCTGCCCTTATACCTGTTTCCCCGGAATACCGGACACTACCGATTGCTGCCCTTATACCTGTTTCCCCCGGAACACCGGACACTAACGATTGCTGCTCTTATACCTGTTTCCCCCTGAACACCGGACACTACCGATTGCTGCTCTTATACCTGTTTCCCCCGCAACATCGGACACTACCAATTGCTGCCCTTATACCGGTTTCCCCCGGAACACCGGACACTACCGATTGTTGCCCTTATACCTGTTTCCCCCGGAACACCGGACACTACCGATTGCTGCCCTTATACCTGTTTCCCCCGGAACACCGGACACTACCGATTGCTGCTCTTATACCTGTTTCCCCCGGAACACCGGACACTACCGATTGCTGCTCCTATACCTGTTTCCCCCGGAACACCGGACACTACCGATTGCTGCCTTTATACCTGTTTCCCCCGGAACACCGGACACTACCGATTGCTGCTCTTATACCTGTTTCCCCCGGAACACCGGACACTACCGACTGCTGCCCTTATACCTGTTTCCCCGGGAACACCGGACACTACCGATTGCTGCCCTTATACCTGTTTCCCCCGGAACACCGGGCACTACCGACTGCTGCCCTTATACCTGTTTCCTCGGGAACACCGGACACTACCGATTGCTGCCCTTATACCTGTTTCCCCCGGAACACCGGGCACTACCGATTTCTGCCCTTATACCTGTTTCCCCTGGAACACCGGACACTACCGATTGCTGCTCTTATACCTGTTTCCCCCGGAACGCCGGACACTACCGATTGCTGCTCTTATACCTGTTTCCCCCGGAACGCCGGACACTACCGATTGCTGCCCTTATACCTGTTTCCCCCGGAACGCCGCACACTACCGATTGCTGCCCTTATACCTGTTTCCCCCGGAACACCGGACACTACCGATAGCTGCCCTTATACCTGGCTCCCCCGGAACACCGGACACTACCGATTGCTGCTCTTATACCTGTTTCCCCCGGAACGCCGGATAATACCGATTGCTGCCCTTATACCTGTTTCCCCCGGAACACCGGACACTACCGATTGCTGCTCTTATACCTGTTTCCCCCGCAACATCGGACACTACCGATTGCTGCCCTTATACCGGTTTCCCCCGGAACACCGGACACTACCGATTGCTGCCCTTATACCTGATTCCCCCGGAACACCGGACACTACCGATTGCTGCCCTTATACCTGTTTCCCCCGGAACACCGGACACTACCGATTGCTGCCCTTATACCTGTTTCCCCCGAACAGCGGACACTACCGATTGCTGCTCTTATACCTGTTTCCCCCGGAACACCGGACACTTCCGATTGCTGCCCTTATACCCGTTTCCCCCGGAACACCGGACACTACCGATTGCTGCTCTTATACCTGTTTCCCCCGGAACACCGGACACTACCGATTGCTGCCCTTATACCTGTTTCCCCCGGAACACCGGACACTACCGATTGCTGCTCTTATACCTGTTTCCCCCGGAACACCGGACACTACCGATTGCTGCTCTTATACCTGTTTCCCCCGGAACACCGGACACTACCGATTGCTGCCCTTATACCCGTTTCCCCCGGAACACCGGACACTACCGATTGCTGCCCTTATACCTGTTTCCCCCGGAACACCGGACACTACCGATTGCTGCCCTTATACCTGTTTCCCCCGGAACACCGGACACTACCGATTGCTGCCTTTATACCTGTTTCCCCCGAACACCGGACACTACCGACTGCTGCTCTTATACCTGTTTCCCCAGAATACCGGACACTACCGATTGCTGCCCTTATACCTGATTCCCCCGGAACACCGGACACTACCGATTGCTGCCCTTATACTGTACCTGTTTCCCCCGGAACACCGGACACTACCGATTGCTGCTCTTATACCTGTTTCCCCTGGAACACCGGACACTTCCGATTGCTGCTCTTATACCTGTTTCCCCCGGAACACCGGACACTACCGATTGCTGCCCTTATACCTGTTTCCCCGAAATACCGGACACTACCGATTGCTGCCTTTATACCTGTTTCCCCCGGAACACCGGACACTACGGATTGCTGCCCTTATACCTGTTTCCCCCGGAACACCGGACACTACCGATTGCTGCCTTTATACCTGTTTCCCCCGGAACACCGGACATTATGGATTGCTGCCCTTATACCTGTTTCCCCCGGAACACCGGACACTACCGATTGCTGCCCTTATACCTGTTTCCCCCGGAACACCGGACACTACCGATTGCTGCCCTTATACCTGTTTCCCCCGGAACACCGGACACTACCGATTGCTGCCCTTATACCTGTTTCCCCCGGAACACCGGCCACTACCGATTGCTGCTCTTATACCTGTGTCCCCCGGAACACCGGACACTACCGATTGCTGCTCTTATACCTGTTTCCCCCGGATCACCGGACACTACCGATTGCTGCTCTTATACCTGTGTCCCCCGGAACACCGGACACTACTGATTGCTGCTCTTATACCTGTTTCCCCCGGAACACCGGACACTACCGATTGCTGCCCTTATACCTGTTTCTCCCGGAACACCGGACACTACCGATTGCTGCCCTTATACCTTTTTCCCCCGGAACACCGGACACTACCGATTGCTGCTCTTATACCTGTTTCCCCCGGAACGCCGGACACTACCGATTGCTGCCCTTATACCTGTTTCCCCCGGAACACCGGACACTACCGATTGCTGCTCTTATACCTGTTTCCTCCGGAACGCCGGACACTACCGATTGCTGCCCTTAAACCTGTTTCCCCCGGAACACCGGACACTACCGATTGCTGCCCTTATACCTGTTTCCCCGGAATACCGGACACTACCGATTGCTGCCCTTATACCTGTTTCCACCGGAACACCGGACACTACCGATTGCTGCTCTTATACCTGTTTCCCCCGCAACATCGGACACTACCGATTGCTGCCCTTATACCTGTTTCCCCCGGAACACCGGACACTACCGATTGCTGCTCTTATACCTGTTTCCCCCGGAACACCGGACACTACCGATTGCTGCTCTTATACCTGTTTCCCCCGGAACACCGGACACTACCGATTGCTGCTCTTATACCCGTTTCCCCCGGAACACCGGACACTACCGATTGCTGCCCTTATACCTGTTTCCCCCGGAACACCGGACACTACCGATTGCTGCCCTTATACCTGTTTCCCCCGGAACACCGGACACTACCGATTGCTGCCTTTATACCTGTTTCCCCCGAACACCGGACACTACCGATTGCTGCTCTTATACCTGTTTCCCCAGAATACCGGACACTACCGATTGCTGCCCTTATACCTGATTCCCCCGGAACACCGGACACTACCGATTGCTGCCCTTATACCTGTTTCCCCCGGAACACCGGACACTACCGATTGCTGCTCTTATACCTGTTTCCCCTGGAACACTGGACACTTCCGATTGCTGCTCTTATACCTGTTTCCCCCGGAACACCGGACACTACCGATTGCTGCCCTTATACCTGTTTCCCCCGAAATACCGGACACTACCGATTGCTGCCTTTATACCTGTTTCCCCCGGAACACCGGACACTACGGATTGCTGCCCTTATACCTGTTTCCCCCGGAACACCGGACACTACCGATTGCTGCCTTTATACCTGTTTCCCCCGGAACACCGGACATTATGGATTGCTGCCCTTATACCTGTTTCCCCCGGAACACCGGACACTACCGATTGCTGCCCTTATACCTGTTTCCCCCGGAACACCGGACACTACCGATTGCTGCCCTTATACCTGTTTCCCCCGGAACACCGGACACTACCGATTGCTGCCCTTATACCTATTTCCCCCGGAACACCGGACACTACCGATTGCTGCTCTTATACCTGTGTCCCCCGGAACACCGGACACTACCGATTGCTGCTCTTATACCTGTTTCCCCCGGATCACCGGACACTACCGATTGCTGCCCTTATACCTGTTTCCCCCGGAACACCGGACATTATGGATTGCTGCCCTTATACCTGTTTCCCCCGGAACACCGGACACTACCGATTGCTGCCCTTATACCTGGTTCCCCCGGAACACCGGACACTACCGATTGCTGCTCTTATACCTGGTTCCCCCGGAACACCGGACACTACCGATTGATGCTCTTATACCTGTTTCCCCCGGATCACCGGACACTACCGATTGCTGCTCTTATACCTGTGTCCCCCGGAACACCGGACACTACCGATTGCTGCCCTTATACCTGTTTCTCCCGGAACACCGGACACTACCGATTGCTGCCCTTATACCTTTTTCCCCCGGAACACCGGACACTACCGATTGCTGCTCTTATACCTGTTTCCCCCGGAACGCCGGACACTACCGATTGCTGCCCTTATACCTGTTTCCCCCGGAACACCGGACACTACCGATTGCTGCTCTTATACCTGTTTCCTCCGGAACGCCGGACACTACCGATTGCTGCCCTTATACCTGTTTCCCCCGGAACACCGGACACTACTGATTGCTGCTCTTATACCTGTTTCCCCCGGAACACCGGACACTACCGATTGCTGCTCTTATACCTGTTTCCTCCGGAACGCCGGACACTACCGATTGCTGCCCTTATACCTGTTTCCCCCGGAACACCGGACACTACTGATTGCTGCTCTTATACCTGTTTCCCCCGGAACACCGGACACTACCGATTGCTGCCCTTATACCTGTTTCCCCGGAATACCGGACACTACCGATTGCTGCCCTTATACCTGTTTCCCCCGGAACACCGGACACTACCGATTGCTGCTCTTATACCTGTTTCCCCCGGAACACCGGACACTACCGATTGCTGCTCTTATACCTGTTTCCCCCGGAACACCGGACACTACCGATTGCTGCCCTTATACCCGTTTCCCCCGGAACACCGGACACTACCGATTGCTGCCCTTATACCTGTTTCCCCCGGAACACCGGACACTACCGATTGCTGCCCTTATACCTGTTTCCCCCGGAACACCGGACACTACCGATTGCTGCCTTTATACCTGTTTCCCCCGAACACCGGACACTACCGATTGCTGCTCTTATACCTGTTTCCCCAGAATACCGGACACTACCGATTGCTGCCCTTATACCTGATTCCCCCGGAACACCGGACACTACCGATTGCTGCCCTTATACCTGTTTCCCCCGGAACACCGGACACTACCGATTGCTGCTCTTATACCTGTTTCCCCTGGAACACTGGACACTTCCGATTGCTGCTCTTATACCTGTTTCCCCCGGAACACCGGACACTACCGATTGCTGCCCTTATACCTGTTTCCCCGAAATACCGGACACTACCGATTGCTGCCTTTATACCTGTTCCCCCGGAACACCGGACACTACGGATTGCTGCCCTTATACCTGTTTCCCCCGGAACACCGGACACTACCGATTGCTGCCTTTATACCTGTTTCCCCCGGAACACCGGACATTATGGATTGCTGCCCTTATACCTGTTTCCCCCGGAACACCGGACACTACCGATTGCTGCCCTTATACCTGTTTCCCCCGGAACACCGGACACTACCGATTGCTGCCCTTATACCTGTTTCCCCCGGAACACCGGACACTACCGATTGCTGCCCTTATACCTGTTTCCCCCGGAACACCGGACACTACCGATTGCTGCTCTTATACCTGTGTCCCCCGGAACACCGGACACTACCGATTGCTGCTCTTATACCTGTTTCCCCCGGATCACCGGACACTACCGATTGCTGCCCTTATACCTGTTTCCCCCGGAACACCGGACATTATGGATTGCTGCCCTTATACCTGTTTCCCCCGGAACACCGGACACTACCGATTGCTGCCCTTATACCTGGTTCCCCCGGAACACCGGACACTACCGATTGCTGCTCTTATACCTGGTTCCCCCGGAACACCGGACACTACCGATTGATGCTCTTATACCTGTTTCCCCCGGATCACCGGACACTACCGATTGCTGCTCTTATACCTGTGTCCCCCGGAACACCGGACACTACCGATTGCTGCCCTTATACCTGTTTCTCCCGGAACACCGGACACTACCGATTGCTGCCCTTATACCTTTTTCCCCCGGAACACCGGACACTACCGATTGCTGCTCTTATACCTGTTTCCCCCGGAACGCCGGACACTACCGATTGCTGCCCTTATACCTGTTTCCCCCGGAACACCGGACACTACCGATTGCTGCTCTTATACCTGTTTCCTCCGGAACGCCGGACACTACCGATTGCTGCCCTTATACCTGTTTCTTCCGGAACACCGGACACTACTGATTGCTGCTCTTATACCTGTTTCCCCCGGAACACCGGACACTACCGATTGCTGCACTTATACCTGTTTCTCCCGGAACACCGGACACTACCGATTGCTGCCCTTATACCTTTTTCCCCCGGAACACCGGACACTACCGATTGCTGCCCTTATACCTGTTTCCCCCGGAACACCGGACACTACCGATTGCTGCCCTTATACCTGTTTCCCCCGGAACACCAGCCACTACCGATTGCTGCCCTTATACCTGTTTCCCCCGGAACACAGGACACTATGGATTGCTGCCCTTATACCTGTTTCCCCCGGAACACCGGACACTACCGATTGCTGCCCTTATACCTGGTTCCCCCGGAACACCGGACACTACCGATTGCTGCTCTTATACCTGGTTCCCCCGGAACACCGGACACTACCGATTGCTGCTCTTATACCTGTTTCCCCCGGAACCCCGGCCACTACCGATTGCTGCTCTTATACCTGTTTCCCCCCGAACACCGGACACTACCGATTGCTGCCCTTATACCTGTTTCCCCCGGATCACCGGACACTACCGATTGCTGCTCTTATACCTGTGTCCCCCGGAACAACGGACACTACCGATTGCTGCCCTTATTCCTTTTTCCCCCGGAACACCGGACACTACCGATTGCTGCTCTTATACCTGTTTCCCCCGGAACGCCGGACACTACCGATTGCTGCCCTTATACCTGTTTCCCCCGGAACACCGGACACTACCGATTGCTGCTCTTATACCTGTTTCCTCCGGAACGCCGGACACTACCGATTGCTGCCCTTAAACCTGTTTCCCCCGGAACACCGGACACTACCGATTGCTGCCCTTATACCTGTTTCCCCGGAATACCTGACACTACCGATTGCTGCACTTATACCTGTTTCCCCCGGAACACCGGACACTACCATTGCTGCTCTTATACCTGTTTCCCCCGGAACACCGGACACTACCGATTGCTGCCCTTATACCTGTTTCCCCCGGAACACCGGACACTACCGATTGCTGCTCTTATACCTGTTTCCCCCGGAACACCGGACACTACCGATTGCTGCTCTTATATCTGATTCCCCCGGAACACCGGACACTACCGATTGCTGCCCTTATACCTGTTTCCCCCGGAACACCGGACACTACCGATTGCTGCCCTTATACCTGTTTCCCCCGGAACACCAGCCACTACCGATTGCTGCCCTTATACCTGTTTCCCCCGGAACACCGGACACTATGGATTGCTGCCCTTATACCTGTTTCCCCCGGAACACCGGACACTACCGATTGCTGCCCTTATACCTGTTTCCCCCGGAACACCGGACACTACCGATTGCTGCTCTTATACCTGTTTCCCCCTGAACACCGGACACTAACGATTGCTGATCTTATTCCTGTTTCCCCCGCAACATCGGACACTACCGATTGCTGCTCTTATACCTGTTTCCCCCGAACACCGGACACTACCGATTGCTGCTCTTATACCTGTTTCCCCCGGAACACCGGACACTACCGATTGCTGCCCTTATACCCGTTTCCCCCGGAACACCGGACACTACCGATTGCTGCCCTTATACCTGTTTCCCCCGGAACACCGGACACTACCGATTGCTGCCCTTATACCTGTTTCCCCCGGAACACCGGACACTACCGATTGCTGCCTTTATACCTGTTTCCCCCGAACACCGGACACTACCGATAGCTGCTCTTATACCTGTTTCCCCAGAATACCGGACACTACCGATTGCTGCCCTTATACCTGATTCCCCCGGAACACCGGACACTACCGATTGCTGCCCTTATACCTGTTTCCCCCGGAACACCGGACACTACCGATTGCTGCTCTTATACCTGTTTCCCCTGGAACACTGGACACTTCCGATTGCTGCTCTTATACCTGTTTCCCCCGGAACACCGGACACTACCGATTGCTGCCCTTATACCTGTTTCCCCGAAATACCGGACACTACCGATTGCTGCCTTTATACCTGTTTCCCCCGGAACACCGGACACTACAGATTGCTGCCCTTATACCTGTTTCCCCCGGAACACCGGACACTACCGATTGCTGCCTTTATACCTGTTTCCCCCGGAACACCGGACATTATGGATTGCTGCCCTTATACCTGTTTCCCCCGGAACACCGGACACTACCGATTGCTGCCCTTATACCTGTTTCCCCCGGAACACCGGACACTACCGATTGCTGCCCTTATACCTGTTTCCCCCGGAACACCGGACACTACCGATTGCTGCCCTTATACCTGTTTCCCCCGGAACACCGGACACTACCGATTGCTGCTCTTATACCTGTGTCCCCCGGAACACCGGACACTACCGATTGCTGCTCTTATACCTGTTTCCCCCGGATCACCGGACACTACCGATTGCTGCCCTTATACCTGTTTCCCCCGGAACACCGGACATTATGGATTGCTGCCCTTATACCTGTTTCCCCCGGAACACCGGACACTACCGATTGCTGCCCTTATACCTGGTTCCCCCGGAACACCGGACACTACCGATTGCTGCTCTTATACCTGGTTCCCCCGGAACACCGGACACTACCGATTGATGCTCTTATACCTGTTTCCCCCGGATCACCGGACACTACCGATTGCTGCTCTTATACCTGTGTCCCCCGGAACACCGGACACTACCGATTGCTGCCCTTATACCTGTTTCTCCCGGAACACCGGACACTACCGATTGCTGCCCTTATACCTTTTTCCCCCGGAACACCGGACACTACCGATTGCTGCTCTTATACCTGTTTCCCCCGGAACGCCGGACACTACCGATTGCTGCACCTATACCTGTTTCCCCCGGAACACCGGACACTACCAATTGCTGCTCTTATACCTGTTTCCTCCGGAACGCTGGACACTACCGATTGCTGCCCTTATACCTGTTTCTCCCGGAACACCGGACACTACTGATTGCTGCTCTTATACCTGTTTCCCCCGGAACACCGGACACTACCGATTGCTGCCCTTATACCTGTTTCTCCCGGAACACCGGACACTACCGATTGCTGCCCTTATACCTTTTTCCCCCGGAACACCGGACACTACCGATTGCTGCCCTTATACCTGTTTCCCCCGGAACACCGGACACTACCGATTGCTGCCCTTATACCTGTTTCCCCCGGAACACCAGCCACTACCGATTGCTGCCCTTATACCTGTTTCCCCCGGAACACCGGACACTATGGATTGCTGCCCTTATACCTGTTTCCCCCGGAACACCGGACACTACCGATTGCTGCCCTTATACCTGGTTCCCCCGGAACACCGGACACTACCGATTGCTGCTCTTATACCTGGTTCCCCCGGAACACCGGACACTACCGATTGCTGCTCTTATACCTGTTTCCCCCGGAACCCCGGCCACTACCGATTGCTGCTCTTATACCTGTTTCCCCCCGAACACCGGACACTACCGATTGCTGCCCTTATACCTGTTTCCCCCGGATCACCGGACACTACCGATTGCTGCTCTTATACCTGTGTCCCCCGGAACAACGGACACTACCGATTGCTGCCCTTATTCCTTTTTCCCCCGGAACACCGGACACTACCGATTGCTGCTCTTATACCTGTTTCCCCCGGAACGCCGGACACTACCGATTGCTGCCCTTATACCTGTTTCCCCCGGAACACCGGACACTACCGATTGCTGCTCTTATACCTGTTTCCTCCGGAACGCCGGACACTACCGATTGCTGCCCTTAAACCTGTTTCCCCCGGAACACCGGACACTACCGATTGCTGCCCTTATACCTGTTTCCCCGGAATACCTGACACTACCGATTGCTGCACTTATACCTGTTTCCCCCGGAACACCGGACACTACCATTGCTGCTCTTATACCTGTTTCCCCCGGAACACCGGACACTACCGATTGCTGCCCTTATACCTGTTTCCCCCGGATCACCGGACACTACCGATTGCTGCTCTTATACCTGTGTCCCCCGGAACAACGGACACTACCGATTGCTGCCCTTATTCCTTTTTCCCCCGGAACACCGGACACTACCGATTGCTGCTCTTATACCTGTTTCCCCCGGAACGCCGGACACTACCGATTGCTGCCCTTATACCTGTTTCCCCCGGAACACCGGACACTACCGATTGCTGCTCTTATACCTGTTTCCCCCGGAACACCGGACACTACCGATTGCTGCTCTTATATCTGATTCCCCCGGAACACCGGACACTACCGATTGCTGCCCTTATACCTGTTTCCCCCGGAACACCGGACACTACCGATTGCTGCCCTTATACCTGTTTCCCCCGGAACACCAGCCACTACCGATTGCTGCCCTTATACCTGTTTCCCCCGGAACACCGGACACTATGGATTGCTGCCCTTATACCTGTTTCCCCCGGAACACCGGACACTACCGATTGCTGCCCTTATACCTGTTTCCCCCGGAACACCGGACACTACCGATTGCTGCTCTTATACCTGTTTCCCCCTGAACACCGGACACTACCGATTGCTGCTCTTATACCTGTTTCCCCCGGAACACCGGACACTACCGATTGCTGCCCTTATACCTGTTTCCCCCGGAACACCGGACACTACCGATTGCTGCTCTTATACCTGTTTCCCCCGGAACACCGGACACTACCGATTGCTGCTCTTATACCTGATTTCCCCGGAACACCGGACACTACCGATTGCTGCCCTTATACCTGTTTCCCCCGGAACACCGGACACTACCGATTGCTGCCCTTATACCTGTTTCCCCGGGAACACCAGCCACTACCGATTGCTGCCCTTATACCTGTTTCCCCTGGAACACCGGACACTATGGATTGCTGCCCTTATACCTGTTTCCCCCGGAACACCGGACACTACCGATTGCTGCCCTTATACCTGGTTCCCCCGGAACACCGGACACTACCAATTGCTGCTCTTATACCTGGTTCCCCCGGAACACCGGACACTACCGATTGCTGCTCTTATACCTGTTTCCCCCGGAACCCCGGCCACTACCGATTGCTGCTCTTATACCTGTTTCCCCCCGAACACCGGACACTACCGATTGCTGCCCTTATACCTGTTTCCCCCGGATCACCGGACACTACCGATTGCTGCTCTTATACCTGTGTCCCCCGGAACAACGGACACTACCGATTGCTGCCCTTATTCCTTTTTCCCCCGGAACACCGGACACTACCGATTGCTGCTCTTATACCTGTTTCCCCCGGAACGCCGGACACTACCGATTGCTGCCCTTATACCTGTTTCCCCCGGAACACCGGACACTACCGATTGCTGCCCTTATACCTGTTTCCCCCGGAACACCAGCCACTACCGATTGCTGCCCTTATACCTGTTTCCCCCGGAACACCGGACACTATGGATTGCTGCCCTTATACCTGTTTCCCCCGGAACACCGGACACTACCGATTGCTGCCCTTATACCTGGTTCCCCCGGAACACCGGACACTACCGATTGCTGCTCTTATACCTGGTTCCCCCGGAACACCGGACACTACCGATTGCTGCTCTTATACCTGTTTCCCCCGGAACCCCGGCCACTACCGATTGCTGCTCTTATACCTGTTTCCCCCCGAACACCGGACACTACCGATTGCTGCCCTTATACCTGTTTCCCCCGGATCACCGGACACTACCGATTGCTGCTCTTATACCTGTGTCCCCCGGAACAACGGACACTACCGATTGCTGCCCTTATTCCTTTTTCCCCCGGAACGCCGGACACTACCGATTGCTGCTCTTATACCTGTTTCCCCCGGAACACCGGACACTACCGATTGCTGCCCTTATACCTGTTTCCCCCGGAACACCAGCCACTACCGATTGCTGCCCTTATACCTGTTTCCCCCGGAACACCGGACACTATGGATTGCTGCCCTTATACCTGTTTCCCCCGGAACACCGGACACTACCGATTGCTGCCCTTATACCTGGTTCCCCCGGAACACCGGACACTACCGATTGCTGCTCTTATACCTGGTTCCCCCGGAACACCGGACACTACCGATTGCTGCTCTTATACCTGTTTCCCCCGGAACCCCGGCCACTACCGATTGCTGCTCTTATACCTGTTTCCCCCCGAACACCGGACACTACCGATTGCTGCCCTTATACCTGTTTCCCCCGGATCACCGGACACTACCGATTGCTGCTCTTATACCTGTGTCCCCCGGAACAACGGACACTACCGATTGCTGCCCTTATTCCTTTTTCCCCCGGAACACCGGACACTACCGATTGCTGCTCTTATACCTGTTTCCCCCGGAACGCCGGACACTACCGATTGCTGCCCTTATACCTGTTTCCCCCGGAACACCGGACACTACCGATTGCTGCTCTTATATCTGTTTCCTCCGGAACGCCGGACACTACCGATTGCTGCCCTTAAACCTGTTTCCCCCGGAACACCGGACACTACCGATTGCTGCCCTTATACCTGTTTCCCCGGAATACCGGACACTACCGATTGCTGCCCTTATACCTGTTTCCCCCGCAACACCGGACACTACCGATTGCTGCTCTTATACCTGTTTCCCCCTGAACACCGGACACTACCGATTGCTGCTCTTATACCTGTTTCCCCCGCAACATCGGACACTACCGATTGCTGCCCTTATACCGGTTTCCCCCGGAACACCGGACACTACCGATTGTTGCCCTTATACCTGTTTCCCCCGGAACACCGGACACTACCGATTGCTGCCCTTATACCTGTTTCCCCCGGAACACCGGACACTACCGATTGCTGCTCTTATACCTGTTTCCCCCGGAACACCGGACACTATCGATTGCTGCTCCTATACCTGTTTCCCCCGGAACACCGGACACTACCGATTGCTGCCTTTATACCTGTTTCCCCCGGAACACCGGACACTACCGATTGCTGCCCTTATTCCTGTTTCCCCCGGAACACCGGACACTACCGATTGCTGCCCTTATACCTGTTTCCCCGGGAACACCGGACACTACCGATTGCTGCCCTTATACCTGTTTCCCCCGGAACAAAGGGCACTACCGATTGCTGCCCTTATACCTGTTTCCCCTGGAACACCGGACACTACCGATTGCTGCCCTTATACCTGTTTCCCCCGGAACAAAGGGCACTACCGATTGCTGCCCTTATACCTGTTTCCCCTGGAACACCGGACACTACCGATTGCTGCCCTTATACCTGTTTACCCTGTAACGCCGGACACTACCGATTGCTGCTCTTATACCTGTTTCCCCCGGAAACCCGGACACTACCGATTGCTGCCCTTATACCTGTTTCCCCCGGAACGCCGCACACTACCGATTGCTGCTCTTATACCTGTTTCCCCCGGAAACACAGACACTACCGATTGCTGCCCTTATACCTGTTTCCCCCGGAACACCGGACACTACCGATTGCTGCTCTTATACCTGTTTCCTCCGGAACGCCAGACACTACCGATTGCTGCCCTTAAACCTGTTTCTCCCGGAACACCGGACACTACCGATTGCTGCCCTTATACCTGTTTCCCCGGAATACCAGACACTACCGATTGCTGCCCTTATACCTGTTTCCCCCGGAACACCGGACACTACCGATTGCTGCCCTTATACCTGTTTCCCCTGGAACACCGGACACTACCGATTGCTGCCCTTATACCTGTTTACCCTGGAACACCGGACACTACCAATTGCTGCTCTTATACCTGTTTCCCCCGGAACGCCGGACACTACCGATTGCTGCTCTTATACCTGTTTCCCCCGGAACCCCGGACACTACCGATTGCTGCCCTTATACCTGTTTCCCCCGGAACGCCGCACACTACCGATTGCTGCTCTTATACCTGTTTCCCCCGGAACCCCAGACACTACCGATTGCTGCCCTTATACCTGTTTCCCCCGGAACACCGGACACTACCGATTGCTGCTCTTATACCTGTTTCCTCCGGAACGCCGGACACTACCGATTGCTGCCCTTAAACCTGTTTCCCCCGGAACACCGGACACTACCGATTGCTGCCCTTATACCTGTTTCCCCCTGAACACCGGACACTACCGATTGCTGCCTTTATACCTGTTTCCCCCGGAACACCGGACACTACCGATTGCTGCCCTTATTCCTGTTTCCCCCGGAACACCGGACACTACCGATTGCTGCCCTTATACCTGTTTCCCCGGGAACACCGGACACTACCGATTGCTGCCCTTATACCTGTTTCCCCCGGAACAAAGGGCACTACCGATTGCTGCCCTTATACCTGTTTCCCCTGGAACACCGGACACTACCGATTGCTGCTCTTATACCTGTTTCCCCCGGAACGTCGGACACTACCGATTGCTGCCCTTATACCTGTTTCCCCCGGAACACCGGACACTACCGATTGCTGCCCTTATACCTGTTTCCCCCGGAACGCCGCACACTACCGATTGCTGCCCTTATACTTGTTTCCCCCGGAACACCGGACACTACCGATTGCTGCCCTTATACCTGTTTCCCCTGGAACACCGCACACTACCGATTGCTGCTCTTATACCTGTTTCCCCCGGAACACCGGACACTACCGATTGCTGCTCTTATACCTGTTTCCCCCGGAACACCGGACACTACCGATTGCTGCCCTTATACCTGTTTCCCCCGGAACGCCGCACACTACCGATTGCTGCCCTTATACTTGTTTCCCCCGGAACACCGGACACTACCGATTGCTGCCCTTATACCTGTTTCCCCTGGAACACCGCACACTACCGATTGCTGCTCTTATACCTGTTTCCCCCGGAACACCGGACACTACCGATTGCTGCTCTTATACCTGTATCCCCGGAACACCGGACACTAACGATTGCTGCTCTTATACCTGGTACCCCCGGAACACCGGACACTACCGATTGCTGCCCTTATAACTGTTTCCCCCGGAACACCGGACACTACCGATTGCTGCCCTTATACCTGTTTCCCCCGAACAGCGGACACTACCGATTGCTGCTCTTATACCTGTTTCCCCCGGAACACCGGACACTACCGATTGCTGCCCTTATACCCGTTTCCCCCGGAACACCGGACACTACCGATTGCTGCTCTTATACCTGTTTCCCCCGGAACACCGGACACTACCGATTGCTGCCCTTATACCTGTTTCCCCCGGAACACCGGACACTACCGATTGCTGCTCTTATACCTGTTTCCCCCGGAACACCGGACACTACCGATTGCTGCTCTTATACCTGTTTCCCCCGGAACACCGGACACTACCGATTGCTGCCCTTATACCCGTTTACCCCGGAACACCGGACACTACCGATTGCTGCCCTTATACCTGTTTCCCCCGGAACACCGAACACTACCGATTGCTGCCCTTATACCTGTTTCCCCCGGAACACCGGACACTACCGATTGCTGCCCTTATACCTGGTTCCCCCGGAACACCGGACACTACCGATTGCTGCTCTTATACCTGGTTCCCCCGGAACACCGGACACTACCGATTGCTGCCCTTATACCTGTTTCCCCCGGAACACCGGACACTACCGATTGCTGCCCTTAAACCTGTTTCCCCCGGAACACCGGACACTACCGATTGCTGCCCTTATACCTGTTTCCCCCGGAACACCGGACATTATGGATTGCTGCCCTTATACCTGTTTCCCCCGGAACACCGGACACTACCGATTGCTGCCCTTATACCTGGTTCCCCCGGAATACCGGACACTACCGATTGCTGCTCTTATACCTGGTTCCCCCGGAACACCGGACACTACCGATTGCTGCTCTTATACCTGTTTCCCCCGGAACACCGGACACTACCGATTGCTGCTCTTATACCTGTTTCCCCCGGATCACCGGACACTACCGATTGCTGCTCTTATACCTGTGTCCCCCGGAACACCGGACACTACCGATTGCTGCTCTTATACCTGTTTCCCCCGGAACACCGGACACTACCGATTGCTGCCCTTATACCTGTTTCCCCCGGAACACCGGACACTACCGATTGCTGCCCTTATTCCTTTTTCCCCCGGAACACCGGACACTACCGATTGCTGCTCTTATACCTGTTTCCCCCGGAACCCCGGACACTACCGATTGCTGCCCTTATACCTGTTTCCCCCGGAACACCGGACACTACCGATTGCTGCTCTTATACCTGTTTCCTCCGGAACGCCGGACACTACCGATTGCTGCCCTTAAACCTGTTTCCCCCGGAACACCGGACACTACCGATTGCTGCCCTTATACCGGTTTCCCCGGAATACCGGACACTACCGATTGCTGCCCTTATACCTGTTTCCCCCGGAACACCGGACACTACCGATTGCTGCTCTTATACCTGTTTCCCCCGCAACGTCGGACACTAACGATTGCTGCTCTTATACCTGTTTCCCCCGGAACACCGGACACTACCGATTGCTGCTCTTATACCTGTTTCCCCCGCAATATCGGACACTACCGATTGCTGCTCTTATACCTGTTTCCCCCGCAACATCGGACACTACCGATTGCTGCCCTTATACCGGTTTCCCCCGGAACACCTGACACTACCGATTGCTGCCCTTATACCTGTTTCCCCCGGAACACCAGACACTACCGATTGCTGCTCGTATACCTGTTTCCCCCGGAACACCGGACACTACCGATTGCTGCCCTTATACCTGTTTCCCCCGGAACACCGGACACTACCGATTGCTGCTCTTATACCTGTTTCCCCCGGAACACCGGACACTACCGATTGCTGCACCTATACCTGTTTCCCCCGGAACACCGGACACTACCGATTGCTGCCCTTATTCCTGTTTCCCCCGGAACACCGGACACTACCGATTGCTGCCCTTATACCTGTTTCCCCCGGAACACCGGACACTACCGATTGCTGACCTTATACCTGTTTCCCCCGGAACACCGGGCACTACCGATTGCTGCCCTTATACCTGTTTCCCCTGGAACACCGGACACTACCGATTGCTGCTCTTATACCTGTTTTCCCTGGAACGCCGGACACTACCGATTGCTGCTCTTATACCTGTTTCCCCCGGAACACCGGACACTACCGATAGCTGCTCTTATACCTGTTTCCCCCGGAACGCGGGACACTACCGATTGCTGCCCTTATACCTGTTTCCCCCGGAACACCGGACACTACCGATTGCTGCTCTTATACCTGTTTCCCCCGGAACACCGGACACTAACGATTGCTGCCCTTATACCTGTTTCCCCCGGAACACCGGACACTACCGATTGCTGCCCTTATACCTGTTTCCCCCGAACACCGGACACTACCGATTGCTGCTCTTATACCTGTTTCCCCCGGAACACCGGACAGTACCGATTGCTGCCCTTATACCCGTTTCCCCCGGAACACCGGACACTACCGATTGCTGCTCTTAAACCTTTTTCCCCCGGAACACCGGACACTACCGATTGCTGCTCTTATTCCTGTTTCCCCCGGAACACCGGACACTACCGATTGCTGCCCTTATATCTGTTTCCCCCAGAACACCGGACACTACCGATTGCTGCCCTAAATACCTGTTTCCCCCAGAACACCGGACACTACCGATTGTTGCCCTTATACCTGTTTCCCCCGGAACACCGGACACTACCGATTGCTGCCCTTATACCTGTTTCCCCCGGAATACCGGACACTACCGATTGCTGCCCTTACAGTATACCTGTTTCCCCCGGAACACCGGACACTACCGATAGCTGCCCTTGTATCTGTTTCCCCCGGAACACAGGACACTACCGATTGCTGCCCTTATACCTGTTTCCCCCGGAACAACGGACACTACCGATTGCTGCCCTTATACCTGTTTCCCCCGGAGCACCGGACACTACCGATTGCTGCCCTTATACCTGTTTCTCCCGGAGCACCGGACACTACCGATTGCTGCCCTTATACCTGTTTCCCCCAGAACACCGGACACTACCGATTGCTGCCCTTATACCTGTTTTCGCCAGAGCACCGGACACTACCGATTGCTGCCCTTATACCTGTTTCCCCGGAATACCGGACACTACCGATTGCTGCCCTTATACCTGTTTCCCCCGGAACACCGGACACTAACGATTGCTGCTCTTATACCTGTTTCCCCCTGAACACCGGACACTACCGATTGCTGCTCTTATACCTGTTTCCCCCGCAACATCGGACACTACCGATTGCTGCCCTTATACCGGTTTCCCCCGGAACACCGGACACTACCGATTGTTGCCCTTATACCTGTTTCCCCCGGAACACCGGACACTACCGATTGCTGCCCTTATACCTGTTTCCCCCGGAACACCGGACACTACCGATTGCTGCTCTTATACCTGTTTCCCCCGGAACACCGGACACTACCGATTGCTGCTCCTATACCTGTTTCCCCCGGAACACCGGACACTACCGATTGCTGCCTTTATACCTGTTTCCCCCGGAACACCGGACACTACCGATTGCTGCTCTTATACCTGTTTCCCCCGGAACACCGGACACTACCGACTGCTGCCCTTATACCTGTTTCCCCGGGAACACCGGACACTACCGATTGCTGCCCTTATACCTGTTTCCCCCGGAACACCGGGCACTACCGACTGCTGCCCTTATACCTGTTTCCCCGGGAACACCGGACACTACCGATTGCTGCCCTTATACCTGTTTCCCCCGGAACACCGGGCACTACCGATTGCTGCCCTTATACCTGTTTCCCCTGGAACACCGGACACTACCGATTGCTGCTCTTATACCTGTTTCCCCCGGAACGCCGGACACTACCGATTGCTGCTCTTATACCTGTTTCCCCCGGAACGCCGGACACTACCGATTGCTGCCCTTATACCTGTTTCCCCCGGAACGCCGCACACTACCGATTGCTGCCCTTATACCTGTTTCCCCCGGAACACCGGACACTACCGATAGCTGCCCTTATACCTAGCTCCCCCGGAACACCGGACACTACCGATTGCTGCTCTTATACCTGTTTCCCCCGGAACGCCGGATAATACCGATTGCTGCCCTTATACCTGTTTCCCCCGGAACACCGGACACTACCGATTGCTGCTCTTATACCTGTTTCCCCCGCAACATCGGACACTACCGATTGCTGCCCTTATACCGGTTTCCCCCGGAACACC
Organism: Ascaphus truei; assembly: GCF_040206685.1. Lineage (NCBI taxonomy): Eukaryota > Metazoa > Chordata > Amphibia > Anura > Ascaphidae > Ascaphus > Ascaphus truei. Next base: position 241,406 of record NW_027456125.1, on the reverse strand, counting down.
GGACACTACCGATTGCTGCCCTTATACCTGATTCCCCCGGAACACCGGACACTACCGATTGCTGCCCTTATACCTGTTTCCCCCGGAACACCGGACACTACCGATTGCTGCCCTTATACCTGTTTCCCCCGAACAGCGGACACTACCGATTGCTGCTCTTATACCTGTTTCCCCCGGAACACCGGACACTTCCGATTGCTGCCCTTATACCCGTTTCCCCCGGAACACCGGACACTACCGATTGCTGCTCTTATACCTGTTTCCCCCGGAACACCGGACACTACCGATTGCTGCCCTTATACCTGTTTCCCCCGGAACACCGGACACTACCGATTGCTGCTCTTATACCTGTTTCCCCCGGAACACCGGACACTACCGATTGCTGCTCTTATACCTGTTTCCCCCGGAACACCGGACACTACCGATTGCTGCCCTTATACCCGTTTCCCCCGGAACACCGGACACTACCGATTGCTGCCCTTATACCTGTTTCCCCCGGAACACCGGACACTACCGATTGCTGCCCTTATACCTGTTTCCCCCGGAACACCGGACACTACCGATTGCTGCCTTTATACCTGTTTCCCCCGAACACCGGACACTACCGATTGCTGCTCTTATACCTGTTTCCCCAGAATACCGGACACTACCGATTGCTGCCCTTATACCTGATTCCCCCGGAACACCGGACACTACCGATTGCTGCCCTTATACTGTACCTGTTTCCCCCGGAACACCGGACACTACCGATTGCTGCTCTTATACCTGTTTCCCCTGGAACACCGGACACTTCCGATTGCTGCTCTTATACCTGTTTCCCCCGGAACACCGGACACTACCGATTGCTGCCCTTATACCTGTTTACCCGAAATACCGGACACTACCGATTGCTGCCTTTATACCTGTTTCCCCCGGAACACCGGACACTACGGATTGCTGCCCTTATACCTGTTTCCCCCGGAACACCGGACACTACCGATTGCTGCCTTTATACCTGTTTCCCCCGGAACACCGGACATTATGGATTGCTGCCCTTATACCTGTTTCCCCCGGAACACCGGACACTACCGATTGCTGCCCTTATACCTGTTTCCCCCGGAACACCGGACACTACCGATTGCTGCCCTTATACCTGTTTCCCCCGGAACACCGGACACTACCGATTGCTGCTCTTATACCTGTTTCCCCCGGAACGTCGGACACTACCGATTGCTGCTCTTATACCTGTTTCCCCCGGAACACCGGACACTACCGATTGCTGCCCTTATACCTGTTTCCCCCGGAACACCTGACACTACCGATTGCTGCTCTTATACCTGTTTCCCCCGGAACACCGGACACTACCGATTGCTGCTCTTATACCTGTGTCCCCCGGAACACCGGACACTACCGATTGCTGCTCTTATACCTGTTTCCCCCGGATCACCGGACACTACCGATTGCTGCTCTTATACCTGTGTCCCCCGGAACACCGGACACTACTGATTGCTGCTCTTATACCTGTTTCCCCCGGAACGCCGGACACTACCGATTGCTGCCCTTATACCTGTTTCCCCCGGAACACCGGACACTACCGATTGCTGCTCTTATACCTGTTTCCTCCGGAACGCCGGACACTACCGATTGCTGCCCTTAAACCTGTTTCCCCCGGAACACCGGACACTACCGATTGCTGCCCTTATACCTGTTTCCCCGGAATACCGGACACTACCGATTGCTGCCCTTATACCTGTTTCCACCGGAACACCGGACACTAACGATTGCTGATCTTATACCTGTTTCCCCCGGAACACCGGACACTACCGATTGCTGCTCTTATACCTGTTTCCCCCGCAACATCGGACACTACCGATTGCTGCTCTTATACCTGTTTCCCCCGGAACACCGGACACTACCGATTGCTGCTCTTATACCTGTTTCCCCCGGAACACCGGACACTACCGATTGCTGCTCTTATACCTGTTTCCCCCGCAACATCGGACACTACCGATTGCTGCTCTTATTCCTGTTTCCCCCGCAACATCGGACACTACCGATTGCTGCCCTTATACCTGTTTCCCCCGGAACACCGGACACTACCGATTGCTGCCCTTATACCTGTTTCCCCCGGAACACCGGACACTACCGATTGCTGCTCTTATAACTGTTTCCCCCGGAACACCGGACACTACCGATTGCTGCTCTTATACCTGTTTCCCCCGGAACACCGGACACTACCGATTGCTGCCCTTATACCCGTTTCCCCCGGAACACCGGACACTACCGATTGCTGCCCTTATACCTGTTTCCCCCGGAACACCGGACACTACCGATTGCTGCCCTTATACCTGTTTCCCCCGGAACACCGGACACTACCGATTGCTGCCTTTATACCTGTTTCCCCCGAACACCGGACACTACCGATTGCTGCTCTTATACCTGTTTCCCCAGAATACCGGACACTACCGATTGCTGCCCTTATACCTGATTCCCCCGGAACACCGGACACTACCGATTGCTGCCCTTATACCTGTTTCCCCCGGAACACCGGACACTACCGATTGCTGCTCTTATACCTGTTTCCCCTGGAACACCGGACACTTCCGATTGCTGCTCTTATACCTGTTTCCCCCGGAACACCGGACACTACCGATTGCTGCCCTTATACCTGTTTCCCCGAAATACCGGACACTACCGATTGCTGCCTTTATACCTGTTTCCCCCGGAACACCGGACACTACGGATTGCTGCCCTTATACCTGTTTCCCCCGGAACACCGGACACTACCGATTGCTGCCTTTATACCTGTTTCCCCCGGAACACCGGACATTATGGATTGCTGCCCTTATACCTGTTTCCCCCGGAACACCGGACACTACCGATTGCTGCCCTTATACCTGTTTCCCCCGGAACACCGGACACTACCGATTGCTGCCCTTATACCTGTTTCCCCCGGAACACCGGACACTACCGATTGCTGCCCTTATACCTGTTTCCCCCGGAACACCGGACACTACCGATTGCTGCTCTTATACCTGTGTCCCCCGGAACACCGGACACTACCGATTGCTGCTCTTATACCTGTTTCCCCCGGATCACCGGACACTACCGATTGCTGCCCTTATACCTGTTTCACCCGGAACACCGGACATTATGGATTGCTGCCCTTATACCTGTTTCCCCCGGAACACCGGACACTACCGATTGCTGCCCTTATACCTGGTTCCCCCGGAACACCGGACACTACCGATTGCTGCTCTTATACCTGGTTCCCCCGGAACACCGGACACTACCGATTGATGCTCTTATACCTGTTTCCCCCGGATCACCGGACACTACCGATTGCTGCTCTTATACCTGTGTCCCCCGGAACACCGGACACTACCGATTGCTGCCCTTATACCTGTTTCTCCCGGAACACCGGACACTACCGATTGCTGCCCTTATACCTTTTTCCCCCGGAACACCGGACACTACCGATTGCTGCTCTTATACCTGTTTCCTCCGGAACGCCGGACACTACCGATTGCTGCCCTTATACCTGTTTCCCCCGGAACACCGGACACTACTGATTGCTGCTCTTATACCTGTTTCCCCCGGAACACCGGACACTACCGATTGCTGCCCTTATACCTGTTTCTCCCGGAACACCGGACACTACCGATTGCTGCCCTTATACCTTTTTCCCCCGGAACACCGGACACTACCGATTGCTGCTCTTATACCTGTTTCCCCCGGAACGCCGGACACTACCGATTGCTGCCCTTATACCTGTTTCCCCCGGAACACCGGACACTACCGATTGCTGCTCTTATACCTGTTTCCTCCGGAACGCCGGACACTACCGATTGCTGCCCTTAAACCTGTTTCCCCCGGAACACCGGACACTACCGATTGCTGCCCTTATACCTGTTTCCCCGGAATACCGGACACTACCGATTGCTGCCCTTATACCTGTTTCCACCGGAACACCGGACACTACCGATTGCTGATCTTATACCTGTTTCCCCCGGAACACCGGACACTACCGATTGCTGCTCTTATACCTGTTTCCCCCGCAACATCGGACACTACCGATTGCTGCTCTTATTCCTGTTTCCCCCGCAACATCGGACACTACCGATTGCTGCCCTTATACCGGTTTCCCCCGGAACACCGGACACTACCGATTGTTGCCTTATACCTGTTTCCCCCGGAACACCGGACACTACCGATTGCTGCCCTTATACCTGTTTCCCCCGGAACACCGGACACTACCGATTGCTGCTCTTATACCTGTTTCCCCCGGAACACCGGACACTACCGATTGCTGCTCCTATACCTGTTTCCCCCGGAACACCGGACATTACCGATTGCTGCCTTTATACCTGTTTCCCCCGGAACACCGGACACTACCGATTGCTGCCCTTATACCTGTTTCCCCCGGAACACCGCACACTACCGATTGCTGCCCTTATACCCGTTTCCCCCGGAACACCGGACACTACCGATTGCTGCTCTTATACCTGTTTCCCCCGGAACGCCGGACACTACCGATTGCTGCTCTTATACCTGTTTCCCCCGGAACGCTGGACACTACCGATTGCTGCCCTTATACCTGTTTCCCCCGGAACGCCGCACACTACCGATTGCTGCCCTTATACCTGTTTCCCCCGGAACACCGGACACTACCGATAGCTGCCCTTATACCTGGCTCCCCCGGAACACCGGACACTACCGATTGCTGCTCTTATACCTGTTTCCCCCGGAACGCCGGATAATACCGATTGCTGCCCTTATACCTGTTTCCCCCGGAACACCGGACACTACCGATTGCTGCCCTTATACCTGTTTCCCCCGGAACACCGGACACTACCGATTGCTGCTCTTATACCTGTATCCCCCGGAACACCGGACACTACCGATTGCTGCTCTTATACCTGTTTCCCCCGGAACACCGGACACTACTTATTGCTGCCCTTATACCCGTTTCCCCCGGAACACCGGACACTACCGATTGCTGCACTTATACCCGTTTCCCCCGGAACACCGGACACTACCGATTGCTGCCCTTATACCTGTTTCCCCCGGAACACCGGACACTACCGATTGCTGCTCTTATACCTGTTTCCCCCGGAACACCGGACACTACCGATTGCTGCTCTTATACCTGTTTCCCCCGGAACACCGGACACTACCGATTGCTGCCCTTATACCCGTTTCCCCCGGAACACCGGACACTACCGATTGCTGCCCTTATACCTGTTTCCCCCGGAACACCGGACACTACCGATTGCTGCCCTTATACCTGTTTCCCCCGGAACACCGGACACTACCGATTGCTGCCCTTATACCTGTTTCCCCCGAACACCGGACACTACCGATTGCTGCTCTTATACCTGTTTCCCCAGAATACCGGACACTACCGATTGCTGCCCTTATACCTGATTCCCCCGGGACACCGGACACTACCGATTGCTGCCCTTATACCTGTTTCCCCCGGAACACCGGACACTACCGATTGCTGCTCTTATACCTGTTTCCCCTGGAACACCGGACACTACCGATTGCTGCCCTTATACCTGTTTCCCCCGGAACACCGGACACTACCGATTGCTGCCCTTATACCTGTTTCCCCGGGAACACCGGACACTACCGATTGCTGCCCTTATACCTGTTTCTCCCGGAACACCGGACACTACCGATTGCTGCCCTTATACCTTTTTCCCCCGGAACACCGGACACTACCGATTGCTGCTCTTATACCTGTTTCCCCCGGAACGCCGGACACTACCGATTGCTGCCCTTATACCTGTTTCCCCCGGAACACCGGACACTACCGATTGCTGCTCTTATACCTGTTTCCTCCGGAACGCCGGACACTACCGATTGCTGCCCTTAAACCTGTTTCCCCCGGAACACCGGACACTACCGATTGCTGCCCTTATACCTGTTTCCCCGGAATACCGGACACTACCGATTGCTGCCCTTATACCTGTTTCCACCGGAACACCGGACACTACCGATTGCTGATCTTATACCTGTTTCCCCCGGAACACCGGACACTACCGATTGCTGCTCTTATACCTGTTTCCCCCGGAACACCGGACACTACCGATTGCTGCTCTTATACCTGTTTCCCCCGGAACACCGGACACTACCGATTGCTGCCCTTATACCTGTTTCCCCCGGAACACCGGACACTACCGATTGCTGCTCCTATACCTGTTTCCCCCGGAACACCGGACACTACCGATTGTTGCCTTATACCTGTTTCCCCCGGAACACCGGACACTACCGATTGCTGCCCTTATACCTGTTTCCCCCGGAACACCGGACACTACCGATTGCTGCTCTTATACCTGTTTCCCCCGGAACACCGGACACTACCGATTGTTGCCTTATACCTGTTTCCCCCGGAACACCGGACACTACCGATTGCTGCCCTTATACCTGTTTCCCCCGGAACACCGGACACTACCGATTGCTGCTCTTATACCTGTTTCCCCCGGAACACCGGACACTACCGATTGCTGCTCCTATACCTGTTTCCCCCGGAACACCGGACACTACCGATTGCTGCCTTTATACCTGTTTCCCCCGGAACACCGGACACTACCGATTGCTGCCCTTATACCTGTTTCCCCCGGAACGCCGCACACTACCGATTGCTGCCCTTATACCCGTTTCCCCCGGAACACCGGACACTACCGATTGCTGCTCTTATACCTGTTTCCCCCGGAACGCCGGACACTACCGATTGCTGCTCTTATACCTGTTTCCCCCGGAACGCCGGACACTACCGATTGCTGCCCTTATACCTGTTTCCCCCGGAACGCCGCACACTACCGATTGCTGCCCTTATACCTGTTTCCCCCGGAACACCGGACACTACCGATAGCTGCCCTTATACCTGGCTCCCCCGCAACACCGGACACTACCGATTGCTGCTCTTATACCTGTTTCCCCCGGAACGCCGGATAATACCGATTGCTGCCCTTATACCTGTTTCCCCCGGAACACCGGACACTACCGATTGCTGCCCTTATACCTGATTCCCTGGAACACCGGACACTACCGATTGCTGCTCTTATACCTGTTTCCCCCAGAACACCGGACACTACCGATTGCTGCCCTTATACCTGTTTCCCCCGGAACACCGGACACTACCGATTGCTGCTCTTATACCTGTTTCCCCCGGATCACCGGACACTACCGATTGCTGCCCTTATACCTGTTTCCCCCGGAACACCGGACATTATGGATTGCTGCCCTTATACCTGTTTCCCCCGGAACACCGGACACTACCGATTGCTGCCCTTATACCTGGTTCCCCCGGAACACCGGACACTACCGATTGCTGCTCTTATACCTGGTTCCCCCGGAACACCGGACACTACCGATTGATGCTCTTATACCTGTTTCCCTCGGAACACCGGACACTACCGATTGCTGCTCTTATACCTGTTTCCCCCGGAACACCGGACACTACCGATTGCTGCCCTTATACCTGTTTCCCCCGGAACACCGGACACTACCGATTGCTGCTCCTATACCTGTTTCCCCCGGAACACCGGACACTACCGATTGTTGCCTTATACCTGTTTCCCCCGGAACACCGGACACTACCGATTGCTGCCCTTATACCTGTTTCCCCCGGAACACCGGACACTACCGATTGCTGCTCTTATACCTGTTTCCCCCGGAACACCGGACACTACCGATTGTTGCCTTATACCTGTTTCCCCCGGAACACAGGACACTACCGATTGCTGCCCTTATACCTGTTTCCCCCGGAACACCGGACACTACCGATTGCTGCTCTTATACCTGTTTCCCCCGGAACACCGGACACTACCGATTGCTGCTCCTATACCTGTTTCCCCCGGAACACCGGACACTACCGATTGCTGCCTTTATACCTGTTTCCCCCGGAACACCGGACACTACCGATTGCTGCCCTTATACCTGTTTCCCCCGGAACGCCGCACACTACCGATTGCTGCCCTTATACCCGTTTCCCCCGGAACACCGGACACTACCGATTGCTGCTCTTATACCTGTTTCCCCCGGAACGCCGGACACTACCGATTGCTGCTCTTATACCTGTTTCCCCCGGAACGCCGGACACTACCGATTGCTGCCCTTATACCTGTTTCCCCCGGAACGCCGCACACTACCGATTGCTGCCCTTATACCTGTTTCCCCCGGAACACCGGACACTACCGATAGCTGCCCTTATACCTGGCTCCCCCGCAACACCGGACACTACCGATTGCTGCTCTTATACCTGTTTCCCCCGGAACGCCGGATAATACCGATTGCTGCCCTTATACCTGTTTCCCCCGGAACACCGGACACTACCGATTGCTGCCCTTATACCTGATTCCCTGGAACACCGGACACTACCGATTGCTGCTCTTATACCTGTTTCCCCCAGAACACCGGACACTACCGATTGCTGCCCTTATACCTGTTTCCCCCGGAACACCGGACACTACCGATTGCTGCTCTTATACCTGTTTCCCCCGGATCACCGGACACTACCGATTGCTGCCCTTATACCTGTTTCCCCCGGAACACCGGACATTATGGATTGCTGCCCTTATACCTGTTTCCCCCGGAACACCGGACACTACCGATTGCTGCCCTTATACCTGGTTCCCCCGGAACACCGGACACTACCGATTGCTGCTCTTATACCTGGTTCCCCCGGAACACCGGACACTACCGATTGATGCTCTTATACCTGTTTCCCCCGGATCACCGGACACTACCGATTGCTGCTCTTATACCTGTGTCCCCCGGAACACCGGACACTACCGATTGCTGCCCTTATACCTGTTTCTCCCGGAACACCGGACACTACCGATTGCTGCCCTTATACCTTTTTCCCCCGGAACACCGGACACTACCGATTGCTGCTCTTATACCTGTTTCCCCCGGAACGCCGGACACTACCGATTGCTGCCCTTATACCTGTTTCCCCCGGAACACCGGACACTACCGATTGCTGCTCTTATACCTGTTTCCTCCGGAACGCCGGACACTACCGATTGCTGCCCTTATACCTGTTTCCCCCGGAACACCGGACACTACTGATTGCTGCTCTTATACCTGTTTCCCCCAGAACACCGGACACTACCGATTGCTGCCCTTATACCTGTTTCTCCCGGAACACCGGACACTACCGATTGCTGCCCTTATACCTTTTTCCCCCGGAACACCGGACACTACCGATTGCTGCTCTTATACCTGTTTCCCCCGGAACGCCGGACACTACCGATTGCTGCCCTTATACCTGTTTCCCCCGGGAACACCGGACACTACCGATTGCTGCTCTTATACCTGTTTCCTCCGGAACGCCGGACACTACCGATTGCTGCCCTTAAACCTGTTTCCCCCGGAACACCGGACACTACCGATTGCTGCCCTTATACCTGTTTCCCCGGAATACCGGACACTACCGATTGCTGCCCTTATACCTGTTTCCACCGGAACACCGGACACTACCGATTGCTGATCTTATACCTGTTTCCCCCGGAACACCGGACACTACCGATTGCTGCTCTTATACCTGTTTCCCCCGCAACATCGGACACTACCGATTGCTGCCCTTATACCTGTTTCCCCCGCAACATCGGACACTACCGATTGCTGCTCTTATTCCTGTTTCCCCCGCAACATCGGACACTACCGATTGCTGCCCTTATACCGGTTTCCCCCGGAACACCGGACACTACCGATTGTTGCCTTATACCTGTTTCCCCCGGAACGCCGGACACTACCGATTGCTGCCCTTATACCTGTTTCCCCCGGAACACCGGACACTACCGATTGCTGCTCTTATACCTGTTTCCCCCGGAACGCCGGACACTACCGATTGCTGCCCTTATACCTGTTTCCCCCGGAACACCGGACACTACCGATTGCTGCTCTTATACCTGTTTCCTCCGGAACGCCGGACACTACCGATTGCTGCCCTTATACCTGTTTCCCCCGGAACACCGGACACTACTGATTGCTGCTCTTATACCTGTTTCCCCCAGAACACCGGACACTACCGATTGCTGCCCTTATACCTGTTTCTCCCGGAACACCGGACACTACCGATTGCTGCCCTTATACCTTTTTCCCCCGGAACACCGGACACTACCGATTGCTGCTCTTATACCTGTTTCCCCCGGAACGCCGGACACTACCGATTGCTGCCCTTATACCTGTTTCCCCCGGGAACACCGGACACTACCGATTGCTGCTCTTATACCTGTTTCCTCCGGAACGCCGGACACTACCGATTGCTGCCCTTAAACCTGTTTCCCCCGGAACACCGGACACTACCGATTGCTGCCCTTATACCTGTTTCCCCGGAATACCGGACACTACCGATTGCTGCCCTTATACCTGTTTCCACCGGAACACCGGACACTACCGATTGCTGATCTTATACCTGTTTCCCCCGGAACACCGGACACTACCGATTGCTGCTCTTATACCTGTTTCCCCCGCAACATCGGACACTACCGATTGCTGCCCTTATACCTGTTTCCCCCGCAACATCGGACACTACCGATTGCTGCTCTTATTCCTGTTTCCCCCGCAACATCGGACACTACCGATTGCTGCCCTTATACCGGTTTCCCCCGGAACACCGGACACTACCGATTGTTGCCTTATACCTGTTTCCCCCGGAACACCGGACACTACCGATTGCTGCCCTTATACCTGTTTCCCCCGGAACACCGGACACTACCGATTGCTGCTCTTATACCTGTTTCCCCCGGAACACCGGACACTACCGATTGCTGCTCCTATACCTGTTTCCCCCGGAACACCGGACATTACCGATTGCTGCCTTTATACCTGTTTCCCCCGGAACACCGGACACTACCGATTGCTGCCCTTATACCTGTTTCCCCCGGAACGCCGCACACTACCGATTGCTGCCCTTATACCCGTTTCCCCCGGAACACCGGACACTACCGATTGCTGCTCTTATACCTGTTTCCCCCGGAACGCCGGACACTACCGATTGCTGCTCTTATACCTGTTTCCCCCGGAACGCCGGACACTACCGATTGCTGCCCTTATACCTGTATCCCCCGGAACACCGCACACTACCGATTGCTGCCCTTATACCTGTTTCCCCCGGAACACCGGACACTACCGATAGCTGCCCTTATACCTGGCTCCCCCGGAACACCGGACACTACCGATTGCTGCTCTTATACCTGTTTCCCCCGGAACGCCGGATAATACCGATTGCTGCCCTTATACCTGTTTCCCCCGGAACACCGGACACTACCGATTGCTGCCCTTATACCTGTTTCCCCCGGAACACCGGACACTACCGATTGCTGCTCTTATACCTGTATCCCCCGGAACACCGGACACTAACGATTGCTGCTCTTATACCTGGTTCCCTCGGAACACCGGACACTACCGATTGCTGCCCTTATACCTGTTTCCCCCGGAACACCGGACACTACCGATTGCTGCCCGTATACCTGTTTCCCCCGGAACACCGGACACTACCGATTGCTGCCCTTATACCTGTTTCCCCCGAACAGCGGACACTACCGATTGCTGCTCTTATACCTGTTTCCCCCGGAACACCGGACACTACCGATTGCTGCCCTTATACCCGTTTCCCCCGGAACACCGGACACTACCGATTGCTGCACTTATACCCGTTTCCCCCGGAACACCGGACACTACCGATTGCTGCCCTTATACCTGTTTCCCCCGGAACACCGGACACTACCGATTGCTGCTCTTATACCTGTTTCCCCCGGAACACCGGACACTACCGATTGCTGCTCTTATACCTGTTTCCCCCGGAACACCGGACACTACCGATTGCTGCCCTTATACCCGTTTCCCCCGGAACACCGGACACTACCGATTGCTGCCCTTATACCTGTTTCCCCCGGAACACCGGACACTACCGATTGCTGCCCTTATACCTGTTTCCCCCGGAACACCGGACACTACCGATTGCTGCCCTTATACCTGTTTCCCCCGAACACCGGACACTACCGATTGCTGCTCTTATACCTGTTTCCCCAGAATACCGGACACTACCGATTGCTGCCCTTATACCTGATTCCCCCGGGACACCGGACACTACCGATTGCTGCCCTTATACCTGTTTCCCCCGGAACACCGGACACTACCGATTGCTGCTCTTATACCTGTTTCCCCTGGAACACCGGACACTACCGATTGCTGCCCTTATACCTGTTTCCCCCGGAACACCGGACACTACCGATTGCTGCCCTTATACCTGTTTCCCCGGGAACACCGGACACTACCGATTGCTGCCCTTATACCTGTTTCTCCCGGAACACCGGACACTACCGATTGCTGCCCTTATACCTTTTTCCCCCGGAACACCGGACACTACCGATTGCTGCTCTTATACCTGTTTCCCCCGGAACGCCGAACACTACCGATTGCTGCCCTTATACCTGTTTCCCCCGGAACACCGGACACTACCGATTGCTGCTCTTATACCTGTTTCCTCCGGAACGCCGGACACTACCGATTGCTGCCCTTATACCTGTTTCCCCCGGAACACCGGACACTACCGATTGCTGCCCTTATACCTGTTTCCCCGGAATACCGGACACTACCGATTGCTGCCCTTATACCTGTTTCCACCGGAACACCGGACACTACCGATTGCTGATCTTATACCTGTTTCCCCCGGAACACCGGACACTACCGATTGCTGCTCTTATACCTGTTTCCCCCGCAACATCGGACACTACCGATTGCTGCTCTTATTCCTGTTTCCCCCGCAACATCGGACACTACCGATTGCTGCCCTTATACCGGTTTCCCCCGGAACACCGGACACTACCGATTGTTGCCTTATACCTGTTTCCCCCGGAACACCGGACACTACCGATTGCTGCCCTTATACCTGTTTCCCCCGGAACACCGGACACTACCGATTGCTGCTCTTATACCTGTTTCCCCCGGAACACCGGACACTACCGATTGCTGCTCCTATACCTGTTTCCCCCGGAACACCGGACACTACCGATTGCTGCCTTTATACCTGTTTCCCCCGGAACACCGGACACTACCGATTGCTGCCCTTATACCTGTTTCCCCCGGAACACCGGACACTACCGATTGCTGCCCTTATACCCGTTTCCCCCGGAACACCGGACACTACCGATTGCTGCTCTTATACCTGTTTCCCCCGGAACGCCGGACACTACCGATTGCTGCTCTTATACCTGTTTCCCCCGGAACGCCGGACACTACCGATTGCTGCCCTTATACCTGTTTCCCCCGGAACGCCGCACACTACCGATTGCTGCCCTTATACCTGTTTCCCCCGGAACACCGGACACTACCGATAGCTGCCCTTATACCAGGCTCCCCCGGAACACCGGACACTACCGATTGCTGCTCTTATACCTGTTTCCCCCGGAACGCCGGATAATACCGATTGCTGCCCTTATACCTGTTTCCCCCGGAACACCGGACACTTCCGATTGCTGCCCTTATACCTGTTTCCCCCGGAACACCGGACACTACCGATTGCTGCTCTTATACCTGTATCCCCCGGAACACCGGACACTAACGATTGCTGCTCTTATACCTGGTTCCCTCGGAACACCGGACACTACCGATTGCTGCCCTTATACCTGTTTCCCCCGGAACACCGGACACTACCGATTGCTGCCCTTATACCTGTTTCCCCCGAACAGCGGACACTACCGATTGCTGCTCTTATACCTGTTTCCCCCGGAACACCGGACACTACCGATTGCTGCCCTTATACCCGTTTCCCCCGGAACACCGGACACTACCGATTGCTGCACTTATACCCGTTTCCCCCGGAACACCGGACACTACCGATTGCTGCCCTTATACCTGTTTCCCCCGGAACACCGGACACTACCGATTGCTGCTCTTATACCTGTTTCCCCCGGAACACCGGACACTACCGATTGCTGCTCTTATACCTGTTTCCCCCGGAACACCGGACACTACCGATTGCTGCCCTTATACCCGTTTCCCCCGGAACACCGGACACTACCGATTGCTGCCCTTATACCTGTTTCCCCCGGAACACCGGACACTACCGATTGCTGCCCTTATACCTGATTCCCCCGGGACACCGGACACTACCGATTGCTGCCCTTATACCTGTTTCCCCCGGAACACCGGACACTACCGATTGCTGCTCTTATACCTGTTTCCCCTGGAACACCGGACACTTCCGATTGCTGCTCTTATACCTGTTTCCCCCGGAACACCGGACACTACCGATTGCTGCTCCTATACCTGTTTCCCCCGGAACACCGGACACTACCGATTGCTACCTTTATACCTGTTTCCCCCGGAACACCGGACACTACCGATTGCTGCTCTTATACCTGTTTCCCCCGGAACGCCGGACACTACCGATTGCTGCTCTTATACCTGTTTCCCCCGGAACGCCGGACACTACCGATTGCTGCCCTTATACCTGTTTCCCCCGGAACGCCGCACACTACCGATTGCTGCCCTTATACCTGTTTCCCCCGGAACACCGGACACTACCGATAGCTGCCCTTATACCTGGCTCCCCCGGAACACCGGACACTACCTATTGCTGCTCTTATACCTGTTTCCCCCGGAACGCCGGATAATACCGATTGCTGCCCTTATACCTGTTTCCCCCGGAACACCGGACACTACCGATTGCTGCTCTTATACCTGTATCCCCCGGAACACCGGACACTAACGATTGCTGCTCTTATACCTGGTTCCCTCGGAACACCGGACACTACCGATTGCTGCCCTTATACCTGTTTCCCCCGAACAGCGGACACTACCGATTGCTGCTCTTATACCTGTTTCCCCCGGAACACCGGACACTACCGATTGCTGCCCTTATACCCGTTTCCCCCGGAACACCGGACACTACCGATTGCTGCTCTTATACCTGTTTCCCCCGGAACACCGGACACTACCGATTGCTGCCCTTATACCTGTTTCCCCCGGAACACCGGACACTACCGATTGCTGCTCTTATACCTGTTTCCCCCGGAACACCGGACACTACCGATTGCTGCCCTTATACCTGTTTCCCCCGAACACCGGACACTACCGATTGCTGCTCTTATACCTGTTTCCCCAGAATACCGGACACTACCGATTGCTGCCCTTATACCTGATTCCCCCGGGACACCGGACACTACCGATTGCTGCCCTTATACCTGTTTCCCCCGGAACACCGGACACTACCGATTGCTGCTCTTATACCTGTTTCCCCTGGAACACCGGACACTTCCGATTGCTGCTCTTATACCTGTTTCCCCCGGAACACCGGACACTACCGATTGCTGCTCCTATACCTGTTTCCCCCGGAACACCGGACACTACCGATTGCTACCTTTATACCTGTTTCCCCCGGAACACCGGACACTACCGATTGCTGCTCTTATACCTGTTTCCCCCGGAACGCCGGACACTACCGATTGCTGCTCTTATACCTGTTTCCCCCGGAACGCCGGACACTACCGATTGCTGCCCTTATACCTGTTTCCCCCGGAACGCCGCACACTACCGATTGCTGCCCTTATACCTGTTTCCCCCGGAACACCGGACACTACCGATAGCTGCCCTTATACCTGGCTCCCCCGGAACACCGGACACTACCTATTGCTGCTCTTATACCTGTTTCCCCCGGAACGCCGGATAATACCGATTGCTGCCCTTATACCTGTTTCCCCCGGAACACCGGACACTACCGATTGCTGCTCTTATACCTGTATCCCCCGGAACACCGGACACTAACGATTGCTGCTCTTATACCTGGTTCCCTCGGAACACCGGACACTACCGATTGCTGCCCTTATACCTGTTTCCCCCGGAACACCGGACACTACCGATTGCTGCCCTTATACCTGTTTCCCCCGAACAGCGGACACTACCGATTGCGGCTCTTATACCTGTTTCCCCCGGAACACCGGACACTACCGATTGCTGCCCTTATACCCGTTTCCCCCGGAACACCGGACACTACCGATTGCTGCTCTTATACCTGTTTCCCCCGGAACACCGGACACTACCGATTGCTGCCCTTATACCTGTTTCCCCCGGAACACCGGACACTACCGATTGCTGCTCTTATACCTGTTTCCCCCGGAACACCGGACACTACCGATTGCTGCCCTTATACCTGTTTCCCCCGAACACCGGACACTACCGATTGCTGCTCTTATACCTGTTTCCCCAGAATACCGGACACTACCGATTGCTGCCCTTATACCTGATTCCCCCGGAACACCGGACACTACCGATTGCTGCCCTTATACCTGTTTCCCCCGGAACACCGGACACTACCGATTGCTGCTCTTATACCTGTTTCCCCTGGAACACCGGACACTTCCGATTGCTGCTCTTATACCTGTTTCCCCCGGAACACCGGACACTACCGATTGCTGCTCCTATACCTGTTTCCCCCGGAACACCGGACACTACCGATTGCTACCTTTATACCTGTTTCCCCCGGAACACCGGACACTACCGATTGCTGCTCTTATACCTGTTTCCCCCGGAACGCCGGACACTACCGATTGCTGCTCTTATACCTGTTTCCCCCGGAACGCCGGACACTACCGATTGCTGCCCTTATACCTGTTTCCCCCGGAACGCCGCACACTACCGATTGCTGCTCTTATACCTGTTTCCCCCGGAACGCCGGATAATACCGATTGCTGCCCTTATACCTGTTTCCCCCGGAACACCGGACACTACCGATTGCTGCTCTTATACCTGTATCCCCCGGAACACCGGACACTAACGATTGCTGCCCTTATACCTGGTTCCCTCGGAACACTGAACACTACCGATTGCTGCCCTTATACCTGTTTCCCCCGGAACACCGGACACTACCGATTGCTGCCCTTATACCTGTTTCCCCCGAACAGCGGACACTACCGATTGCTGCCCTTATACCTGTTTCCCCCGGAACACCGGACACTACCGATTGCTGCCCTTATACCTGTTTCCCCCGGAACACCGGACACTACCGATTGCTGCTCTTATACCTGTTTCCCCCGGAACACCGGACACTACTGATTGCTGCTCTTATACCTGTTTCCCCCGGAACACTGGACACTACCGATTGCTGCCCTTATACCCGTTTCCCCCGGAACACCGGACACTACCGATTGCTGCCCTTATACCTGTTTCCCCCGGAACACCGGACACTACCGATTGCTGCCCTTATACCTGTTTCCCCCGGAACACCGGACACTACCGATTGCTGCCCTTATACCTGTTTCCCCCGAACACCGGACACTACCGATTGCTGCTCTTATACCTGTTTCCCCAGAATACCGGACACTACCGATTGCTGCCCTTATACCTGATTCCCCCGGAACACCGGACACTACCGATTGCTGCCCTTATACCTGTTTCCCCCGGAACACCGGACACTACCGATTGCTGCTCTTATACCTGTTTCCCCTGGAACACCGGACACTTACGATTGCTCCTCTTATACCTGTTTCCCCCGGAACACCGGACACTACCGATTGCTGCCCTTATACCTGTTTCCCCGAAATACCGGACACTACCGATTGCTGCCTTTATACCTGTTTCCCCCGGAACACCGGACACTACGGATTGCTGCCCTTATACCTGTTTCCCCCGGAACACCGGACACTACCGATTGCTGCCCTTATACCTGGTTCCCCCGGAACACCGGACACTACCGATTGCTGCCCTTATACCTGTTTCCCCCGGAACACCGGACACTACCGATTGCTGCCCTTATACCTGTTTCCCCCGGAACACCGGACACTACCGATTGCTGCTCTTATACCTGTGTCCCCCGGAACACCGGACACTACCGATTGCTGCTCTTATACCTGTTTCTCCCGGATCACCGGACACTACCGATTGCTGCCCTTATACCTGTTTCCCCCGGAACACCGGACATTATGGATTGCTGCCCTTATACCTGTTTCCCCCGGAACACCGGACACTACCGATTGCTGCCCTTATACCTGGTTCCCCCGGAACACCGGACACTACCGATTGCTGCTCTTATACCTGTGTCCCCCGGAACACCGGACACTACCGATTGCTGCTCTTATACCTGTTTCCCCGGAATACCGGACACTACCGATTGCTGCTCTTATACCTGTTTCCCCCGGAGCACCGGACACTACCGATTGCTGCTCTTATACCTGTTTCCCCCGGAACACCGGACACTACCGATTGCTGCCCTTATACCTGTTTCTCCCGGAACACCGGACACTACCGATTGCTGCCCTTATACCTGTTTCCCCCGGAGCACCGGACACTACCGATTGCTGCTCTTATACCTGTTTCCCCCGGAACGCCGGACACTACCGATTGCTGCCCTTATACCTGTTTCCCCCGGAACACCGGACACTACCGATTGCTGCCCTTATACCTGGTTCCCCCGGAACACCGGACACTACCGATTGCTGCTCTTATACCTGTTTCCCCCGGAACACCGGACACTACCGATTGCTGCTCTTATACCTGTTTCCCCCCGCAACACCGGACACTACCGATTGCTGCTCTTATACCTGTTTCCCCCGGAACACCGGACACTACCGATTGCTGCCCTTATTCCTTTTTCCCCCGGAACACCGGACACTACCGATTGTTGCCTTATACCTGTTTCCCCCGGAACACCGGACACTACCGATTGCTGCCCTTATACCTGTTTCCCCCGGAACACCGGACACTACCGATTGCTGCTCTTATACCTGTTTCCCCCGGAACACCGGACACTACCGATTGCTGCTCCTATACCTGTTTCCCCCGGAACACCGGACACTACCGATTGCTGCCTTTATACCTGTTTCCCCCGGAACACCGGACACTACCGATTGCTGCCCTTATTCCTGATTCCCCCGGAACACCGGACACTACCGATTGCTGCCCTTATACCTGTTTCCCCGGGAACACCGGACACTACCGATTGCTGCCCTTATACCTGTTTCCCCCGGAACACCGGGCACTACCGATTGCTGCCCTTATACCTTTTTCCCCTGGAACACCGGACACTACCGATTGCTGCTCTTATACCTGTTTCCCCCGGAACGTCGGACACTACCGATTGCTGCCCTTATACCTGTTTCCCCCGGAACGCCGCACACTACCGATTGCTGCTCTTATACCTGTTTCCCCCGGAACACCGGACACTACCGATAGCTGCCCTTATACCTGGCTCCCCCGGAACACCGGACACTACCGATTGCTGCTCTTATACCTGTTTCCCCCGGAACGCCGGATACTACCGATTGCTGCCCTTATACCTGTTTCCCCCGGAACACCGGACACTACCGATTGCTGCTCTTATACCTGTATCCCCCGGAACACCGGACACTACCGATTGCTGCTCTTATACCTGGTACCCCCGGAACACCGGACACTACCGATTGCTGCCCTTATACCTGTTTCCCCCGGAACACCGGACACTACCGATTGCTGCCCTTATACCTGTTTCCCCCGAACAGCGGACACGACCGATTGCTGCTCTTATACCTGTTTCCCCCGGAACACCGGACACTACCGATTGCTGCCCTTATACCCGTTTCCCCCGGAACACCGGACACTACCGATTGCTGCTCTTATACCTGTTTCCCCCGGAACACCGGACACTACCGATTGCTGCCCTTATACCTGTTTCCCCCGGAACACCGGACACTATCGATTGCTGCCCTTATACCTGTTTCCCCCGGAACACCGGACACTACCGATTGCTGCTCTTATACCTGTGTCCCCCGGAACACCGGACACTACCGATTGCTGCCCTTATACCTGTTTCCCCCGGAACACCGAACATTATGGATTGCTGCCCTTATACCTGTTTCCCCCGGAACACCGGACACTACCGATTGCTGCCCTTATACCTGGTTCACCCGGAACACCGGTCACTACCGGTTGCTGCTCTTATACCTGTTTCCCCTGCAACATCCGACACTACCGATTGCTGCCCTTATACCGGTTTCCCCCGGAACACCGGACACTACCGATTGTTGCCCTTATACCTGTTTCCCCGGAATACCGGACACTACCGATTGCTGCTCTTATACCTGTTTCCCCGGAATACCGGACACTACCGATTGCTGCTCTTATACCTGTTTCCCCCGGAGCACCGGACACTACCGATTGCTGCTCTTATACCTGTTTCCCCCGGAACACCGGACACTACCGATTGCTGCCCTTATACCTGTTTCCCCCGGAACACCGGACACTACCGATTGCTGCCGTTATACCTTTTTCCCCCGGAACACCGGACACTACCGATTGCTGCTCTTATACCTGTTTCCCCCGGAACGCCGGACACTACCGATTGCTGCCCTTATACCTGTTTCCCCCGGAACACCGGACACTACCGATTGCTGCTCTTATACCTGTTTCCTCCGGAACGCCGGACACTACCGATTGCTGCCCTTAAACCTGTTTCCCCCGGAACACCGGACACTACCGATTGCTGCCCTTATACCTGTTTCCCCGGAATACCGGACACTACCGATTGCTGCCCTTATACCTGTTTCCCCCGGAACACCGGACACTACCGATTGCTGCTCTTATACCTGTTTCCCCCGCAACATCGGACACTACCGATTGCTGCCCTTATACCGGTTTCCCCCGGAACACCGGACACTACCGATTGTTGCCCTTATACCTGTTTCCCCCGGAACACCGGACACTACCGATTGCTGCCCTTATACCTGTTTCCCCCGAACAGCGGACACTACCGATTGCTGCTCTTATACCTGTTTCCCCCGGAACATCGGACACTACCGATTGCTGCTCTTATACCTGTTTCCCCCGGAACACCGGACACTACCGATTGCTGCTCCTATACCTGTTTCCCCCGGAACACCGGACACTACCGATTGCTGCCTTTATACCTGTTTCCCCCGGAACACCGGACACTACCGATTGCTGCCCTTATTCCTGTTTCCCCCGGAACACCGGACACTACCGATTGCTGCCCTTATACCTGTTTCCCCGGGAACACCGGACACTACCGATTGCTGCCCTTATACCTGTTTCCCCCGGAACACCGGGCACTACCGATTGCTGCCCTTATACCTGTTTCCCCTGGAACACCGCACACTACCGATTGCTGCTCTTATACCTATTTCCCCCGGAACACCGGACACTACTGATAGCTGCCCTTATACCTGGCTCCCCCGGAACACCGGACACTACCGATTGCTGCTCTTATACCTGTATCCCCCGGAACACCGGACACTAACGATTGCTGCTCTTATACCTGGTACCCCCGGAACACCGGACACTACCGATTGCTGCTCTTATACCTGGTACCCACGGAACACCGGACACTACCGATTGCTGCCCTTATACCTGTTTCCCACGGAACACCGGACACTACCGATTGCTGCCCTTATACCTGTTTCCCCCGAACAGCGGACACTACCGATTGCTGCTTTTATACCTGTTTCCCCCGGAACACCGGACACTACCGATTGCTGCCCTTATACCCGTTTCCCCCGGAACACCGGACACTACCGATTGCTGCTCTTATACCTGTTTCCCCCGGAACACCGGACACTACCGATTGCTGCCCTTATACCTGTTTCCCCCGGAACACCGGACACTACCGATTGCTGCTCTTATAACTGTTTCCCCCGGAACACCGGACACTACCGATTGCTGCTCTTATACCTGTTTCCCCCGGAACACCGGACACTACCGATTGCTGCCCTTATACCCGTTTCCCCCGGAACACCGGACACTACCGATTGCTGCCCTTATACCTGTTTCCCCCGGAACACCGAACACTACCGATTGCTGCCCTTATACCTGTTTCCCCCGGAACACCGGACACTACCGATTGCTGCCCTTATACCTGGTTCCCCCGGAACACCGGACACTACCGATTGCTGCCCTTATACCTGTTTCCCCCGGAACACCGGACACTACCGATTGCTGCTCTTATACCTGTTTCCCCCGGAACACCGGACACTACCGATTGCTGCCCTTATACCTGTTTCCCCCGGAACACCGGACACTACCGTTTGCTGCCCTTATACCTGTTTCCCCCGGAACACCGGACACTACCGATTGCTGCCCTTATACCTGTTTCCCCCGGAACACCGGACATTATGGATTGCTGCTCTTATACCTGTTTCCCCCGGAACACCGGACACTACCGATTGCTGCCCTTATACCTGTTTCCCCCGGTACACCGGACACTACCGATTGCTGCCCTTGTACCTGGTTCCCCCGGAACACCGGACACTACCGATTGCTGCTCTTATACATGGTTCCCCCGGAACACCGGACACTACCGATTGCTGCTCTTATACCTGTTTCCCCCGGAACACCGGCCACTACCGATTGCTGCTCTTATACCTGTTTCCCCCGGATCACCGGACACTACCGATTGCTGTTCTTATACCTGTGTCCCCCGGAACACCGGACACTACCGATTGCTGCTCTTATACCTGTTTCTCCCGGAACACCGGACACTACCGATTGCTGCCCTTATACCTGTTTCCCCCGGAACACCGGACACTACCGATTGCTGCCCTTATTCCTTTTCCCCCCGGAACACCGGTCACTACCGATTGCTGCTCTTATACCTGTTTCCCCCGGAACGCCGGACACTACCGATTGCTGCCCTTATACCTGTTTCCCCCGGAACACCGGACACTACCGATTGCTGCTCTTATACCTGTTTCCTCCGGAACGCCGGACACTACCGATTGCTGCCCTTAAACCTGTTTCCCCCGGAACACCGGACACTACCGATTGCTGCCCTTATACCTGTTTCCCCGGAATACCGGACACTACCGATTGCTGCCCTTATACCTGTTTCCCCCGGAACACCGGACACTACCGATTGCTGCTCTTATACCTGTTTCCCCCGGAACACCGAACACTACCGATTGCTGCCCTTATACCTGTTTCCCCCGGAACACCGGACACTACCGATTGCTGCCCTTATACCTGGTTCCCCCGGAACACCGGACACTACCGATTGCTGCCCTTATACCTGTTTCCCCCGGAACACCGGACACTACCGATTGCTGCTCTTATACCTGTTTCCCCCGGAACACCGGACACTACCGATTGCTGCCCTTATACCTGTTTCCCCCGGAACACCGGACACTACCGTTTGCTGCCCTTATACCTGTTTCCCCCGGAACACCGGACACTACCGATTGCTGCCCTTATACCTGTTTCCCCCGGAACACCGGACATTATGGATTGCTGCTCTTATACCTGTTTCCCCCGGAACACCGGACACTACCGATTGCTGCCCTTATACCTGTTTCCCCCGGTACACCGGACACTACCGATTGCTGCCCTTGTACCTGGTTCCCCCGGAACACCGGACACTACCGATTGCTGCTCTTATACATGGTTCCCCCGGAACACCGGACACTACCGATTGCTGCTCTTATACCTGTTTCCCCCGGAACACCGGCCACTACCGATTGCTGCTCTTATACCTGTTTCCCCCGGATCACCGGACACTACCGATTGCTGTTCTTATACCTGTGTCCCCCGGAACACCGGACACTACCGATTGCTGCTCTTATACCTGTTTCTCCCGGAACACCGGACACTACCGATTGCTGCCCTTATACCTGTTTCCCCCGGAACACCGGACACTACCGATTGCTGCCCTTATTCCTTTTCCCCCCGGAACACCGGTCACTACCGATTGCTGCTCTTATACCTGTTTCCCCCGGAACGCCGGACACTACCGATTGCTGCCCTTATACCTGTTTCCCCCGGAACACCGGACACTACCGATTGCTGCTCTTATACCTGTTTCCTCCGGAACGCCGGACACTACCGATTGCTGCCCTTAAACCTGTTTCCCCCGGAACACCGGACACTACCGATTGCTGCCCTTATACCTGTTTCCCCGGAATACCGGACACTACCGATTGCTGCCCTTATACCTGTTTCCCCCGGAACACCGGACACTACCGATTGCTGCTCTTATACCTGTTTCCCCCGGAACACCGGACACTACCGATTGCTGCTCTTATACCTGTTTCCACCGCAACATCGGACACTACCGATTGCTGCTCTTATACCTGTTTCCCCCGCAACATCGGACACTACCGATTGCTGCCCTTATACCGGTTTCCCCCGGAACACCGGACACTACCGATTGCTGCCCTTATACCTGTTTCCCCCGGAACACCGGACACTACCGATTGCTGCTCTTATACCTGTTTCCCCCGCAACATCGGACACTACCGATTGCTGCTCTTATACCTGTTTCCCCCGGAACACCGGACACTACCGATTGCTGCTCTTATACCTGTTTCCCCCGCAACATCGGACACTACCGATTGCTGCTCTTATACCTGTTTCCACCGCAACATCGGACACTACCGATTGCTGCTCTTATACCTGTTTCCCCCTCAACATCGGACACTACCGATTGCTGCCCTTATACCGGTTTCCCCCGGAACACCGGACACTACCGATTGCTGCCCTTATACCTGTTTCCCCCGGAACACCAGACACTACCGATTGCTGCTCGTATACCTGTTTCCCCCGGAACACCGGACACTACCGATTGCTGCCCTTATACCTGTTTGCCCCGAAACACCGGACACTACCGATTGCTGCTCTTATACCTGTTTCCCCCGGAACACCGGACACTACCGATTGCTGCTCTTATACCTGTTTCCCCCGCAACATCGGACAGTACCGATTGCTGCTCTTATACCTGTTTCCCCCGGAACACCGGACACTACCGATTGCTGCTCTTATACCTGTTTCCCCCGCAACATCGGACACTACCGATTGCTGCTCTTATACCTGTTTCCCCCGGAACATCGGACACTACCGATTGCTGCTCTTATACCTGTTTCCCCCACAACATCGGACACTACCGATTGCTGCCCTTATACCGGTTTCCCCCGGAACACCGGACACTACCGATTGCTGCCCTTATACCTGTTTCCCCCGGAACACCAGACACTACCGATTGCTGCTCGTATACCTGTTTCCCCCGGAACACCGGACACTACCGATTGCTGCCCTTATACCTGTTTCCCCCGGAACACCGGACACTACCGATTGCTGCTCTTATACCTGTTTCCCCCGGAACACCGGACACTACCGATTGCTGCTCCTATACCTGTTTCCCCCGGAACACCGGACACTACCGATTGCTGCCCTTATTCCTGTTTCCCCCGGAACACCGGACACTACCGATTGCTGCCCTTACACCTGTTTCCCCCGGAACACCGGACACTACCGATTGCTGACCTTATACCTGTTTCCCCCGGAACACCGGGCACTACCGATTGCTGCCCTTATACCTGTTTACCCTGGAACACCGGACACTACCGATAGCTGCTCTTATACCTGTTTCCCCCGGAACGCCGGACACTACCGATTGCTGCCCTTATACCTGTTTCCCCCGGAACACCGGACACTACCGATTGCTGCCCTAAATACCTTTTTCCCCCAGAACACCGGACACTACCGATTGCTGCCCTTATACCTGTTTCCCCCGGAACACCGGACACTACCGATTGCTGCCCTTATACCTGTTTCCCCCGGAGCACCGGACACTACCGATTGCTGCTCTTATACCTGTTTCCCCCGGAACACCGGACACTACCGATTGCTGCCCTTATACCTGTTTCTCCCGGAGCACCGGCCACTACCGATTGCTGCCCTTATACCTGTTTCCCCCAGAACACCGGACACTACCGATTGCTGCCCTTATACCTGTTTTCACCAGAGCACCGGACACTACCGATTGCTGCCCTTATACCTGTTTCCCCGGAATACCGGACACTACCGATTGCTGCCCTTATACCTGTTTCCCCCGGAACACCGGACACTACCGATTGCTGCTCTTATACCTGCTTCCCCCTGAACACCGGACACTACCGATTGCTGCTCTTATACCTGTTTCCCCCGGAACACCGGACACTATCGATTGCTGCTCTTATACCTGTTTCCCCCGGAACACCGGACACTACCGATTGCTGCCTTTATACCTGTTTCCCCCGGAACACCGGACACTACCGATTGCTGCCTTTATACCTGTTTCCCCTGGAACACCGGACACTACCGATTGCTGCCCTTATACCTGTTTCCCCCGGAATACCGGACACTACCGATTTCTGCCCTTACAGTATACCTGTTTCCCCCGGAACACCGGACACTACCGATAGCTGCCCTTGTATCTGTTTCCCCCGGAACACCGGACACTACCGATTGCTGCCCTTATACCTGTTTCCCCCGGAACACCGGACACTACCAATTGCTGCCCTTATACCTGTTTCCCCCGGAGCACCGGACACTACCGATTGCTGCTCTTATACCTGTTTCCCCCGGAACACCAGACACTACCGATTGCTGCCCTTATACCTGTTTCTCCCAGAGCACCGGACACTACCGATTGCTGCCCTTATACATGTTTCCCCCAGAACACCGGACACTACCGATTGCTGCCCTTATACCTGTTTTCGCCAGAGCACCGGACACTACCGATTGCTGCCCTTATACCTATTTCCCCCGGAACACTGGACAATACCGATTGCTGCCCTTATACCTCTTTCCCCCAGAACACCAGACACTACCGATTGCTGCCCTTATACCTGTTTCCCCCGAACACCGGACACTACCGATTGCTGCTCTTATACCTGTTTCCCCAGAATACCGGACACTACCGATTGCTGCCCTTATACCTGATTCCCCCGGAACACCGGACACTACCGATTGCTGCCCTTATACCTGTTTCCCGCAGAACACCGGACACTACCGATTGCTGCCCTTATACCTGTTTCCCCCGGAACACCGGACACTACCGATTGCTGCCCTTATACCTGTTTCCTCCGGAACACCGGACACTACCGATTGCTGCCCTTATACCTGTTTCCCCCGGAACGCTGGACACTACCGATTGCTGCCCTTATACATGTTTCCCCCAGAACACCGGACACTACCGATTGCTGCCCTTATACCTGTTTTCGCCAGAGCACCGGACACTACCGATTGCTGCCCTTATACCTATTTCCCCCGGAACACTGGACAATACCGATTGCTGCCCTTATACCTCTTTCCCCCAGAACACCAGACACTACCGATTGCTGCCCTTATACCTGTTTCCCCCGAACACCGGACACTACCGATTGCTGCTCTTATACCTGTTTCCCCAGAATACCGGACACTACCGATTGCTGCCCTTATACCTGATTCCCCCGGAACACCGGACACTACCGATTGCTGCCCTTATACCTGTTTCCCGCAGAACACCGGACACTACCGATTGCTGCCCTTATACCTGTTTCCCCCGGAACACCGGACACTACCGATTGCTGCCCTTATACCTGTTTCCTCCGGAACACCGGACACTACCGATTGCTGCCCTTATACCTGTTTCCCCCGGAACGCTGGACACTACCGATTGCTGCCCTTATACCTGTTTCCCCCG
Source organism: Ascaphus truei (assembly GCF_040206685.1). Lineage (NCBI taxonomy): Eukaryota > Metazoa > Chordata > Amphibia > Anura > Ascaphidae > Ascaphus > Ascaphus truei. The sequence continues at coordinate 213,991 of NW_027456125.1, read as the reverse complement.
GAACGCTGGACACTACCGATTGCTGCCCTTATACCTGTTTCCCGCAGAACACCGGACACTACCGATTGCTGCTCTTATACCTGTTTCTGCAGAACACCAGACACTACCGATTGCTGCCCTTATACAGTACCTGTTTCCCCCGGAACACCGGACACTACCGATTGCTGCCCTTATACCTGTTTCCCCCAGAGCACCGGACACTACCGATTGCTGCCCTTATACCTGTTTCCCCCGGAACACCGGACACTACCGATTGCTGCCCTTATACCTGTTTCCCCCGGAACACCGGACACTACCGATTGCTGCTCTTATACCTGTTGGCTCCAGGAGTCTGAGCCTCCGCCATGGAGACCCCGGGTTTGTGTACTTACTCTGGTGCAGCGCCTCCACCTGTGAGGGATCCCAGCAGAGCGGAAGCAGCCCCTCACAGGACACAATAATACACACCCACACAGTGTAACATAATGCAACCGTTACTGTGAAGCGATTGATATGAATGATGAATTACTCTCCCTTATGAGTAGTTACAGATGCACAGTTACCATACGCCTTGCAGGGCTTATTATCCGGAAGTGCCACCCACCACTGTGTCCCACACCGTGTCCCACCACCGTGTCTCACCACCATGTCCCACACAGTGTCCCACCACTGTGTCCCACACCGTGTCCCACCACCGTGTCCCACCACCGTGTCCCACACCTTGTCTCAGCACCGTGTCCCACACCGTGCCCCACACCGTGCCCCACACCGTGCCCCACACCGTGTCCCACCACCGTGTCCCACCACCGTGTCCCACACCGTGTCCCACCACCGTGTCCCACCACCGTGCCCAGAGAAATGTGTATCTCACAGAGTCCCTGAGAGTTCCACAGCGTGTAAAGTCCCTTGGCCACTAGTCCCAGTGTCCCCAAGGAACCCACCCTTATAGGGGTGATCAGTGCCTGGGTATAGACCGGTATATTGGTGCACTTGTTGTCTGTTACCTGCCGGGCGCGACAGCACCCGGTCTGATGAAGCTTCACAAAGGATCCGCCGATCATCCCTCTCTCCGCGATGTCATCAAAGTGATCCCACCAAGGCAAGGTCTCTGCAGTCTCTTCAGTGAGGCCTGATCTCAACCCTCTCTGCAAGGAGTTCAGCGTCTGCTGTGTCCCTAATATATCTAGTCACTACAGGGATCCGTTTCCTAAGCTAGGGCCTGTCTCTGTAGCAGCCACAAGCTATGAATGACTCGGGGTCCATCTTGGACCTAGGGGGGTATATGCTGGCCTAGTGTATATGCTGGCCTTACTTGCCCTCCACACGGACCCTCTGTCCCCTACCTCTCCCTGTCACACTCTGACACGCTTCCTCCTGTGACACAATTCCTAATCCTCCCTGCAGCACTTCTACAGCTCCTATTCGCTCCCTGGCATCAGGTGGTAAACGCCTAAGGCTCATGGGACTTGTAGTACTTTCCCCTAGCCTTCCCTGATTGTCTAATGTTCACGCGCTTTCTCACTGCACATGCGCGACCTACAATGGCCGCCACCGCTCTGCGCATGTGCAAGCTTCCCCAAGATGGTGGCTCTCTCTGCAAGCACCCGAGCCCCCGGCGACGCAATCACCCCCTCGGCGCACACCAGCAACCTCCCGCTGCACGCCTCCTCTCCGCACGCCCCAGCAACCGTCCGCCACTCTCTTGCACAAACGGAGGTAACGCAGCCAGGGGGCACAACCTCAGAGGGGGGAACCTGGCTAAGATGGAGGGGAGAGGGGATTGAAACAGATAATGAACTAAATGGAAAAGAGGAGGATACAAGGGGGTATGGAGGTAGAATGGGGGCAAGTGCGAGTGTGACAAGCAGCGAGACACCCATAGTAAATACAGATAATACTAGAAAACTTCTAAAGACTAAACCAAGTGGGCGCAGAAAGGAAGGAGCAGATAAGATAATAGTACAGGCTGAAAAAATACTTAAATGCATGCTTGCTAATGCAAGAAGCCTGACAGATAAAATGGGGGCGTTTGAATTAATAGCTGCAGGGGAGCAGTGTGATATCATAGGCATTACTGAAACATGGTGGGATGAAACTCATGACTGGACAGTTAATTTAGAGGGTTATTCCCTTTTTCGGAAAGATCGAACAAATAGAAGGGAAGGTGGAGTATGTTTATATGTTAAACCGGATCTAAAACCTTTGATTAGGGATGATGTTTATAAAGGGAATGATGAAAATGTAGAGACCTTGTGGATAGAAATTAGCAGTGGAGGTAAAAGTATAAAGAAAATGTTTGTGGGAATATGCTATAAACCCCCAAATATCTGTGAGATTGAGGAAGCTAAAATACTTTTGCAATTGGAGAAGGCATCAAAACTGGGTCATGTTAGCATAATGGGGGATTTTAACTATCCACACATAGATTGGGGAAATGAGATTAGCATTACAACAAAAGGAAACAGGTTTTAGGGGGTTCTTAAAGACAATTATATGACCCAAATTATTGAGGAACCAACCAGGAGAGGGGCAGTACTGGATTTGGTAATATCAAACAATGTAGAAGTAATAACAAATATTCAAGTCCTGGAACATTTGGGTAACAGTGATCATAACATGGTCTCATTTGAAATAAATTATCAAAAAACAGATTACTTGGGTTCAACAAAGACCTTCAACTTTGGAAAGGCAGATTTTAATAAACTGAGGTCTAATCTAGTAGTAATACACTGGGATGATTTTTTTGCAGGGGAAAATGTAGAAGATAAATGGGCAGTCTTTAAAACATAGCTAGAAAAGCACACTTATCAGTGTATATCTTTGGGTAATAAGTATAAAAGAAATAAGTCAAAACCAATGTGACTAAATAAACAGGTAGGGGAGGAAATGGACAAGAAGAGGAAGGCGTTTAGATTCTTTTAGTCAGAAGGGACGGAGACATCGTATCAGAATTATAAGGAATAACAAAAATAGCAAAAGGGCAATCAAATTAGCAAAAATGGAAATGAAAAAAGATTGCAATAGAAAGTAAGGTCAACCCTAAAAAGTTCTTTAAATACCTTAATAAAAATGAGAAAAGAAAATATAGGACCCTTTCAGTGTGAGATGGGTAGGCAGATTATTGGAGATAAGGAAAAAGCAGAGGTATTAAACAAATTATTTGCCTCTGTGTTTACCAGGAAAGAATCAAGTTCAATAGCAGGAGGAAGCCACAACCTCCATATTAATGAACAATTGGTTAACTGAGGAAGAAGTTCATAAGCGGCTTGAAAAAATGAAAGTAAATAAGGCACCTTGCCCCGATGGCATACACCCAAGAGTTCTCAAGGAGTTAAGCTCAGTAATAGCCAAACCATTACATTTAATATTCAAGGACTCCATTTCCACAGGCTCAGTACCACAAGATTGGCGTAAAGCAGATGTGGTGCCTATATTTAAAAAGGGAGCTAGATCATAACCGGGGAATTACAGACCTGCAAGCCTGACTTCAATCGTAGGGAAACTACTTGAAGGTTTAATACTGGATAATATTCAGAAATACCTAATGGAAAACAAAATTATTAGTAATAGTCAGCATGGATTTATGAAGGATAGATCTTGCCAAACTAACTGTTGCAGGGTAAATGCAACTACACACGCAGGTTCTTTGGATAAGGCTTATTTATTTAGCCTTAATTTATACAGCACACAAAACAAAAATAGCTTTTCATCAGCAAACAAAAGAAAAATGTATTTTTCTTCAGCAGACAAAACAGTTTCTCTTTATCAGACAGAGTAAAAATAAGGCAACTACTCTTTTCTATGCAGGAGACAGACAGTTCATAAACCATGCACTTTGCTAACAGACCTTGTATCAAGCTGTTCTCTCTCCAGAGTTTCAGGGGATTTTCCTGTTTCAGATAGCATACAACAGACAGACCTTCTATCAGTAATCTCCTCTCTCCTGAACAGCCAGCCAGCATGCGTCTACAGCCTGGGGTTTTTAACACACCTTGATTAGGCAGCTGGGATCCAACTAATTGTCCTGAGGTTCCCAGCTGAAGTTAAGCTAGTCACTGCTGCACTGCAGACTAAACATAGGTCTGCCAGGCATATAGCTGGTGACTTTTATTTAACCTGTCACATTTCTCCCCTGTTAGTGTGCGGCTGGGGCTATGCACGGCTGTAGCCCGACCATCCACCCCTTCTCTAGAAAATAAGTCAGCATTTGCGTTCTCTTTTCCCGGCCTGTGCTGAATCTCAAATGAGAAGGGTTGGAGGGCCATATACCATCTAGTCAATCTAGCATTGGAATCCTTCAAACTACATGTTTTTGGTTTCCGCTTTACCCAAGGCACATTTCTTAGGGTTGGTTGTGAGCCCTGCCTCTCTTAGAGATTTGAGGACCGCTTTCAGCCTATTTAGATGGGCCCACCAGTGTTTACTATAAATGTCAATGTCATCTAGATAGGCTGCGGCATAAGTCCTATGGGGTCTCAGTACCTTATCCATGAGTCTCTAAAATGTGGCTGGGGCTCCATGCAGTCCAAATGGCATTGTCACAAACTGGTATAAACCCATGGGAGTGGCAAAGGCTGTTTTGCACTTGGACTTTTCCTCTAAGGGTATTTGCCAGTATCCTTTTGTCAAGTCCAGCGTGGATATATATTCCGCGTTACCAAGGGCGTCAATTAATTCTTCCACCCTTGGCATCGGATATGCGTCAAACTTGGATACGCATTAACCTTTCGGAGGTCCACACAAAATCTTACCTTGCCATCAGGTTTAGGGACCATAACTAGTGGACTGCACCACTCTGCATGATTCCTCAATCACTCCTAAGTGTAACATTTCTTGTACCTCCTTCTCTACCAGAGCCCTACGACTTTCAGGCAATCTATAAGGACGAGAACGTACTTTTACCCCAGGTGCTGTCTCGATTGCATGTGCAATTAAGTTAGTTTGCCCTGGTAAATCAGAAAAAACATCATGGAATTGGGTCATTATTGCTAACAAGTCCCCTTTTTGTTCAGAGGACAACTGTTTACCCATTGGGATTTTATCGTCACTCATGATGTTCTCCCGTGGAGGCTGAGGACCCAAATCCGTTTCCTCCTCCACTGGGTGAATGAATAGAGACCGCTGCATCTTCCAGGGTTTCAGCAAGTTCACATGGTAAATTTGCTTACCCTTCCTGGATCCTGGTTAAGCGATCTCATAATCCACATCACCCGTGCGGCGGAGTACTTCGAATGGGCCCTGCCATTTGGCCAGGAGTTTACTCTCGCAACTGGGTAATAATAACATCACCTGGTCTCCCAGGTGAAACACTCTCATGCGAGCATTCTGATTGTAATGTCTCTCCTGACTGTCCTGGGCTGATCTAAGATTCTCCCTGGCAAAATGGCTGACCACATCTAGGCGCTTCCTAAGGTCTAGTACATATTGCAGGGTATTCTTAGAAGGGGACCGCTGTTCCTCCCAGGACTCCTTTAGGAGGTCTAGGATACCCCGGGGTTGGCGGCCATACAGCAGTTCAAATGGAGAGAATCCCGTGGAGTCCTGGGGAACTTCCCGCACTGCAAACAGCAGAAAAGGGAGAAGTTCATCCCAGGCTCTCTTCTCTGAATCTACAAATTTCCTCAGCATCCCTTTTAGAGTTCGGTTAAATCTTTCCACCAATCCGTCAGTCTGTGGATGGTAGACCGATGTCCGAACAGACTTGACCTCTAGTAAATTTAAGACATCCTGCATCAACTTAGCCATAAAATTTGTACCTTGGTCTGTCAACATAACCTGGGGAAGTCCAACCCGTGAGAACAGCTCCAACAACTTGTTGGCTACTTGCTTCGCCGTTGCTGTTCTCGGGGGAAACGCCTCAGGATATCTTGTTGCATAATCAACAATGCAAAACAGAAAGTGAATCCCTGCGCTTCTCCCATAGGGATAGCAATCAATGGGGAATATATATACAGGCATACCCCGCATTAACGTACGCAATGGGACCGGAGCATGTATGTAAAGCGAAAATGTACTTAAACTGAAGCACTACCTTTTTTCCACTTATTGATGCATGTACTGTGCTGCAATCTTCACATACGTGCATAACTGATGTAAAAACCACATTTGTAACAGGCTCTACAGTCTCCCCGCTTGCGCACAGCTTCGGTACAGGTAGGGAGCCAGTATTGCTGTTCAGGACGTGATGACTGGCGCATGCGTGAGCTGCCGTTTGCCTATTGGGCGATATGTACTTACTCGCGAGTGTACTTAAAGTGAGTGTACTTAAAGCGGGGTATGCCTGTATATATATGTATGGTATAAATACCTATAAGAAAAAAGGAGACTTTTGGTATACATCCTTTGATCAAATAATGCCAAGCCTGCTAACCACGTCAAGGTAAGTCTCTTTAGCAGGTCCCTACGCTAAATGCATACTAGTGTTATGTGAAATAAGCCCAGAAGGGGTTAAAATATCAAAGCATATGCTTGTATAACCTAGTGCAATTAAAAACTGGTATACACCAGTACAGATACTCACATGTAAGTGAAGTGGAATAAGGGGACCTTGCTTGGAGATTATATACCTAGAAGAGGAGGGGCTGGCCTGCCACAAACTGCTCAATAAGCAGTTGCAGGTGATTGGCTAAATATATTCAATTATACCATAGTAGTGTTGCCCTCTAGGAGCGTGCTGCAAAGGATTAAAATCGGCCCAACAAATAATATAAAACAAATATAATCACTGCGCTTCTCCATGTAAAGAGCATGCAGCTAGTGAAGGAAATGGCCATACAAATGTGCAAAACAGAAAGTGAATGCCTGCGCTTCTCCCATAGGGATAGCAATCAATGGGGAATATATATATATATATATGTATGGTGTAAATACCTATAAGAAAAAAGGAGACTTTTGGTATACATCCTTTGATCAAATAATGCCAAGCCTGCTAACCACGTCAAGGTAAGTCTCTTTAGCAGGTCCCTACGCTAAATGCATACTAGTGTTATGTGAAATAAGCCCAGAAGGGGTTAAAATATCAAAGCATATGCTTGTATAACCTAGTGCAATTAAAAACTGGTATACACCAGTACAGATACTCACATGTAAGTGAAGTGGAATAAGGGGACCTTGCTAGGAGATTATATACCTAGAAGAGGAGGGGCTGGCCTGCCACAAACTGCTCAATAAGCAGTTGCAGGTGATTGGCTAAATATATTCAATTACACCATAGTAGTGTTGCCCTCTAGGAACGTGCTGCAAAGGATTAAAATCGGCCCAACAAATAATATAAAACAAATATAATCACTGCGCTTCTCCATGTAAAGAGCATGCAGCTAGTGAAGGAAATGGCCATACAAATGTGCAAAACAGAAAGTGAATCCCTGCGCTTCTCCCATAGGGATAGCAATCAATGGGGAATATATATATATATATATGTATGGTGTAAATACCTATAAGAAAAAAGGAGACTTTTGGTATACATCCTCAACAATTACAAGAATAAACCTGTGCCCTTTCGAAGAAGGTTCTAGAGGTCCTACCAAGTCTACCCCAATCCTCTCAAAGGGAACTGACACCAAAGGTAGAGGAAACAAAGGGGCTGTTTTTTGTCCCTTTGGACTAGTTAGCTGGCACTCCGGACATGCCACACATAACTTAGCAATATCGCTATGCATCCCTGGCCAATAGAATCGGGACGAAATACAGTCCAATGTTTTATTCCTGCCCAGGTGGCCACCCCAAGGGACAGTATGGGCTAGAGTGAACACAGATTTAACAAACGCCTTGGGAACCAATATCTGTCTGGTGACCTCCCCTGTTTTTGTCTGCCTATTCAACCTATACAGGATATCATTTGATAGCTCAAAATGGGGGAATACTATCACCCCCTGTGCATTTAAAATCTGCTCATCAATTTTCACCACCTTGTCATACTGTCTAGCAAGGACTGGATCTTCCCTTTGCTTCTGGCGAAAGTCAGGGAGGTACAGGTCTGGTAAATCTCCAGGACCCATATCCCCCTCCCTCTGGCCATCCCCAGCCATCACTTGTGACCTCTTACTTTCTAGAATGGTCACCTTGAGACCCAGATTTCTGCAACCAGTCCTGTTTGTCTGAGCGTCTTTGCTTCCGAGTCTTTTGAACCCGGTGTCTACTGGGAAAAAGGTCTGGCGAGAAGGGGAACAGTTTGCCAGGGTTCTCCTGAGCCATAGAAGGGGGCTCCTCGTGAGAGACTGGAGCCACTAGGTCTGAAAAGAAAGGCCAGTCCCGGCCGAGCACAACGGGGGCAGGGAGCCAAGGAGCGACTCCTACTTCGAGGTAAGCCTCCTGACCTTTTACCTGCAGCCAGATTTTGGCCGTCGGATAGCGTTTTACATCGCCGTGTATACATTCTATACTCCATGGGGAGTCAAAAGAACACACGTTGGGCGGTAACAGTTCCTGGAGGACCAGAGTTTTCCCAGAGCCCGAATCTACAAGGGCCTGGACGATTTTTCCCCCAATCAGGGCTGGAAGTAGCCAGGGCTTGTAATTTTCACAAGTGAAGGCCGAGGCGATGGTCCTGCTGAATGAACAATCCATCTGTGGACAGTCCACATACCGGTGGCCTTGTTCTCGCAGGCGGAACATGGAGAGGGTTCCCTCGCAGGAGGGAGCTGTGGCTAGCGCTCCGCTGGACCGGATACTGGTGACCAGGCATCTGGTGGGTCCTGTGGGCGACATCCTCGGAAGTTCCTCTCATTTTGCGACGAGCCGACATCCGGAAGGAGATGAGGGTCTCGGCGGGGACCAGCATTTGGACTTCGTCCTTGCTGGAACGACTGCTCCTTCCGTTGGACTTGGCGGTTGCGTATGGACGGGCCGTAGGTTCCCCGTTGAGCCGACCTCCCTCTTTGGGCATCCGCAAGTGCTGGTGGAGTTGGGTCCAGGACACTCGCCTGCTGCTCAGCCCCAAGGAAGTTCTCCACGAGTCGGACCGCCAAAGCTAGGGTTTCAGCAGCCTGGCATTTTACCCACGAGCGTGCGGGAGGGGGTATTATTTGTAGAAATTGTTCCAAAACCACCTGCTCAAGAATTGCCTCCTTAGTGCACTCCTCGGGTTGTATCCAGCGCGTACACAAGTCCAATAAACGCTGAGCGAGGACCTGGGGTCTCATCTTAGCGGTGTACTTCATGTTCCGGAACTGCTGACGGTAGGTCTGTGGGGTCAGACCTAAGCGATCCAGTATGGCGGCTTTTACTTGTCGGTAGTCCATTGCCTGATCTGCTGGGAGACCCTGATATGAGGCCTGGGCTTCTCCTATGAGGAGCGGGGCCAAAGCAGTTGCCCAGCGATCTGTAGCCCAGCCCTGAGCTTCGGCAACTCTTTCAAATGTCAGTAAAAAAGCCTCTGGGTCCTCGTTCGGCGCCATTTTCCTCAGGAGTATCGGGGGTCTGTTTGCAAGTTCTGGACTGGAAGACGCTTGGAAATGGGTCAGCAGCTTGACAATCCGCTCACCTTGTGCTGCCTGTAGTCTTTTATATCTCTCCGCTTGAAGCTGGGCCTGCTCCTGCATTAACTGTCCCTGCTGTCTGGTCTGCTCGCACAGAAACTCTTTCAAAATTTCTTCCATTCTTGTGTGTGTGTGTGTGTGGCCCTTTAACTGCAGGAGCCTTTTGAAAATCCCACTTCAACCACCATATGTTGCAGGGTAAATGCAACTACACACGCAGGTTCTTTGGATAAGGCTTATTTATTTAGCCTTAATTTATACAGCACACAAAACAAAAATAGCTTTTCATCAGCAAACAAAAGAAAAATTTATTTTTCTTCAGCAGACAAAACAGTTTCTCTTTATCAGACAGTTCAGCTGTGAGACAGAGTAAAAATAAGGCAACTACTCTTTTCTATGCAGGAGACAGACAGTTCATAAACCATGCACTTTGCTAACAGACCTTGTATCAAGCTGTTCTCTCTCCAGAGTTTCAGGGGATTTTCCTGTTTCAGATAGCATACAACAGACAGACCTTCTATCAGTAATCTCCTCTCTCCTGAACAGCCAGCATGCGTCTACAGCCTGGGGTTTTTAACACACCTTGATTAGGCAGCTGGGATCCAACTAATTGTCCTGAGGTTCCCAGCTGAAGTTAAGCTAGTCACTGCTGCACTGCAGACTAAACATAGGTCTGCCAGGCATATAGCTGGTGGCTTTTATTTACCCTGTCAATTTCCTCCCCTGTTAGTGTGCGGCTGGGGCTATGCACGGCTGAAGCCCGACCATCCACCCCTCTCTGGAAAAGAAGTCAGCATTTGCGTTCTCTTTTCCCGGCCTGTGCTGAATCTCAAATGAGAAGGGTTGGAGGGCCATATACCACCTAGTCAATCTAGCATTGGAATCCTTCATACTATTTAACCACTTTAGTGGAGCATGGTCCGTCACCAAAGTAAAATGGACTCCTGCCAGGTAATGCTTTAAAGCCTCGATTGCCCACTTTACTGCGAGGCACTCTTTCTCAATCACTGAGTAGTTTTTTTCCCTCTGGAACAATTTCCTACTCAGGAAAAGGATAGGGTGTTCAACTCCCTCAAACTGTTGTGACAACACTGCCCCTAGCCCTATCTCTGATGCATCTGTTTGCACTACAAAAGGGCTGTTGAAGTCTGGACTTCTAAGGACGGGACCCTCTGATAGACACCTTTTTATGTCCTCAAAGGCTCTCTGACACTCCCTTGACCATACCACTTGTGTAGGGGCACACTTTTTTGTGAGGTCCGTTAAAGGGGCTGCCACTTCCGAATAGTTGGGGATGAACCGCCGATAGTACCTTGCTAAACCCAGCAGAGAGCGTACCTGCGTTTTTGTTTGGGGGGTCGGAACTTTTTTCAGGGCAAGTACCTTGTCGGCTAGTGGCCTTACTTTTCCACCTCCCACTGCATACCCTAAGTATTTGGTTTCCGCTTTACCCAAGGCACATTTCTTAGGGTTGGCTGTGAGCCCTGCCTCTCTTAGAGATTTGAGGACCGCTTTCAGCCTATTTAGATGGGCCCGCCAGTGTTTACTATAAATGACAATGTCATCTAGGTAGGCTGCGGCATAAGTCCTATGGGGTCTCAGTACCTTATCCATGAGTCTCTAAAATGTGGCTGGGGCTCCATGCAGTCCAAATGGCATTGTCACAAACTGGTATAAACCCATGGGAGTGGCAAAGGCTGTTTTGCACTTGGACTTTTCCTCTAAGGGTATTTGCCAGTATCCTTTTGTCAAGTCCAGCGTGGATATATATTCCGCGTTACCAAGGGCGTCAATTAATTCATCCACCCTTGGCATCGGATATGCATCAAACTTGGATACCGCATTAACCTTTCGGAGGTCCACACAAAATCTTACCTTGCCATCAGGTTTAGGGACCATAACTAGTGGACTGCACCACTCACTGCATGATTCCTCAATCACTCCTAAGTGTAACATTTCTTGTACCTCCTTCTCTACCAGGGGCCTACGACTTTCAGGCAATCTAAAAGGACGAGAACGTACTTTTACCCCAGGTACTGTCTCGATTGCATGTGAAATTAAATTAGTTTGCCCTGGTAAATCAGAAAAAACATCATGGAATTGGGTCATTATTGCTAACAAGTCCCCTTTTTGTTCAGAGGACAACTGTTTACCCATTGGGATTTTATCGTCACTCACGATGTTCTCCCGTGGAGGCTGAGCACCCAAATCCGTTTCCTCCTCCACTGGGTGAATGAATAGAGACCGCTGCATCTTCCAGGGTTTCAGCAAGTTCACATGGTAAATTTGCTTACCCTTCCTGGATCCTGGTTAAGCGATCTCATAATCCACATCACCCGTGCGGCGGAGTACTTCGAATGGGCCCTGCCATTTGGCCAGGAGTTTACTCTCGCAACTGGGTAACAATAACATCACCTGGTCTCCTGGGTGAAACACTCTCATGCGAGCATTCTAATTGTAATGTTTCTCATGACTGTCCTGGGCTGATCTAAGATTCTCCCTAGCAAAATGGCCGACCACATCTAGGCGCTTCCTAAGGTCTAATACATATTGCAGGGTATTCTTAGAAGGGGACCGCTGTTCCTCCCAGGACTCCTTTAGGAGGTCTAGGATACCCCGGGGTTGGCGGCCATAGAGCAGTTCAAATGGGGAGAATCCCATGGAGGCCTGAGGAACTTCCCGCACTGCAAATAGCAGAAAAGGGAGAAGTTCATCCCAGGCTCTCTTCTCTGAATCTACAAATTTCCTCAGCATCCCCTTTAGAGTTCGGTTAAATCTTTCCACCAATCCGTCAGTCTGTGGATGGTAGACCGATGTCCGAACAGACTTGACCTCTAGTAAATTTAAGACATCCTGCATCAACTTAGCCATAAAATTTGTACCTTGGTCTGTCAACATAACCTGGGGAAGTCCAACCCGTGAGAACAGCTCCAACAACTTGTTGGCTACTTGCTTCGCCGTTGCTGTTCTCGGGGGAAACGCCTCAGGATATCTTGTTGCATAATCAACAATTACAAGAATAAACCTGTGCCCTTTCGAAGAAGGTTCTAGAGATCCTACCAAGTCTACCCCAATCCTCTCAAAGGGAACTGACACCAAAGGTAGAGGAACCAAAGGGGCTGGTTTTTGTCCCTTTGGACAAGTTAGCTATCACTCCGGACATGCCACACATAACTTAGCAATATCGCTATGCATCCCTGGCCAATAGAATCGGGGCGAAATACAGTCCAATGTTTTATCCCTGCCCAGGTGGCCACCCCAAGGGACAGTATGGGCTAGAGTGAACACAGATTTAACAAACGCCTTGGGAACCAATATCTGTCTGGTGACCTCCCCTGTTTGTGTCTGCCTAGTCAACCTATACAGGATATCATTTGATAGCTCAAAATGGGGGAATACTATCACCCCCTGTGCATTTAAAATCTGCTCATCAATTTTCACCACCTTGTCATACTGTCTAGCAAGGACTGGATCTTCCCTTTGCTTCTGGCGAAAGTCAGGGAGGTACAGGTCTGGTAAATCTCCAGGACCCATATCCCCCTCCCTCTGGCCATCCCCAGCCATCACTTGTGACCTCTGACTACTAGAATGGTCACCTTGAGACCCAGATTTCTGCAACCAGTCCTGTTTGTCAGAGCATCTTTGCTTCCGAGTCTTTTGAACCCGGTGTCTACTGGGAAAAAGGTCTGGCGAGAAGGGGAACAGTTTGCCAGGGTTCTCCTGAGCCATAGAAGGGGGCTCCTCGTGAGAGACTGGAGCCACTAGGTCTGAAAAGAAAGGCCAGTCCCGGCCGAGCACAACGGGGGCAGGGAGCCAAGGAGCGACTCCTACTTCGAGGTAAGCCTCCTGACCTTTTACCTGCAGCCAGATTTTGGCCGTCGGATAGCGTTTTACATCGCCGTGTATACATTCTATGCTCCATGGGGAGTCAAAAGAACACACGTTAGGCGGTAACAGTTCCTGGAAGACCAGAGTTTTCCCAGAGCCCGAATCTACAAGGGCCTGGACGATTTTTCCCCCAATCAGGGCTGGAAGTAGCCAGGGCTTGTAATTTTCACAAGTGAAGGCCGAGGCGATGGTCCTGCTGAATGAACAATCCATCTGTGGACAGTCCACATACCGGTGGCCTTGTTCTCGCAGGCGGAACATGGAGAGGGTTCCCTCGCAGGAGGGAGCTGTGGCTAGCGCTCCGCTGGACCGGATACTGGTGACCAGGCATCTGGTGGGTCCTGTGGGCGACATCCTCGGAAGTTCCTCTCATTTTGCGACGAGCCGACATCCGGAAGGAGATGAGGGTCTCGGCGGGGACCAGCATTTGGACTTCGTCCTTGCTGGAACGACTGCTCCTTCCGTTGGACTTGGCGGTTGCGTATGGATGGGCCGTAGGTTCCCCGTTGAGCCGACCTCCCTCTTTGGGCATCCGCAAGTGCTGGTGGAGTTGGGTCCAGGACACTCGCCTGCTGCTCAGCCCCAAGGAAGTTCTCCACGAGTCGGACCGCCAAAGCTAGGGTTTCAGCAGCGTGGCATTTTACCCACGAGCGTGCGGGAGGGGGTATTATTTGTAGAAATTGTTCCAAAACCACCTGCTCAAGAATTGCCTCCTTAGTGCACTCCTCGGGTTGTATCCAGCGCGTACACAAGTCCAATAAACGCTGAGCGAGGACCTGGGGTCTCATCTTAGCGGTGTACTTCATGTTCCGGAACTGCTGACGGTAGGTCTGTGGGGTCAGACCTAAGCGATCCAGTATGGCGGCTTTTACTTGTCGGTAGTCCATTGCCTGATCTGCTGGGAGACCCTGATATGAGGCCTGGGCTTCTCCTATGAGGAGCGGGGCCAAAGCAGTTGCCCAGCGATCTGTAGCCCAGCCCTGAGCTTCGGCAACTCTTTCAAATGTCAGTAAAAAAGCCTCTGGGTCCTCGTTCGGCGCCATTTTCCTCAGGAGTATCGGGGGTCTGTTTGCAAGTTCTGGACTGGAAGACGCTTGGAAATGGGTCAGCAGCTTGACAATCCGCTCACCTTGTGCTGCCTGTAGTCTTTTATATCTCTCCGCTTGAAGCTGGGCCTGCTCCTGCATTAACTGTCCCTGCTGTCTGGTCTGCTCGCACAGAAACTCTTTCAAAATTTCTTCCATTCTTGTGTGTGTGTGTGTGTGGCCCTTTAACTGCAGGAGCCTTTTGAAAATCCCACTTCAACCACCATATGTTGCAGGGTAAATGCAACTACACACGCAGGTTCTTTGGATAAGGCTTATTTATTTAGCCTTAATTTATACAGCACACAAAACAAAAATAGCTTTTCATCAGCAAACAAAAGAAAAATTTATTTTTCTTCAGCAGACAAAACAGTTTCTCTTTATCAGACAGTTCAGCTGTGAGACAGAGTAAAAATAAGGCAACTACTCTTTTCTATGCAGGAGACAGACAGTTCATAAACCATGCACTTTGCTAACAGACCTTGTATCAAGCTGTTCTCTCTCCAGAGTTTCAGGGGATTTTCCTGTTTCAGATAGCATACAACAGACAGACCTTCTATCAGTAATCTCCTCTCTCCTGAACAGCCAGCATGCGTCTACAGCCTGGGGTTTTTAACACACCTTGATTAGGCAGCTGGGATCCAACTAATTGTCCTGAGGTTCCCAGCTGAAGTTAAGCTAGTCACTGCTGCACTGCAGACTAAACATAGGTCTGCCAGGCATATAGCTGGTGGCTTTTATTTACCCTGTCAATTTCCTCCCCTGTTAGTGTGCGGCTGGGGCTATGCACGGCTGAAGCCCGACCATCCACCCCTCTCTGGAAAAGAAGTCAGCATTTGCGTTCTCTTTTCCCGGCCTGTGCTGAATCTCAAATGAGAAGGGTTGGAGGGCCATATACCACCTAGTCAATCTAGCATTGGAATCCTTCATACTATTTAACCACTTTAGTGGAGCATGGTCCGTCACCAAAGTAAAATGGACTCCTGCCAGGTAATGCTTTAAAGCCTCGATTGCCCACTTTACTGCGAGGCACTCTTTCTCAATCACTGAGTAGTTTTTTTCCCTCTGGAACAATTTCCTACTCAGGAAAAGGATAGGGTGTTCAACTCCCTCAAACTGTTGTGACAACACTGCCCCTAGCCCTATCTCTGATGCATCTGTTTGCACTACAAAAGGGCTGTTGAAGTCTGGACTTCTAAGGACGGGACCCTCTGATAGACACCTTTTTATGTCCTCAAAGGCTCTCTGACACTCCCTTGACCATACCACTTGTGTAGGGGCACACTTTTTTGTGAGGTCCGTTAAAGGGGCTGCCACTTCCGAATAGTTGGGGATGAACCGCCGATAGTACCTTGCTAAACCCAGCAGAGAGCGTACCTGCGTTTTTGTTTGGGGGGTCGGAACTTTTTTCAGGGCAAGTACCTTGTCGGCTAGTGGCCTTACTTTTCCACCTCCCACTGCATACCCTAAGTATTTGGTTTCCGCTTTACCCAAGGCACATTTCTTAGGGTTGGCTGTGAGCCCTGCCTCTCTTAGAGATTTGAGGACCGCTTTCAGCCTATTTAGATGGGCCCGCCAGTGTTTACTATAAATGACAATGTCATCTAGGTAGGCTGCGGCATAAGTCCTATGGGGTCTCAGTACCTTATCCATGAGTCTCTAAAATGTGGCTGGGGCTCCATGCAGTCCAAATGGCATTGTCACAAACTGGTATAAACCCATGGGAGTGGCAAAGGCTGTTTTGCACTTGGACTTTTCCTCTAAGGGTATTTGCCAGTATCCTTTTGTCAAGTCCAGCGTGGATATATATTCCGCGTTACCAAGGGCGTCAATTAATTCATCCACCCTTGGCATCGGATATGCATCAAACTTGGATACCGCATTAACCTTTCGGAGGTCCACACAAAATCTTACCTTGCCATCAGGTTTAGGGACCATAACTAGTGGACTGCACCACTCACTGCATGATTCCTCAATCACTCCTAAGTGTAACATTTCTTGTACCTCCTTCTCTACCAGGGGCCTACGACTTTCAGGCAATCTAAAAGGACGGGAACGTACTTTTACCCCAGGTACTGTCTCGATTGCATGTGAAATTAAATTAGTTTGCCCTGGTAAATCAGAAAAAACATCATGGAATTGGGTCATTATTGCTAACAAGTCCCCTTTTTGTTCAGAGGACAACTGTTTACCCATTGGGATTTTATCGTCACTCACGATGTTCTCCCGTGGAGGCTGAGGACCCAAATCCGTTTCCTCCTCCACTGGGTGAATGAATAGAGACCGCTGCATCTTCCAGGGTTTCAGCAAGTTCACATGGTAAATTTGCTTACCCTTCCTGGATCCTGGTTAAGCGATCTCATAATCCACATCACCCGTGCGGCGGAGTACTTCGAATGGGCCCTGCCATTTGGCCAGGAGTTTACTCTCGCAACTGGGTAACAATAACATCACCTGGTCTCCTGGGTGAAACACTCTCATGCGAGCATTCTAATTGTAATGTTTCTCATGACTGTCCTGGGCTGATCTAAGATTCTCCCTAGCAAAATGGCCGACCACATCTAGGCGCTTCCTAAGGTCTAATACATATTGCAGGGTATTCTTAGAAGGGGACCGCTGTTCCTCCCAGGACTCCTTTAGGAGGTCTAGGATACCCCGGGGTTGGCGGCCATAGAGCAGTTCAAATGGGGAGAATCCCATGGAGGCCTGAGGAACTTCCCGCACTGCAAATAGCAGAAAAGGGAGAAGTTCATCCCAGGCTCTCTTCTCTGAATCTACAAATTTCCTCAGCATCCCCTTTAGAGTTCGGTTAAATCTTTCCACCAATCCGTCAGTCTGTGGATGGTAGACCGATGTCCGAACAGACTTGACCTCTAGTAAATTTAAGACATCCTGCATCAACTTAGCCATAAAATTTGTACCTTGGTCTGTCAACATAACCTGGGGAAGTCCAACCCGTGAGAACAGCTCCAACAACTTGTTGGCTACTTGCTTCGCCGTTGCTGTTCTCGGGGGAAACGCCTCAGGATATCTTGTTGCATAATCAACAATTACAAGAATAAACCTGTGCCCTTTCGAAGAAGGTTCTAGAGATCCTACCAAGTCTACCCCAATCCTCTCAAAGGGAACTGACACCAAAGGTAGAGGAACCAAAGGGGCTGGTTTTTGTCCCTTTGGACAAGTTAGCTATCACTCCGGACATGCCACACATAACTTAGCAATATCGCTATGCATCCCTGGCCAATAGAATCGGGGCGAAATACAGTCCAATGTTTTATCCCTGCCCAGGTGGCCACCCCAAGGGACAGTATGGGCTAGAGTGAACACAGATTTAACAAACGCCTTGGGAACCAATATCTGTCTGGTGACCTCCCCTGTTTGTGTCTGCCTAGTCAACCTATACAGGATATCATTTGATAGCTCAAAATGGGGGAATACTATCACCCCCTGTGCATTTAAAATCTGCTCATCAATTTTCACCACCTTGTCATACTGTCTAGCAAGGACTGGATCTTCCCTTTGCTTCTGGCGAAAGTCAGGGAGGTACAGGTCTGGTAAATCTCCAGGACCCATATCCCCCTCCCTCTGGCCATCCCCAGCCATCACTTGTGACCTCTGACTACTAGAATGGTCACCTTGAGACCCAGATTTCTGCAACCAGTCCTGTTTGTCAGAGCATCTTTGCTTCCGAGTCTTTTGAACCCGGTGTCTACTGGGAAAAAGGTCTGCCGAGAAGGGGAACAGTTTGCCAGGGTTCTCCTGAGCCATAGAAGGGGGCTCCTCGTGAGAGACTGGAGCCACTAGGTCTGAAAAGAAAGGCCAGTCCCGGCCGAGCACAACGGGGGCAGGGAGCCAAGGAGCGACTCCTACTTCGAGGTAAGCCTCCTGACCTTTTACCTGCAGCCAGATTTTGGCCGTCGGATAGCGTTTTACATCGCCGTGTATACATTCTATGCTCCATGGGGAGTCAAATGAACACACGTTAGGCGGTAACAGTTCCTGGAGGTCCAGAGTTTTCCCAGAGCCCAAATCTACAAGGGCCTGGACGTTTTTTCCCCCAATCAGGGCTGGAAGTAGCCAGGGCTTGTAATTTTCACCAGGTAAGGCCGAGGCGATGGTCCTGCTGAATGAACAATCCATCTGTGGACAGTCCACATACCGGTGGCCTTGTTCTCCGCAGGCGGAACATGGAGAGGGTTCCTTCGCAGGAGGGGGCTGTGGATAGCACTCCGCTGGACCGGATACTGGTGACCAGGCATCTGGTGGGTCCTGTGGGCGACGTCCTCGGAAGTTCCTCTCATTTTGCGACGAGCCGACATCCGGAAGGAGATGAGGGTCTCGGCGGGGACCAGCATTTGTACTCCGTCCTTGCTGGAACGACTGCTCCTTCCGTTGGACTTGGCGGTTGCGTATGGACGGGCCGTAGGTTCCCCGTTGATCCGACCTCCCTCTTTGGGCGTCCGCAATTGCCGGTGGAGTCGGGTCTAGGACACTTGCCTGCTGCTCAGCCCCAAGGAAGTTCTCCACGAGTCGGACCGCCAAAGCTAGGGTTTCAGCAGCGTGGCATTTTACCCACGAGCGTGCGGGAGGGGGTATTATTTGTAGAAATTGTTCCAAAACCACCTGCTCAAGAATTGCCTCCTTAGTGCACTGCTCGGGTTGTATCCAGCGCGTACATAAGTCCAATAACCGCTGAGCGAGGACCCGGGGTCTCATCTTAGCTGTGTACTTCATGTTCCGGAACTGCTTACGGTAGGTCTGTGGGGCCAGACCTAAGCGATCCAGTATGGTGGCTTTTACTTGTCGGTAGTCCATTGCCTGATCTGCTGGGAGACCCTGATATGAGGCCTGGGCTTCTCCTATGAGGAGCGGAGCCAAAGCAGTTGCCCAGCGATCTGTAGCCCAGCCCTGAGTTTCGGCAACTCTTTCAATTGTCAGTAAAAAAGCCTCTGGATCCTCGTTCGGCGCCATTTTCCTCAGGAGTATCGGGGGTCTGTTTGCAAGTTCTGGACTGGCAGACGCTTGGAAATGAGTAAGCAGCTTGGCAATCCACTCATCTTGTGCTGCCTGTAGTCTTTCATCTCTCTCCGCTTGTAGCCTGGCCTGCTCCTGCATTAACTGTCCCTGCTGTCTGGTCTGCTCGCACAGAAACTCTTTCAAAATGTCTTCCATTCTTGTGTGTGTGTGGCCCTTTAACTGCAGGTGCCTTTTGAAAATCCCACTTCTAACACCATATGTTGCAGGGTAAATGCAACTACACACACAGGTTCTTTGGATAAGGCTTATTTATTTAGCCTTAATTTATACAGCACACAAAACAAAAATAGCTTTTCATCAGCAAACAAAAGAAAAATGTATTTTTCTTCAGCAGACAAAACAGTTTCTCTTTATCAGACAGAGTAAAAATAAGGCAACTAACCTTGTATCAAGCTGTTCTCTCTCCAGAGTTTCAGGGGATTTTCCTGTTTCAGATAGCATACAACAGACAGACCTTCTATCAGTAATCTCCTCTCTCCTGAACAGCCAATCAGCATGTGTCTACAGCCTAGGGTTTTAAACACACCTTGATTAGGCAGCTGGGATCCAACTAAATGTCCTGAGGTTCCCAGCTGAAGTTAACCTAGTCACTGCTGCACTGCAGACTAAACATATGTCTGCCAGGCATAGCTGGTGGCTTTTATTTACTCTGTCACACTCACCTTATTTGTTTCTTTGAGGAGGTAAGTAGGAATTTAGACCATGATAATGCAGTTGATGTGGTCTACTTAGATTTTGGAAAGGCTTTTGATACGGTTTCACACAAGAGATTGGTGTACAAAATGAAGACAATTGCACTCAGTAATAATATATGCACCTGGATTGAAAACTGGTTAAAGGACAGACAACAGAGGTTTGTCAGAAATGGAACTTTTTCAGGTTGGGCTAAATTCGTGAGTGGAGTAAAAACACAAAAACAGCGCACAACGCTCATAGTGTATTAAATAAAATATTATTGGGTTACACAATACATGATAAGTAATGTGCGTACATCAAGGAACACTCTACTCTTTCCTAGATCTGTCTCAGCATCTCCCCTCCTGAAATCCCTCTCCTGGCTTCCAATCAAATCCCGCATCTCACACTCCATTCTTCTCCTCACTTTTAAAGCTTTACACTCTTCTGCCCCTCCTTACATCTCAGCCCTAATTTCTCGCTATGCACCATCCCGACTCTTGCGTTCTGCTCAAGGATGTTTTCTTTCTACCCCCTTTGTATCTGAAGCCCTCTCCCACCTTAAACCTTTTTCACTGACTGCCCCACACCTCTGGAATGCCCTTCCCCTCGGTACCCGACTAGCACCCTCTCTATCCACCTTTAAGACCCACCTTAAGACACACTTGCTTAAAGAAGCATACGAATAGCACTGTGAATATTCTGAACACATGATACATAAAGCTTGGTCCCTTGCAGATGCACTTACCAGAACTCCCTCCTACTGTCTCTATACGTTCTCCCTACCTACCAATTAGATTGTAATCTCCTCGGGGCAGGGACTCCTCTTCCTTAATGTTATGTTTATGTCTAAAGAACTTATTCCCATGATCTGTTATTTATAATATCTGTTATTTATTCGATTACAACATGTATTACTACTGTGAAGCGCTATGTACATTAATGGCGCTATATAAATAAAGACATACAATACAATACAAGGAAGAGTTATAACAGCATTTCATAATGTTACCCAAGCGCCAACCAGCAGGAACAGGTATCTCCAGCAAGATGTCATCTAGTGTATCCACAGATATTTAACTGGCAGATCCAGAATCGTCACACTGCTGCCTTTGGACAGTGCCTAAGGTAAGTCTGTGGCTTGGTTGCCTATATTGTTTCAGACTAGGAGTGTGATACATGCCAGGGTGTCCCAATATTACAGTTTTACTGCTGGTGAATGGTGAGGAATCCGTTTGTGGGGGTAGTTTGGTAGCTGTGGTTCTCTGGGAGTAAGCCTCCGACCGTCACTCCGTCTGGCCGTCAATGACGTCACCCGGCTGTGACTCCGTGTGTCGCACACCCCGGTTCTCACCGATCTCAAATCACCTCAGCAGCAAGATGGATATTAATGTCCTTGGATCACTGAGATCTCTAGTCGTGATATTATCCAACGCGTTTCGAAACCGAAAAGTTTCTTCATCCTAGTCTGGAACAATATAGGCAACCAAGCCACAGACTTACCTTAGGCACTGACCAAAGGCAGCAGTGTGACGATTCTGGATCTGCCAGTTAAATATCTGTGGATACACTAGATGACATCTTGCTGGAGATACCTGTTCCTGCTGGTTGGCGCTTGGGTAACATTATGAAATGCTGTTATAACTCTTCCTTGATGTACGCAGATTACTTATCATGTATTGTGTAACCCAATGATATTTTATTTAATGCACTATGAGCGTTGTGCGCTGTTTTTTGTGTTTTTCTCTGTTATAGTTTGGGGGGTGTTTGAGCCACCCCTGCTTCTACAGCTGCAGACGCTCTCTTCCAATCACATTTTAGGATCACGTAATTAGTTCATTTTATCATTTTGTATTTCCACAATCTCACTTGGGTTTTTTGTGGTTCAATATTGAGTTTGATTTTAGTAGCACACTTTTATCGCTTTGTTTCTCGTGAGTGGAGTACCCCAGGGATCGGTACTGGGACCCCTGCTTTTTAACTTGTTTATTAATGACCTTGAGGTTGGGATAGAGAGCAAAGTCTCCATCTTTGCCGATGATACTAAATTGTGTAAGGTAATAGAATCAGAGCAGGATGTAATTTCTCTTCAGAAGGACTTGGAGAGACTGGAAACGTGGGCAAGTAAATGGCAGGTGAGGTTTAATACAGATACTCTGTAAATGTAAGGTTATGCATTTGGGATACAAGAATAAAAAGGCGACTTACAAATTAAATGGGGATAACTTGGGGGAATCCTTGATGGAGAAGGATTTAGGAGTGCTTGTAGACAGCAGGCTTAGCAATAGTGCCCAAAGTCAGGCAGTAGCTGCAAAGGCAAACAAGATCTTATCTTGCATTAAACAGGTAATGGATGGAAGGGAAGTAAACATAATTATGCCCCTTTACAAAGCATTAGTAAGACAACACCTTGAATATGGAGTACAATTTTGGGCACCAATCCTAAGAAAAAACATTATGGAACTAGAGAGAGTGCAGAGAAGAGTCACCAAATGAATAAAGGGGATGGACAATCTAACTTATGAGAAGCTAGCTAAATTAGATTTATTTACATTAGAAAGAGACATCTCAGAGGGGATATTACTATATACAAATATATTCGGAGACAGTACAAGGAGCTTTCAAAAGAACTATTCATCGCATGGGCAGTACAAAGGACTCGGGGCCATCCCTTAAGGTTGGAGGAAAGGAAATTTCACCAGCAACAAAGGAAAGGGTTCTTTACAGTAAGGGCAGTTACACTGTGGGATTCATTACCCATGGAGACTGTGATGGCAGATACAATAGATTTGTTCAGAAAAAGGTTAGGCATCTTTTTTTTTTTTTTTTTAGAAAGGAAAGGTATACAGGGATATACCAAATAAGTATACATGGGAAGGATGTTGATCCAGGGATTAATCTGATTGACAATTCTTGGAGTCAGGAAGGAATTTATTTTTCCCCTTATGAGATATCATTGGGTGATATGACACTGGGGTTTTTTGTTTGCTTCCTCTGGATCAATAAGTAAGTATAGATATAGGATAAAGTATCTGTTGTCTAAATTTAGCATAGGTTGAACTTGATGGACGTACGTCTTTTTTCTACTATGTAACTTTATAATGTAACTATGTACCTACCACTTTTAATGTGAGTGCTATGTTTCAATTATTGACATATAAAGTATATATTTTGTTACTAATTTAGTTTTTGTTTTCTCCCTTTTTGCGCCCCTTTGTGTGTTTTTATGTATAGGGCTTTTACATGTCCATAGTCCTTGCCATCCTCGGCGGGGATTTCCTGGACTGTCTCCTTGGCCGCGCCGAACAATAACGGGTCAAGCCATAAAACCCAGTCCCATTCTGGCCCCCGGTATCTGTGACACTGGGCCTCAAAGTTCCTCAAAAACCCGTGAATTTTGCCCGTGCCATCCACGAATTTCGCGGAGCTGTGGTGGTCCCCTCGGGGGGCGGCTTGCTCCCCGTTAACAAGGTGGGAGCGCGGGGCTGCTGTCTCTTGTGCAGCTTCAAGCAGCCAGACCCTTTCATCCAGGGTCGCCCCCTCTCCCCATGAGGCAAGGAGTGCGGCGATTCCAGGGGTGGCAAGTCCACTAGCCACATGGGCTACCACAGCTGCACTATTATTTACGATGCACATTTTCAGTGCACAAAATTAGTTTAAATGTCACCAGGTCGGTGTCTATTACTTGACATTGTTTTTGACAAAAGACATTATAGGGTAATTAATGCTTATAAACCCCAAAAATGTGTATGAGGAAACTTTATTTCAGCAAATAAAACAATATTTAGTTACAAGTAAAACGGTGCTTTTAGCTGGAGATTTCCTTTGTGTAACACGTAATCAGGACCGGTCAGGGAACACGTAATCAGGACCGGTCAGGGAAACATGGAAAGATGTCATATGATGAAGTTTTTCCAAATAAAAGGCTGTTTCTAGAGGAGCCTGGGCGTACCTATAGTAGACGGCTTGGTCGCGATCGCTGGAAGTCATCTCAATTTGATTTGCCCAGCAACTGCAGCCTGACGTCTCCGGCACTATAAGCGCAGCCCTGTAAGACCCATCAGTTACTCCGAGCTAGGCGATGCCATAGCATCTTTACAATGAAAGGAAACTCCTGGGTCAGACGGACTCACAGCGGAGTTTTATAAATACTTCAAGGATGTTTCAGTGTCGCTTCTAGCTCAGCTTTACAGTTCCATGTCCAAAGCTCCCAGCAGGAATCCGTAGTAGTATCAGCACATAAAAAGGGGAGTAAACATTATTGTTTAAAAATTGGAGACCCGCAGCGTTATTAAACGTGGACTACAAGATTTTAGCTAAGATTTTATTTATTAGGTTAAGTTGTGTGTCAGAGACACTGATTAGTGAGAAAGACATTGAATAATCGGTTATTGGTAAGAGAAATGCAGCAGGATGGATGCTATGAAGGGCTATGTACTAAGTATTGATCATAGCAAAGCCTTTGATACAGATAATCATACGTTTCTATTTTGTTCTAAAAAGCTATAGGATTCCCAATAAGTTTATATTTGGGTTAAGACTTTGTATAATGGAGCATCAGGAACTCCACTAGTGAATATGTGGCAAGAGAGTGGTTCAATAAAAAAATCAGGCGTCAGACAAGGATGTCCTTTAAGTCCCCTACTATATGTTTTTGAGAGCAATCCTTGTTTCGGACTTTTGGAGGGGAATATAACCAAAAAAGGGGTTTTGTTACCAGTCCCTTCTCATGGAAATATACAATGTCTTGCTTATGCAGACAATGTAACAATATGTGTAACAAACTCTGAGGAAGTGAAAGAAGTAAGAACTTTAATTGATGAATATGGAGCGGTGTCAAACCATGAGAAATGTTTCTCCTGTTGGGCAGGGTCTCCTGACCCTGATTTCCAGGTAGCTGGTGGATATCCTGACCCTGATTTCCAGGTAGCTGGTGTATCACCTGACCCTGATTTCCAGGTAGCTGGTGGATATCCGGAACCACAAGATGACATTAAGATTTTGGGTGTAATTTGTGGGAAAGAGAACATGAGTGACCAAAACTGGCAGCAAAAGCTGGACGTTTGTACCTGGAAAGTCCAGGATACGTGTGTGCAGGAATAGCAGAGGAACCTCAGGGCAGGATGTGTGGGGGTCAGCACAGGAATAGCAGAGGTATCCCACAGGGCAGGATGTGTGTAGGGGTCAACGCAGGACTAGAAGAGGGTCCGCAGGGCAGGGTGTGTGTGGGGGTCAGCGCAGGAATAGCAGAGAAATCCCACAGGGCAGGATATGTGTGGGGGTCAGCACAGGAATAGCAGAGGGGGCCACAGGGCAGGATGTGTGTGTAGTATCTGTGCAGGAATAGCAGAGGGAGACACAGGGCAGGATGTGTGTGTAGTATCTGTGCAGGAATAGCAGAGGGGGCCACAGGGCAGGATGTGTGTGTAGTATCTGTGCAGGAATAGCAGAGGGGGCCACAGGGCAGGATGTGTGTGTGTAGTATCTGTGCAGGAATAGCAAAGGGCGCACAGGGCAGGATGTGTTTGTAGTATCTGTGCAGGAATAGCAGAGAGGGCCACAGGGCAGGATGTGTGTGTGTAGTATCTGTGCAGGAATAGCAGAGGGGGCCACAGGGCAGGATGTGTGTGTAGTATCTGTGCAGGAATAGCAAAGGGGGCCACAGGGCAGGATGTGTGTGTGTAGTATCTGTGCAGGAATAGCAGAGGGGGTCACAGGGCAGGATGTGTGTGTGTAGTATATGTGCAGGAACAGCAAAGGGGGCCACAGGGCAGGATGTGTGTGTAGTATCTGTGCAGGAATAGCAGAGAGGGCCACAGGGCAGGATGTGTGTGTAGTATCTGTGCAGGAATAGTAGAGGGGGCCACAGGGCAGGATGTGTGTGTGTAGTATCTGTGCAGGAATAGCAGAGGGGGCCACAGGGCAGGATGTGTGTGGGTCAGCATAGGAATAGCAGAGGGGGCCACAGGGCAGGATGTGTGTGGGGGTCAGCACAGGAATAGCAGAGGGGGCCACAGATTGAGGGGTATCTGGTGTTAGGGACAGTGATCTCAGAGAGGCTGCACCTCCCACTGTTCCCACATGCCCCCCAGCCTGAATCCTGCCCCCAGGGCGGCCGCGTGGCTGAACGTATTGTCAAAGGCCACGTGACAGTACAAGGGAGCCCCCCTCTTATGTAATGTGGCCCCCAGCGTGGCTATGAGCTTGCGAGAGAGTCCCCGTCTCCGGAAGTCGGGGAACGTGTAACCCATACGTAACTCTGCAGACTGCTCGCTCAGTGCCCATGCGACCGGCGGCCCTCCATTTCCGTCCCGCGCGCAGAGGGTGGGGAAGCTCTGGATACATCGTTCCACGTAACGCAGGCTGCGCTCGTTACCGCCAAACCCCCAGAACGTGTTAACGATGGAGGCTTCGTGGGGGGACAGGGAGGAGAACTGCAAGTCCGCCGAGCTGTGGGGGGGGGGAGGAGATACCGAGGGGGGGAGGAGAGACTGTGAGGGGGGTAGGAAGGGAGGAGAGACTGTTAGGGGGAGGGCGGAAAGACAGAAGGGTGGAGGGATGAGAGACGGAGGGGGTAGGAGACACGGGGGAATGGGGGGGAGGAGAGTCAGAGCTCAGGAGGCGCTGGGGATTTAGACTTTTAGAGAGAAGCAAATCCAGTGGAAAATGAGAGATGTTTTGTGGTCGACAAATCACAGGAAGATCTATGTCAAGACAAACGGAAAACCCCAGAAGGATAGGAACAGGGAGAGAGGCGCGCTGGGGAACAGGGAGAGAGGCGCACTGGGGAACAGGGAGAGAGGCGCACTGGGGAACAGGGAGAGAGGCGCGGGGGAACAGGGAGAGAGGTGCTGGGGAACAGGGAGAGAGGTGCTGGGGAACAGGGAGAGAGGCGAGCTGGGGAACAGGGAGAGAGGCGCGCTGGGGAACAGGGAGAGAGGCGCACTGGGGAACAGGGAGAGGCGCGCGGGGGAACAGGGAGAGAGGTGCTGGGGAACAGGGAGAGAGGCGCTGGGGAACAGGGAGAGAGGCGAGCTAGGGAACAGGGAGAGAGGCGCGCTGGGGAACAGGGAGAGAGGCGCTGGGGAACAGGGAGAGAGGCGCGCTGGGGAACAGGGAGAGAGGTGCGCTGGGGAACAGGGAGAGAGGCGCTGGGGAACAGGGAGAGAGGCGCTGGGGAACAGGGAGAGAGGCGCTGGGGAACAGGGAGAGAGGCGCGCTGGGGAACAGGGAGAGAGGCGTGCTTGGGAACAGGGAGAGAGGTGCGCTGGGGAACAGGGAGAGAGGCGCGCTGGGGAACAGGGAGAGAGGTGCGCTGGGGAACAGGGAGAGAGGCGCGCTGGGGAACAGGGAGAGAGGTGCTGGGGAACAGGGAGAGAGGTGCTGGGGAACAGGGAGAGAGGTGCGCTGGGGAAAAGGGAGAGAGGTGCGCTGGGGAACAGGGAGAGAGGTGCTGGGGAACAGGGAGAGAGGTGCGCTGGGGAAAAGGGAGAGAGGTGCGCTGGGGAACAGGGAGAGAGGTGCTGGGGAACAGGGAGAGAGGTACTGGGGAACAGGGAGAGAGGTGCGCTGGGGAACAGGGAGAGAGGCGCGCTGGGGAACAGGGAGAGAGGCGCGCTGGGGAACAGGGAGAGAGGTGCGCTGGGGAACAGGGAGAGAGGCGCGCTGGGGAACAGGGAGAGAGGCGCTGGGGAACAGGGAGAGAGGCGCTGGGGAACAGAGAGAGAGGTGTGCTGGGGAACAGGGAGAGAGGTGCGCTGGGGAACAGGGTGAGAGGTGCTGGGGAACAGGGTGAGAGGTGCTGGGGAACAGGGAGAGAGGTGCGCTGGGGAACAGGGAGAGAGGCGCTGGGGAACAGGGTGATAGGTGCTGGGGAACAGGGTGATAGGTGCTGGGGAACAGGGAGAGAGGCGCTGGGGAACAGGGTGAGAGGTGCTGGGGAAAAGGGTGAGAGGTGCTGGGGAACAGGGAGAGAGGCGCTGGGGAACAGGGAGAGAGGCACTGGGGAACAGGGTGAGAGGTGCTGGGGAATAGGGAGAGAGGCGCTGGGGAACAGGGAGAGAGGTGCGCTGGGGAACAGGGAGAGAGGCGCGCTGGGGAACAGGGAGAGAGGCGCTGGGGAACAGGGAGAGAGGCACGCTGGGGAACAGGGAGAGAGGCGCTGGGGAACAGGGAGAGAGAGGCGCGCTGGGGAACAGGGAGAGAGGCGCGCTGGGGAACAGGGAGAGAGGCGCGCTGGGGAACAGGGAGAGAGGCGCTGGGGAACAGGGAGAGAGGCACGCTGGGGAACAGGGAGAGAGGCGCTGGGGAACAGGGAGAGAGGCGCTGGGGAACAGGGAGAGAGGTGCGCTGGGGAACAGGGAGAGAGGTGCGCTGGGGAACAGGGTGAGAGGTGCGCTGGGGAACAGGGAGAGAGGAGCGCTGGGGAACAGGGAGAGAGGCGCTGGGGAACAGGGAGAGAGGTGCTGGGGAACAGGGAGAGAGGTGCGCTGGGGAACAGGGAGAGAGGCGCTGGGGAACAGGGAGAGAGGCGCTGGGGAACAGGGAGAGAGGCGCTGGGGAACAAGGAGAGAGGCGCGCTGGGGAACAGGGAGAGAGGCGCTGGGGAACAGAGAGAGAGGTGTGCTGGGGAACAGGGAGAGAGGTGCGCTGGGGAACAGGGTGAGAGGTGCTGGGGAACAGGGTGAGAGGTGCTGGGGAACAGGGAGAGAGGTGCGCTGGGGAACAGGGAGAGAGGCGCTGGGGAACAGGGTGATAGGTGCTGGGGAACAGGGTGATAGGTGCTGGGGAACAGGGAGAGAGGCGCTGGGGAACAGGGTGAGAGGTGCTGGGGAAAAGGGTGAGAGGTGCTGGGGAACAGGGAGAGAGGCGCTGGGGAACAGGGAGAGAGGCACTGGGGAACAGGGTGAGAGGTGCTGGGGAATAGGGAGAGAGGCGCTGGGGAACAGGGAGAGAGGTGCGCTGGGGAACAGGGAGAGAGGCGCGCTGGGGAACAGGGAGAGAGGCGCTGGGGAACAGGGAGAGAGGCACGCTGGGGAACAGGGAGAGAGGCGCTGGGGAACAGGGAGAGAGAGGCGCGCTGGGGAACAGGGAGAGAGGCGCGCTGGGGAACAGGGAGAGAGGCGCGCTGGGGAACAGGGAGAGAGGCGCTGGGGAACAGGGAGAGAGGCGCGCTGGGGAACAGGGAGAGAGGCGCTGGGGAACAGGGAGAGAGGCGCTGGGGAACAGGGAGAGAGGTGCGCTGGGGAACAGGGAGAGAGGTGCGCTGGGGAACAGGGTGAGAGGTGCGCTGGGGAACAGGGAGAGAGGAGCGCTGGGGAACAGGGAGAGAGGCGCTGGGGAACAGGGAGAGAGGTGCTGGGGAACAGGGAGAGAGGTGCGCTGGGGAACAGGGAGAGAGGCGCTGGGGAACAGGGAGAGAGGCGCTGGGGAACAGGGAGAGAGGCGCTGGGGAACAAGGAGAGAGGCGCGCTGGGGAACAGGGAGAGAGGCGCTGGGGAACAGGGAGAGAGGCGCTGGGGAACAGGGAGAGAGGCGTGCTGGGGAACAGGGAGAGAGGCGCGCTGGGGAACAGGGAGAGAGGCGCGCTGGGGAACAGGGAGAGAGGTGCGCTGGGGAACAGGGAGAGAGGTGCTGGGGAACAGGGAGAGAGGTGCGCTGGGAAAAGGGAGAGAGGCGCTGGGGAACAGGGAGAGAGGTGCGCTGGGGAACAGGGAGAGAGGCGCTGGGGAACAGGGAGAGAGGCGCGCTGGGGAACAGGGTAAGAGGCGCTGGGGAACAGGGAGAGAGGCACGCTGGGGAACAGGGAGAGAGGCGCTGGGGAACAGGGAGAGAGGTGCGCTGGGGAACAGGGAGAGAGGCACGTTGGGGAACAGGGAGATAGGCGCTGGGGAACAGGGAGAGAGGTGCGCTGGGGAACAGGGAGAGAGGCGCGCTGGGGAACAGGGAGAGAGGCGCGCTGGGGAACAGGGAGAGAGGCGCGCTGGGGAACAGGGAGAGAGGCGCTGGGGAACAGGGAGAGAGGTGCGCTGGGAAAAGGGAGAGAGGCGCGCTGGGGAACAGGGAGAGAGGCGCTGGGGAACAGGGAGAGAGAGGCGCGCTGGGGAACAGGGAGAGAGGCGCGCTGGGGAACAGGGAGAGAGGCGCGCTGGGGAACAGGGAGAGAGGCGCTGGGGAACAGGGAGAGAGGCACGCTGGGGAACAGGGAGAGAGGCGCTGGGGAACAGGGAGAGAGGCGCTGGGGAACAGGGAGAGAGGTGCGCTGGGGAACAGGGAGAGAGGTGCGCTGGGGAACAGGGTGAGAGGTGCGCTGGGGAACAGGGAGAGAGGAGCGCTGGGGAACAGGGAGAGAGGCGCTGGGGAACAGGGAGAGAGGTGCTGGGGAACAGGGAGAGAGGTGCGCTGGGGAACAGGGAGAGAGGCGCTGGGGAACAGGGAGAGAGGCGCTGGGGAACAGGGAGAGAGGCGCTGGGGAACAAGGAGAGAGGCGCGCTGGGGAACAGGGAGAGAGGCGCTGGGGAACAGAGAGAGAGGTGTGCTGGGGAACAGGGAGAGAGGTGCGCTGGGGAACAGGGTGAGAGGTGCTGGGGAACAGGGTGAGAGGTGCTGGGGAACAGGGAGAGAGGTGCGCTGGGGAACAGGGAGAGAGGCGCTGGGGAACAGGGTGATAGGTGCTGGGGAACAGGGTGATAGGTGCTGGGGAACAGGGAGAGAGGCGCTGGGGAACAGGGTGAGAGGTGCTGGGGAAAAGGGTGAGAGGTGCTGGGGAACAGGGAGAGAGGCGCTGGGGAACAGGGAGAGAGGCACTGGGGAACAGGGTGAGAGGTGCTGGGGAATAGGGAGAGAGGCGCTGGGGAACAGGGAGAGAGGCGCGCTGGGGAACAGGGAGAGAGGCGCGCTGGGGAACAGGGAGAGAGGCGCTGGGGAACAGGGAGAGAGGCACGCTGGGGAACAGGGAGAGAGGCGCTGGGGAACAGGGAGAGAGAGGCGCGCTGGGGAACAGGGAGAGAGGCGCGCTGGGGAACAGGGAGAGAGGCGCGCTGGGGAACAGGGAGAGAGGCGCTGGGGAACAGGGAGAGAGGCACGCTGGGGAACAGGGAGAGAGGCGCTGGGGAACAGGGAGAGAGGCGCTGGGGAACAGGGAGAGAGGTGCGCTGGGGAACAGGGAGAGAGGTGCGCTGGGGAACAGGGTGAGAGGTGCGCTGGGGAACAGGGAGAGAGGAGCGCTGGGGAACAGGGAGAGAGGCGCTGGGGAACAGGGAGAGAGGTGCTGGGGAACAGGGAGAGAGGTGCGCTGGGGAACAGGGAGAGAGGCGCTGGGGAACAGGGAGAGAGGCGCTGGGGAACAGGGAGAGAGGCGCTGGGGAACAAGGAGAGAGGCGCGCTGGGGAACAGGGAGAGAGGCGCTGGGGAACAGGGAGAGAGGCGCTGGGGAACAGGGAGAGAGGCGTGCTGGGGAACAGGGAGAGAGGCGCGCTGGGGAACAGGGAGAGAGGCGCGCTGGGGAACAGGGAGAGAGGTGCGCTGGGGAACAGGGAGAGAGGTGCTGGGGAACAGGGAGAGAGGTGCGCTGGGAAAAGGGAGAGAGGCGCTGGGGAACAGGGAGAGAGGTGCGCTGGGGAACAGGGAGAGAGGCGCTGGGGAACAGGGAGAGAGGCGCGCTGGGGAACAGGGTAAGAGGCGCTGGGGAACAGGGAGAGAGGCACGCTGGGGAACAGGGAGAGAGGCGCTGGGGAACAGGGAGAGAGGTGCGCTGGGGAACAGGGAGAGAGGCACGTTGGGGAACAGGGAGATAGGCGCTGGGGAACAGGGAGAGAGGTGCGCTGGGGAACAGGGAGAGAGGCGCGCTGGGGAACAGGGAGAGAGGCGCGCTGGGGAACAGGGAGAGAGGCGCGCTGGGGAACAGGGAGAGAGGCGCTGGGGAACAGGGAGAGAGGTGCGCTGGGAAAAGGGAGAGAGGCGCTGGGGAACAGGGAGAGAGGTGCGCTGGGGAACAGGGAGAGAGGCGCTGGGGAACAGGGAGAGAGGCGCTGGGGAACAGGGAGAGAGCCGCTGGGGAACAGGGAGAGAGGTGCGCTGGGGAACAGGGAGAGAGGCGCGCTGGGGAACAGGGAGAGAGGCGCTGGGGAACAGGGAGAGAGGCGTGCTGGGGAACAGGGAGAGAGGCGCGCTGGGGAACAGGGAGAGAAGTGCTGGGGAACAGGGAGAGAGGCGCGGGGGAACAGGGAGAGAGGTGCTGGGGAACAGGGAGAGAGGTGCTGGGGAACAGGGAGAGAGGTGCGCTGGGGAACAGGGAGAGAGGCGCGCTGGGGAACAGGGAGAGAGGCGCTGGGGAACAGGGAGAGAGGCGCTGGGGAACAGGGAGAGAGGTGCGCTGGGGAACAGGGAGAGAGGTGCGCTGGGGAACAGGGTGAGAGGAGCGCTGGGGAACAGGGAGAGAGGCGCTGGGGAACAGGGAGAGAGGTGCTGGGGAAAAGGGAGAGAGGTGCGCTGGGGAACAGGGAGAGAGGCGCTGGGGAACAGGGAGAGAGGCGCTGGGGAACAGGGAGAGAGGCGCTGGGGAACAAGGAGAGAGGCGCGCTGGGGAACAGGGAGAGAGGCGCTGGGGAACAGGGAGAGAGGCGCGCTGGGGAACAGGGAGAGAGGCGTACTGGGGAACAGGGAGAGAGGCGCGCTGGGGAACAGGGAGAGAGGCGCTGGGGAACAGGGAGAGAGGCGCGCTGGGGAACAGGGAGAGAGGCGTGCTGGGGAACAGGGAGAGAGGCGCGCTGGGGAACAGGGAGAGAGGCGCGCTGGGGAATAGGGAGAGAGGTGCGCTGGGGAACAGGGAGAGAGGTGTGCTGGGGAACAGGGTAAGAGGCGCTGGGGAACAGGGAGAGAGGCACGCTGGGGAACAGGGAGAGAGGCACTGGGCAACAGGGAGGGAGGTGCGCTGGGGAACAGGGAGAGAGGTGCGCTGGGGAACAGGGAGAGAGGCGCGCTGGGGAACAGGGAGAGAGGCGCGCTGGGGAATAGGGAGAGAGGCGCGCTGGGGAACAGGGAGAGAGGCGCGCTGGGGAACAGGGAGAGAGGCGCGCTGGGGAACAGGGAGAGAGGCGCGCTGGGGAACAGGGAGAGAGGCGCGCTGGGGAATAGGGAGAGAGGTGCGCTGGGGAACAGGGAGAGAGGTGTGCTGGGGAACAGGGTAAGAGGCGCTGGGGAACAGGGAGAGAGGCGCGCTGGGGAACAGGGAGAGAGGCGCTGGGGAACAGGGAGAGAGGCACGCTGGGGAACAGGGAGATAGGCGCTGGGGAACAGGGAGAGAGGTGCGCTGGGGAACAGGGAGAGAGGTGCGCTGGGGAACAGGGAGAGAGGCGCGCTGGGGAACAGGGAGAGAGGCGCGCTGGGGAACAGGGAGAGAGGCGCGCTGGGGAACAGTGAGAGAGGCGCGCTGGGGAACAGGGAGAGAGGCGCGCTGGGGAACAGGGAGAGAGGCGCGCTGGGGAACAGTGAGAGAGGCGCGCTGGGGAACAGGGAGAGAGGCGCGCTGGGGAACAGGGAGAGAGGCGCGCTGGGGAACAGGGAGAGAGGTGCGCTGGGGAACAGTGAGAGAGGCGCGCTGGGGAACAGGGAGAGAGGCACGCTGGGGAACAGGGAGAGAGGCGCGCTGGGGAACAGGGAGAGAGGCACGCTGGGGAACAGGGAGAGAGGCGCTGGGGAACAGGGAGAGAGGTGCGCTGGGGAACAGGGAGAGAGGCGCTGGGGAACAGGGAGAGAGGTGCGCTGGGGAACAGGGAGAGAGGCGCTGGGGAACAGGGAGAGAGGCGCTGGGGAACAGGGAGAGAGGTGCGCTGGGGAACAGGGAGAGAGGCGCTGGGGAACAGGGAGAAAGGTGCGCTGGGGAACAGGGTGAGAGGAGCGCTGGGGAACAGGGAGAGAGGCGCTGGGGAACAGGGAGAGAGGTGCACTGGGGAACAGGGAGAGAGGTGCGCTGGGGAACAGGGAGAGAGGCGCTGGGGAACAGGGAGAGAGGCGCTGGGGAACAGGGAGAGAGGCGCGCTGGGGAACAGGGAGAGAAGTGCTGGGGAACAGGGAGAGAGGCGCGGGGGAACAGGGAGAGAGGTGCTGGGGAACAGGGAGAGAGGTGCTGGGGAACAGGGAGAGAGGTGCGCTGGGGAACAGGGAGAGAGTCGCGCTGGGGAACAGGAAGAGAGGCGCGCTGGGGAACAGGGAGAGAGGCGCGCTGGGGAACAGGGTGAGAGGTGCTGGGGAACAGGGAGAGAGGCGCTGGGGAACAGGGAGAGAGGCGCGCTGGGGAACAGGGAGAGAGGTGCGCTGGGGAACAGGGAGAGAGGTGCGCTGGGGAACAGGGAGAGAGGCGCGCTGGGGAACAGGGAGAGAGTCGCGCTGGGGAACAGGAAGAGAGGCGCGCTGGGGAACAGGGAGAGAGGCGCGCTGGGGAACAGGGTGAGAGGTGCTGGGGAACAGGGAGAGAGGCGCTGGGGAACAGGGAGAGAGGTGCGCTGGGGAACAGGGAGAGAGGCGCGCTGGGGAACAGGGAGAGAGGTGCGCTGGGGAACAGGGAGAGAGGCGCGCTGGGGAACAGGGAGAGAGGCGCTGGGGAACAGGGAGAGAGGCGCTGGGGAACAGGGAGAGAGGTGTGCTGGGGAACAGGGAGAGAGGTGCGCTGGGGAACAGGGTGAGAGGTGCTGGGGAACAGGGTGAGAGGTGCTGGGGAACAGGGAGAGAGGTGCGCTGGGGAACAGGGAGAGAGGCGCTGGGGAACAGGGTGATAGGTGCTGGGGAACAGGGTGATAGGTGCTGGGGAACAGGGAGAGAGGCGCTGGGGAACAGGGTGAGAGGTGCTGGGGAAAAGGGTGAGAGGTGCTGGGGAACAGGGAGAGAGGCGCTGGGGAACAGGGAGAGAGGCACTGGGGAACAGGGTGAGAGGTGCTGGGGAATAGGGAGAGAGGCGCTGGGGAACAGGGAGAGAGGTGCGCTGGGGAACAGGGAGAGAGGCGCGCTGGGGAACAGGGAGAGAGGCGCTGGGGAACAGGGAGAGAGGCACGCTGGGGAACAGGGAGAGAGGCGCTGGGGAACAGGGAGAGAGAGGCGCGCTGGGGAACAGGGAGAGAGGCGCGCTGGGGAACAGGGAGAGAGGCGCGCTGGGGAACAGGGAGAGAGGCGCTGGGGAACAGGGAGAGAGGCACGCTGGGGAACAGGGAGAGAGGCGCTGGGGAACAGGGAGAGAGGCGCTGGGGAACAGGGAGAGAGGTGCGCTGGGGAACAGGGAGAGAGGTGCGCTGGGGAACAGGGTGAGAGGTGCGCTGGGGAACAGGGAGAGAGGAGCGTTGGGGAACAGGGAGAGAGGCGCTGGGGAACAGGGAGAGAGGTGCTGGGGAACAGGGAGAGAGGTGCGCTGGGGAACAGGGAGAGAGGCGCTGGGGAACAGGGAGAGAGGCGCTGGGGAACAGGGAGAGAGGCGCTGGGGAACAAGGAGAGAGGCGCGCTGGGGAACAGGGAGAGAGGCGCTGGGGAACAGGGAGAGAGGCGCTGGGGAACAGGGAGAGAGGCGTGCTGGGGAACAGGGAGAGAGGCGCGCTGGGGAACAGGGAGAGAGGCGCGCTGGGGAACAGGGAGAGAGGTGCGCTGGGGAACAGGGAGAGAGGTGTGCTGGGGAACAGGGTAAGAGGCGCTGGGGAACAGGGAGAGAGGCACGCTGGGGAACAGGGAGAGAGGCGCTGGGGAACAGGGAGAGAGGTGCGCTGGGGAACAGGGAGAGAGGCACGTTGGGGAACAGGGAGATAGGCGCTGGGGAACAGGGAGAGAGGTGCGCTGGGGAACAGGGAGAGAGGCGCGCTGGGGAACAGGGAGAGAGGCGCGCTGGGGAACAGGGAGAGAGGCGCGCTGGGGAACAGGGAGAGAGGCGCTGGGGAACAGGGAGAGAGGTGCGCTGGGAAAAGGGAGAGAGGCGCTGGGGAACAGGGAGAGAGGTGCGCTGGGGAACAGGGAGAGAGGCGCTGGGGAACAGGGAGAGAGGCGCTGGGGAACAGGGAGAGAGCCGCTGGGGAACAGGGAGAGAGGTGCGCTGGGGAACAGGGAGAGAGGCGCGCTGGGGAACAGGGAGAGAGGCGCTGGGGAACAGGGAGAGAGGCGTGCTGGGGAACAGGGAGAGAGGCGCGCTGGGGAACAGGGAGAGAAGTGCTGGGGAACAGGGAGAGAGGCGCGGGGGAACAGGGAGAGAGGTGCTGGGGAACAGGGAGAGAGGTGCTGGGGAACAGGGAGAGAGGTGCGCTGGGGAACAGGGAGAGTGGCGCGCTGGGGAACAGGGAGAGAGGCGCGCTGGGGAACAGGGAGAGAGGCGCTGAGGAACAGGGAGAGAGGCGCTGGGGAACAGGGAGAGAGGTGCGCTGGGGAACAGGGAGAGAGGTGCGCTGGGGAACAGGGTGAGAGGAGCGCTGGGGAACAGGGAGAGAGGCGCTGGGGAACAGGGAGAGAGGTGCTGGGGAAAAGGGAGAGAGGTGCGCTGGTGAACAGGGAGAGAGGCGCTGGGGAACAGGGAGAGAGGCGCTGGGGAACAGGGAGAGAGGCGCTGGGGAACAAGGAGAGAGGCGCGCTGGGGAACAGGGAGAGAGGTGTGCTGGGGAACAGGGTAAGAGGCGCTGGGGAACAGGGAGAGAGGCACGCTGGGGAACAGGGAGAGAGGCACTGGGGAACAGGGAGAGAGGTGCGCTGGGGAACAGGGAGAGAGGCACGCTGGGGAACAGGGAGATAGGCGCTGGGGAACAGGGAGAGAGGTGCGCTGGGGAACAGGGAGAGAGGTGCGCTGGGGAACAGGGAGAGAGGCGCGCTGGGGAACAGGGAGAGAGGCGCTGGGGAACAGGGAGAGAGGTGCGCTGGGGAACAGGGAGAGAGGCGCTGGGGAACAGGGAGAGAGGTGCGCTGGGGAACAGGGAGAGAGGCGCTGGGGAACAGGGAGAGAGGCGCTGGGGAACAGGGAGAGAGGTGCGCTGGGGAACAGGGAGAAAGGTGCGCTGGGGAACAGGTTGAGAGGAGCGCTGGGGAACAGGGAGAGAGGCGCTGGGGAACAGGGAGAGAGGTGCACTGGGGAACAGGGAGAGAGGTGCGCTGGGGAACAGGGAGAGAGGCGCTGGGGAACAGGGAGAGAGGCGCTGGGGAACAGGGAGAGAGGCGCGCTGGGGAACAGGGAGAGAAGTGCTGGGGAACAGGGAGAGAGGCGCGGGGGAACAGGGAGAGAGGTGCTGGGGAACAGGGAGAGAGGTGCTGGGGAACAGGGAGAGAGGTGCGCTGGGGAACAGGGAGAGAGTCGCGCTGGGGAACAGGAAGAGAGGCGCGCTGGGGAACAGGGAGAGAGGCGCGCTGGGGAACAGGGTGAGAGGTGCTGGGGAACAGGGAGAGAGGCGCTGGGGAACAGGGAGAGAGGCGCGCTGGGGAACAGGGAGAGAGGTGCGCTGGGGAACAGGGAGAGAGGTGCGCTGGGGAACAGGGAGAGAGGCGCGCTGGGGAACAGGGAGAGAGGCGCTGGGGAACAGGGAGAGAGGCGCTGGGGAACAGGGAGAGAGGTGCGCTGGGGAACAGGGAGAGAGGTGCGCTGGGGAACAGGGTGAGAGGCGTGCTGGGGAACAGGGTAAGAGGCGCTGGGGAACAGGGAGAGAGGCGCTGGGGAACAGGGAGAGAGGCGCGCTGGGGAACAGGGAGAGAGGCGCGCTGGGGAACAGGGAGAGAGGCGCGCTGGGGAACAGGGAGAGAGGCGCGCTGGGGAACAGGGAGAGAGGCGCGCTGGGGAACAGGGAGAGAGGCGTGCTGGGGAACAGGGAGAGAGGCGCGCTGGGGAACAGGGAGAGAGGTGCGCTGGGGAACAGGGAGAGAGGCGCGCTGGGGAACAGGGTAAGAGGCGCTGGGGAACAGGGAGAGAGGCGCTGGGGAACAGGGAGAGAAGCGCGCTGGGGAACAGGGAGAGAGGCGCGCTCGGGAACAGGGAGAGAGGTGCGCTGGGGAACAGGGAGAGAGGTGTGCTGGGGAACAGGGTAAGGGGCGCTGGGGAACAGGGAGAGAGGCGCACTGGGGAACAGGGAGAGAGGCGCTTGGGAACAGGGAGAGAGGTGCGCTGGGGAACAGGGAGAGAGGCGAGCTGGGGAACAGGGAGAGAGGCGCTGGGGAACAGGGAGAGAGGCACTGGGGAACAGGGAGAGAGGTGCGCTGGGGAACAGGGAGAGAGGCGCTGGGGAACAGGGAGAGAGGCGCGCTGTGGAACAGGGAGAGAGGCGCGCTGGGGAACAGGGAGGGAGGCGCTGGGGAACAGGGAGAGAGGTGCGCTGGGGAACAGGGAGAGAGGCGCTGGGGAACAGGGAGAGAGGTGCGCTGGGGAACAGGGAGAGAGGCGCTGGGGAACAGGGAGAGAGGCGCTGGGGAACAGGGAGAGAGGCGCTGGGGAACAGGGAGAGAGGTGCGCTGGGGAACAGGGAGAGAGGCGCGCTGGGGAACAGGGAGAGAGGCGCGCTGGGGAACAGGGAGAGAGGCGCTGGGGAACAGGGAGAGAGGCGCGCTGGGGAACAGGGAGAGAAGTGCTGGGGAACAGGGAGAGAGGCGCGGGGGAACAGGGAGAGAGGCGCTGGGGAACAGGGAGAGAGGCGCGGTGTAACAGGGAGAGAGGCGCGCTGGGGAACAGGGAGAGAGGTGCGGTGGAACAGGGAGAGAGGCACTGGGGAACAGGGAGAGAGGCGCGCTGGGGAACAGGGAGAGAGGCGCGCTGGGGAACAGGGAGAGAGGCGCTGGGGAACAGGGAGAGAGGTGCGCTGGGGAACAGGGAGAGAGGTGCGCTGGGGAACAGGGAGAGAGGCGCGCTGGGAAACAGGGAGAGAGGCGCGCTGGGGAACAGGGAGAGAGGTGCACTGGGGAACAGGGAGAGAGGCGCTGGGGAACAGGGAGGGAGGCGTGCTGGGGAACAGGGAGAGAGGTGCGCTGGGGAACAGGGAGAGAGGCGCGCTGGGGAACAGGGAGAGAGGCGCTGGGGAACAGGGAGGAAGGTGCGCTGGGGAACAGGGAGAGGTACGCTGGGGAACAGGGAGAGAGGCGCGCTGGGGAACAGGGAGAGAGACGCGCTGGGGAACAGGGAGAGAGGCGCGCTGGGGAACAGGGAGAGAGGTGCGCTGGGGAACAGGGAGAGAGGTGCGCTGGGGAACAGGGAGAGAGAGGCGCTGGGGAACAGGGAGAGAGGTGCGCTGGGGAACAGGGAGAGAGGCGCTGGGGAACAGGGAGAGAGGTGCACGGGGGAACAGGGAGAGAGGTGCGCTGTGGAACAGGGAGAGAGGCGCTGGGGAACAGGGAGAGAGGCGCGCTGGGGAACAGGGAGAGAGGCGCGCTGGGGAACAGGGAGAGAGGTGCGCTGGGGAACAGGGAGAGAGGTGCACGGGGGAACAGGGAGAGAGGCGCTGGGGAACAGGGAGAGAGGTGCTGGGGAACAGGGAGAGAGGCGCGCTGGGGAACAGGGAGAGAGGAGCGCTGGGGAACAGGGAGAGAGGCGCTGGGGAACAGGGAGAGAGGCGCGCTGGGGAACAGGGAGAGAGAGGTGCTGGGGAACAGGGAGAGAGGCGCGCTGGGGAACAGGGAGAGAGACGCGCTGGGGAACAGGGAGAGAGGCGCTGGGGAACAGGGAGAGAGGTGCGCTGGGGAATAGGGAGAGAGGCGCGCTGGGGAACAGGGAGAGAGGTGCGCGGGGAACAGGGAGAGAGTAGCGCTGGGGAACAGGGACAGAGGCGCGCTGGGGAACAGGGAGAGAGAGGCGCTGGGGAACAGGGAGAGAGGTGCGCTGGGGAACAGGGAGAGAGGAGCTGGGGAACAGGGAGGGAGGCGCGCTGGGGAACAGGGAGAGAGGTGCTCTGGGGAACAGGGAGAGAGAGGCGCTGGGGAACAGGGAGAGAGGCGCGCTGGGGAACAGGGAGAGAGGCGCTGGGGAACAGGGAGGGAGGTGCGCTGGGGAACAGGGAGAGGGACGCTGGGGAACAGGGAGAGAGGCGCGCTGGGGAACAGGGAGAGAGGCGCGCTGGGGAACAGGGAGAGAGGCGCGCTGGGGAAGAGAGAGAGAGGCGCGCTGGGGAACAGGGAGAGAGGCGCGCTGGGGAAGAGAGAGAGAGGTGCGCTGGGGAACAGGGAGAGAGAGGCGCTGGGGAACAGGGAGAGAGGTGCGCTGGGGAACAGGGAGAGAGGCGCTGGGGAACAGGGAGAGAGGCGCGCTGGGGAACAGGGAGAGAGGCGCGCTGGGGAACAGGGAGAGAGGTGCGCTGGGGAACAGGGAGAGAGAGGCGCTGGGGAACAGGGAGAGAGGTGCGCTGGGGAACAGGGAGAGAGGCGCGCTGGGGAACAGGGAGAGAGGCGCGCTGGAGAACAGGGAGAGAGGTGCGCTGGGGAACAGGGAGAGAGGTGCTGGGGAACAGGGAGAGAGGTGCGCTGGGGAACAGGGAGAGAGGCGCGCTGGGGAACAGGGAGAGAGTCGCGCTGGGGAACAGGAAGAGAGGCGCGCTGGGGAACAGGGAGAGAGGCGCGCTGGGGAACAGGGTGAGAGGTGCTGGGGAACAGGGAGAGAGGCGCTGGGGAACAGGGAGAGAGGTGCGCTGGGGAACAGGGAGAGAGGCGTGCAGGGGAACAGGGAGAGAGGTGCGCTGGGGAACAGGGAGAGAGGCGCGCTGGGGAACAGGGAGAGAGGAGCGCTGGGGAACAGGGAGAGAGGCGCTGGGGAACAGGGAGAGAGGCGCTGGGGAACAGGGAGAGAGAGGTGCTAGGGAACAGGGAGAGAGGCGCGCTGGGGAACAGGGAGAGAGACGCGCTGGGGAACAGGGAGAGAGGCGCTGGGGAACAGGGAGAGAGGTGCGCTGGGGAACAGGGAGAGAGGCGCTGGGGAACAGGGAGAGAGGCGCGCTGGGGAACAGGGGGAGAGGCGCGCTGGGGAACAGGGAGAGAGGCACGCTGGGGAACAGGGAGAGAGGTGCGCTGGGGAACAGGGAGAGAGAGGCGCTGGGGAACAGGGAGAGAGGTGCGCTGGGGAACAGGGAGAGAGGCGCGCTGGGGAACAGGGAGAGAGGTGCGCTGGGGAACAGGGAGAGAGGTGCTGGGGAACAGGGAGAGAGGTGCTGGGGAACAGGGAGAGAGGTGCGCTGGGGAACAGGGAGAGAGGCGCGCTGGGGAACAGGGAGAGAGTCGCGCTGGGGAACAGGAAGAGAGGCGCGCTGGGGAACAGGGAGAGAGGCGCGCTGGGGAACAGGGTGAGAGGTGCTGGGGAACAGGGAGAGAGGTGCTGGGGAACAGGGAGAGAGGTGCGCTGGGGAACAGGGAGAGAGGCGCGCTGGGGAACAGGGAGAGAGGCGCGCTGGGGAACAGGGAGAAAGGCGCTGGGGAACAGGGAGAGAGGTGCGCTGGGGAACAGGGAGAGAGGCGCGCTGGGGAACAGGGAGAGAGGCGCGCTGGGGAAAAGGGAGAGAGGAGCGCTGGGGAACAGGGAGAGAGGCTCTGGGGAACAGGGAGAGAGGCGCGCTGGGGAACAGGGATAGAGAGGTGCTGGGGAACAGGGAGAGAGGCGCTGGGGAACAGGGAGAGAGGTGCGCTGGGGAATAGGGAGAGAGGCGCGCTGGGGAACAGGGAGAGAGGCACGCTGGGGAATAGGGAGAGAGGCGCGCTGGGGAACAGGGAGAGAGGCGCTGGGGAACAGGGAGAGAGGTGCGCTGGGGAACAGGGAGAGAGGCGCGCTGGGGAACAGGGAGAGAGATGCTGGGGAACAGGGAGAGAGGTGCGCTGGGGAACAGGGAGAGAGGCGCGATGGGGAACAGGGAGAGGGGCGCTGGGGAACAGGGAGAGAGGCGCGCTGGGGAACAGGGAGAGAGGTGCGCTGGGGAACAGGAAGAGAGGTGCGCTGGGGAACAGGGAGAGAGATGCGCCGGGGAACAGGGAGAGAGGTGCGCCGAGGAACAGGGAGAGGTGCGCAGGGGAACAGGGAGAGAGGCGCACTGGGGAACAGGGAGAGAGGCGCTGGGGAACAGGGAGAGAGGCGCTCTGGGGAACAGGGAGAGAGGCGCGCTGGGGAACAGGGAGAGAGGTGCGCTGGGGAACAGGGAGAGAGAGGCGCTGGGGAACAGGGAGAGAGGTGCGCTGGGGAACAGGGAGAGAGGCGCGCTGGGGAACAGGGAGAGAGGCGCGCTGGAGAACAGGGAGAGAGGTGCGCTGGGGAACAGGGAGAGAGGTGCTGGGGAACAGGGAGAGAGGTGCGCTGGGGAACAGGGAGAGAGGCGCGCTGGGGAACAGGGAGAGAGTCGCGCTGGGGAACAGGAAGAGAGGCGCGCTGGGGAACAGGGAGAGAGGCGCGCTGGGGAACAGGGTGAGAGGTGCTGGGGAACAGGGAGAGAGGCGCTGGGGAACAGGGAGAGAGGTGCGCTGGGGAACAGGGAGAGAGGCGTGCTGGGGAACAGGGAGAGAGGTGCGCTGGGGAACAGGGAGAGAGGCGCGCTGGGGAACAGGGAGAGAGGAGCGCTGGGGAACAGGGAGAGAGGCGCTGGGGAACAGGGAGAGAGGCGCTGGGGAACAGGGAGAGAGAGGTGCTAGGGAACAGGGAGAGAGGCGCGCTGGGGAACAGGGAGAGAGACGCGCTGGGGAACAGGGAGAGAGGCGCTGGGGAACAGGGAGAGAGGTGCGCTGGGGAACAGGGAGAGAGGCGCTGGGGAACAGGGAGAGAGGCGCGCTGGGGAACAGGGGGAGAGGCGCGCTGGGGAACAGGGAGAGAGGCACGCTGGGGAACAGGGAGAGAGGTGCGCTGGGGAACAGGGAGAGAGAGGCGCTGGGGAACAGGGAGAGAGGTGCGCTGGGGAACAGGGAGAGAGGCGCGCTGGGGAACAGGGAGAGAGGTGCGCTGGGGAACAGGGAGAGAGGTGCTGGGGAACAGGGAGAGAGGTGCTGGGGAACAGGGAGAGAGGTGCGCTGGGGAACAGGGAGAGAGGCGCGCTGGGGAACAGGGAGAGAGTCGCGCTGGGGAACAGGAAGAGAGGCGCGCTGGGGAACAGGGAGAGAGGCGCGCTGGGGAACAGGGTGAGAGGTGCTGGGGAACAGGGAGAGAGGTGCTGGGGAACAGGGAGAGAGGTGCGCTGGGGAACAGGGAGAGAGGCGCGCTGGGGAACAGGGAGAGAGGCGCGCTGGGGAACAGGGAGAAAGGCGCTGGGGAACAGGGAGAGAGGTGCGCTGGGGAACAGGGAGAGAGGCGCGCTGGGGAACAGGGAGAGAGGCGCGCTGGGGAAAAGGGAGAGAGGAGCGCTGGGGAACAGGGAGAGAGGCTCTGGGGAACAGGGAGAGAGGCGCGCTGGGGAACAGGGATAGAGAGGTGCTGGGGAACAGGGAGAGAGGCGCTGGGGAACAGGGAGAGAGGTGCGCTGGGGAATAGGGAGAGAGGCGCGCTGGGGAACAGGGAGAGAGGCACGCTGGGGAATAGGGAGAGAGGCGCGCTGGGGAACAGGGAGAGAGGCGCTGGGGAACAGGGAGAGAGGTGCGCTGGGGAACAGGGAGAGAGGCGCGCTGGGGAACAGGGAGAGAGATGCTGGGGAACAGGGAGAGAGGTGCGCTGGGGAACAGGGAGAGAGGCGCGATGGGGAACAGGGAGAGGGGCGCTGGGGAACAGGGAGAGAGGCGCGCTGGGGAACAGGGAGAGAGGTGCGCTGGGGAACAGGGAGAGAGGTGCGCTGGGGAACAGGGAGAGAGATGCGCCGGGGAACAGGGAGAGAGGTGCGCCGAGGAACAGGGAGAGGTGCGCAGGGGAACAGGGAGAGAGGCGCACTGGGGAACAGGGAGAGAGGCGCTG
This sequence comes from Ascaphus truei, assembly GCF_040206685.1. Lineage (NCBI taxonomy): Eukaryota > Metazoa > Chordata > Amphibia > Anura > Ascaphidae > Ascaphus > Ascaphus truei. The sequence continues at coordinate 170,021 of NW_027456125.1, read as the reverse complement.
GGGAACAGGGAGAGAGGCGCTCTGGGGAACAGGGAGAGAGGCGCGCTGGGGAACAGGGAGAGAGAGGTGCTGGGGAACAGGGAGAGAGGCGCTGGGGAACAGGGAGAGAGGCGCTGGGGAACAGGGAGAGAGGCGCGCTGGGGAACAGGGAGAGAGGCGCGCTGGGGAACAGGGAGAGAGGCGCGCTGGGGAACAGGGAGAGAGGTGCGCTGGGGAACAGGGAGAGAGAGGCGCTGGGGAACAGGGAGAGAGGTGCGCTGGGGAACAGGGAGAGAGGCGCGCTGGGGAACAGGGAGAGAGGTGCTGGGGAACAGGGAGAGAGGTGCTGGGGAACAGGGAGAGAGGTGCGCTGGGGAACAGGGAGAGAGGTGCGTTGGGGAACAGGGAGAGAGGTGCGCTGGGGAACAGGGAGGGAGGCGCGCTGGGGAACAGGGAGAGAGGTGCGCTGGGGAACAGGGAGAGAGAGGCGCTGGGGAACAGGGAGAGAGGTGCGCTGGGGAACAGGGAGAGAGGCGCGCTGGGGAACAGGGAGAGAGGTGCTGGGGAACAGGGAGAGAGAGGCGCTGGGGAACAGGGAGAGAGGCGCGCTGGGGAACAGGGAGAGAGGCGCTGGGGAACAGGGAGGGAGGTGCGCTGGGGAACAGGGAGAGGGACGCTGGGGAACAGGGAGAGAGGCGCGCTGGGGAACAGGGAGAGAGGCGCGCTGGGGAACAGGGAGAGAGGCGCGCTGGGGAAGAGAGAGAGAGGCGCGCTGGGGAACAGGGAGAGAGGCGCGCTGGGGAAGAGAGAGAGAGGTGCGCTGGGGAACAGGGAGAGAGAGGCGCTGGGGAACAGGGAGAGAGGTGCGCTGGGGAACAGGGAGAGAGGCGCTGGGGAACAGGGAGAGAGGCGCGCTGGGGAACAGGGAGAGAGGCGCGCTGGGGAACAGGGAGAGAGGCGCGCTGGGGAACAGGGTGAGAGAGAGGCGCTGGGGAACAGGGAGAGAGGTGCGCTGGGGAACAGGGAGAGAGGCGCGCTGGGGAACAGGGAGAGAGGCGCGCTGGAGAACAGGGAGAGAGGTGCGCTGGGGAACAGGGAGAGAGGTGCTGGGGAACAGGGAGAGAGGTGCGCTGGGGAACAGGGAGAGAGGCGCGCTGGGGAACAGGGAGAGAGTCGCGCTGGGGAACAGGAAGAGAGGCGCGCTGGGGAACAGGGAGAGAGGCGCGCTGGGGAACAGGGTGAGAGGTGCTGGGGAACAGGGAGAGAGGCGCTGGGGAACAGGGAGAGAGGTGCGCTGGGGAACAGGGAGAGAGGCGTGCTGGGGAACAGGGAGAGAGGTGCGCTGGGGAACAGGGAGAGAGGCGCGCTGGGGAACAGGGAGAGAGGAGCGCTGGGGAACAGGGAGAGAGGCGCTGGGGAACAGGGAGAGAGGCGCTGGGGAACAGGGAGAGAGAGGTGCTAGGGAACAGGGAGAGAGGCGCGCTGGGGAACAGGGAGAGAGACGCGCTGGGGAACAGGGAGAGAGGCGCTGGGGAACAGGGAGAGAGGTGCCCTGGGGAATAGGGAGAGAGGCGCGCTGGGGAACAGGGAGAGAGGCACGCTGGGGAATAGGGAGAGAGGCGCGCTGGGGAACAGGGAGAGAGGCGCTGGGGAACAGGGAGAGAGGTGCGCTGGGGAACAGGGAGAGAGGCGCGCTGGGGAACAGGGAGAGAGACGCGCTGGGGAACAGGGAGAGAGGCGCTGGGGAACAGGGAGAGAGGCGCGCTGGGGAACAGAGAGAGAGGTGCGCTGGGGAACAGGGAGAGAGAGGCGCTGGGGAACAGGGAGAGAGGTGCGCTGGGGAACAGGGAGAGAGGCGCTGGGGAACAGGGAGAGAGGCGCGCTGGGGAACAGGGGGAGAGGCGCGCTGGGGAACAGGGAGAGAGGCACGCTGGGGAACAGGGAGAGAGGTGCGCTGGGGAACAGGGAGAGAGAGGCGCTGGGGAACAGGGAGAGAGGTGCGCTGGGGAACAGGGAGAGAGGCGCGCTGGGAAACAGGGAGAGAGGTGCGCTGGGGAACAGGGAGAGAGGTGCTGGGGAACAGGGAGAGAGGTGCTGGGGAACAGGGAGAGAGGTGCGCTGGGGAACAGGGAGAGAGGCGCGCTGGGGAACAGGGAGAGAGTCGCGCTGGGGAACAGGAAGAGAGGCGCGCTGGGGAACAGGGAGAGAGGCGCGCTGGGGAACAGGGTGAGAGGTGCTGGGGAACAGGGAGAGAGGTGCTGGGGAACAGGGAGAGAGGTGCGCTGGGGAACAGGGAGAGAGGCGCGCTGGGGAACAGGGAGAGAGGCGCGCTGGGGAACAGGGAGAAAGGCGCTGGGGAACAGGGAGAGAGGTGCGCTGGGGAACAGGGAGAGAGGCGCGCTGGGGAACAGGGAGAGAGGCGCGCTGGGGAAAAGGGAGAGAGGAGCGCTGGGGAACAGGGAGAGAGGCTCTGGGGAACAGGGAGAGAGGCGCGCTGGGGAACAGGGATAGAGAGGTGCTGGGGAACAGGGAGAGAGGCGCTGGGGAACAGGGAGAGAGGTGCGCTGGGGAATAGGGAGAGAGGCGCGCTGGGGAACAGGGAGAGAGGCACGCTGGGGAATAGGGAGAGAGGCGCGCTGGGGAACAGGGAGAGAGGCGCTGGGGAACAGGGAGAGAGGTGCGCTGGGGAACAGGGAGAGAGGCGCGCTGGGGAACAGGGAGAGAGATGCTGGGGAACAGGGAGAGAGGTGCGCTGGGGAACAGGGAGAGAGGCGCGATGGGGAACAGGGAGAGGGGCGCTGGGGAACAGGGAGAGAGGCGCGCTGGGGAACAGGGAGAGAGGTGCGCTGGGGAACAGGGAGAGAGGTGCGCTGGGGAACAGGGAGAGAGATGCGCCGGGGAACAGGGAGAGAGGTGCGCCGAGGAACAGGGAGAGGTGCGCAGGGGAACAGGGAGAGAGGCGCACTGGGGAACAGGGAGAGAGGCGCTGGGGAACAGGGAGAGAGGCGCTCTGGGGAACAGGGAGAGAGGCGCGCTGGGGAACAGGGAGAGAGAGGTGCTGGGGAACAGGGAGAGAGGCGCTGGGGAACAGGGAGAGAGGCGCTGGGGAACAGGGAGAGAGGCGCGCTGGGGAACAGGGAGAGAGGCGCGCTGAGGAACAGGGAGAGAGGCGCGCTGGGGAACAGGGAGAGAGGTGCGCTGGGGAACAGGGAGAGAGAGGCGCTGGGGAACAGGGAGAGAGGTGCGCTGGGGAACAGGGAGAGAGGCGCGCTGGGGAACAGGGAGAGAGGTGCTGGGGAACAGGGAGAGAGGTGCTGGGGAACAGGGAGAGAGGTGCGCTGGGGAACAGGGAGAGAGGTGCGTTGGGGAACAGGGAGAGAGGTGCGCTGGGGAACAGGGAGGGAGGCGCACTGGGGAACAGGGAGAGAGGTGCGCTGGGGAACAGGGAGAGAGAGGCGCTGGGGAACAGGGAGAGAGGTGCGCTGGGGAACAGGGAGAGAGGCGTGCTGGGGAACAGGGAGAGAGGTGCTGGGGAACAGGGAGAGAGGTGCTGGGGAACAGGGAGAGAGGTGCGCTGGGGAACAGGGAGAGAGGTGCGTTGGGGAACAGGGAGAGAGGTGCGCTGGGGAACAGGGAGAGAGGTGCTGGGGAACAGGGAGAGAGGTGCTGGGGAACAGGGAGAGAGGTGCGCTGGGGAATAGAGAGAGAGGCGCGCTGAGGAACAGGGAGAGAGGCGCTGGGGAACAGGGAGAGAGGCGCGCTGGGGAACAGGGAGAGAGGCGCGCTGGGGAACAGGGAGAGAGGCGCGCTGGGGAACAGGGAGAGAGAGGCGCTGGGGAACAGGGAGAGAGGTGCGCTGGGGAACAGTGAGAGAGGTGCGCTGGGGAACAGGGAGAGAGGTGCAGGGGAACAGGGAGAGAGGTGCTGGGGAACAGGGAGAGAGGTGCTGGGGAACAGGGAGAGAGGCGCGCTGGGGAACAGGGAGAGAGGCGCTGGGGAACAGGGAGAGAGGCGCTGGGGAACAGGGAGAGAGGTGCGCTGGGGAACAGGGAGAGAGGCGCGCTGGGGAACAGGGAGAGAGTCGCGCTGGGGAACAGGAAGAGAGGCGCGCTGGGGAACAGGGAGAGAGGCGCGCTGGGGAACAGGGTGAGAGGTGCTGGGGAACAGGGAGAGAGGCGCTGGGGAACAGGGAGAGAGGTGCGCTGGGGAACAGGGAGAGAGGCGCGCTGGGGAACAGGGAGAGAGGTGCGCTGGGGAACAGGGAGAGAGGCGCGCTGGGGAACAGGGAGAGAGGAGCGCTGGGGAACAGGGAGAGAGGCGCTGGGGAACAGGGAGAGAGGCGCGCTGGGGAACAGGGAGAGAGGTGCGCTGGGGAACAGGGAGAGAGGTGCGCTGGGGAACAGGGAGAGAGGCGCGCTGGGGAACATGGAGAGAGGTGCGCTGGGGAACAGGGAGAGAGGCGCGCTGGGGAACAGAGAGAGAGGCGCGATGGGGAATAGGGAGAGAGGTGCGCTGGGGAACAGGGAGAGAGGTGCTGGGGAACAGGGAGAGAGAGGCGCTGGGGAACAGGGACAGAGGTGCTGGGGAACAGGGAGAGGTGCGGGGGAACAGGGAGATAGAGGCACTGGGGAACAGGGAGAGAGGAGTGCTGGGGAACAGGGAGAGAGGCGCTGGGGAACAGGGAGAGAGGTGCTGGGGAATAGGGAAAGAGGCGCGCTGGGGAACAGGGAGAGAGGTGCTGGGGAACAGGGAGAGAGGTGCGTTGGGGAACAGGGAGAGAGGTGCGCTGGGGAACAGGGAGAGAGGCGCGCTGGGGAACACGGAGAGAGAGGCGCTGGGGAACAGGGACAGAGGTGCTGGGGAACAGGGAGAGGCGCGGGGGAACAGGGAGAGAGAGGCGCTGGGGAACAGGGAGAGAGGCGCTGGGGAACAGGGAGAGAGGTGCTGGGGAACAGGGAGAGGCGCGGGGGAACAGGGAGAGAGGCGCGCTGGGGAACAGGGAGAGAGGTGCGCTGGGGAACAGGGGGAGAGGTGCGCTGGGGAACAGGGAGAGAGGCGCTGGGGAACAGGGAGAGAGGTGCGCTGGGGAACAGGGAGAGAGGCGCGCTGGGGAACAGGGAGAGAGGCGCACTGGGGAACAGGGAGAGAGGTGCTGGGGAACAGGGAGAGGCGCGGGGGAACAGGGAGAGAGAGGCGCTGGGGAACAGAGAGAGAGAGAGGCGCTGGGGAACAGGGAGAGAGAGGCGCTGGGGAACAGGGAGAGGCGTGGGGGAACAGGGAGAGAGGTGCGCTGGGGAACAGGAAGAGAGGCGCGCTGGGGAACAGGGAGAGAGAAACGCTGGGGAACAGGGAGAGAGAAACGCTGGGGAACAGGGAGAGAGGTGCGCTGGGGAACAGGAAGAGAGGCGCGCTGGGGAACAGGGAGAGAGAAGCGCTGGGGAACAGGGACAGAGGTGCTGGGGAACAGGGAGAGGAGCGGGGGAACAGGGAGAGAGAGGCGCTGGGGAACAGGGAGAGAGAGGCGCTGGGGAACAGGGAGATAGGTGCTGGGGAACAGGGAGAAGCGTGGGGGAACAGGGAGAGAGGCGAGCTGGGGAAAAGGGAGAGAGGTGCGCTGGGGAACAGGGAGAGAGGTGCGCTGGGGAACAGGGAGAGAGGCGCGCTGGGGAACAGGGAGAGAGGTGCGCTGGGGAACAGGGAGAGAGGCGCGCTGGGGAACAGGGAGAGAGGCGCGCTGGGGAACAGGGAGAGAGGCGCTGGGGACCAGGGAGAGAGACGCGCTGGGGAACAGGAAGAGAGGCGCGCTGGGGAACAGGGAGAGAGGTGCGCTGGGGAACAGGGAGAGAGGTGCGCTGGGGAACAGGGAGAGAGGTGCGCTGGGGAACAGGGAGAGAGGCGCGATGGGGAACAGGGAGAGGGGCGCTGGGGAACAGGGAGAGAGGCGCGCTGGGGAACAGGGAGAGAGGTGCGCTGGGGAAAAGGGAGAGAGGTGCGCTGGGGAACAGGGAGAGAGATGCGCCGGGGAACAGGGAGAGAGGTGCGCCGAGGAACAGGGAGAGGTGCGCAGGGGAACAGGGAGAGAGGCGCACTGGGGAACAGGGAGAGAGGCGCTGGGGAACAGGGAGAGAGGCGCTCTGGGGAACAGGGAGAGAGGCGCGCTGGGGAACAGGGAGAGAGAGGTGCTGGGGAACAGGGAGAGAGGCGCTGGGGAACAGGGAGAGAGGCGCTGGGGAACAGGGAGAGAGGCGCGCTGGGGAACAGGGAGAGAGGCGCGCTGGGGAACAGGGAGAGAGGCGCGCTGGGGAACAGGGAGAGAGGTGCGCTGGGGAACAGGGAGAGAGAGGCGCTGGGGAACAGGGAGAGAGGTGCGCTGGGGAACAGGGAGAGAGGCGCGCTGGGGAACAGGGAGAGAGGTGCTGGGGAACAGGGAGAGAGGTGCTGGGGAACAGGGAGAGAGGTGCGCTGCGGAACAGGGAGAGAGGTGCGTTGGGGAACAGGGAGAGAGGTGCGCTGGGGAACAGGGAGAGAGGCGCGCTGGGGAACAGGGAGAGAGGTGCGCTGGGGAACAGGGAGAGAGAGGCGCTGGGGAACAGGGAGAGAAGTGCGCTGGGGAACAGGGAGAGAGGCGCGCTGGGGAACAGGGAGAGAGGTGCTGGGGAACAGGGAGAGAGGTGCTGGGGAACAGGGAGAGAGGTGCGCTGGGGAACAGGGAGAGAGGTGCGTTGGGGAACAGGGAGAGAGGCGCGCTGGGGAACAGGGAGAGAGGTGCTGGGGAACAGGGAGAGAGGTGCTGGGGAACAGGGAGAGAGGTGCGCTGGGGAATAGGGAGAGAGGCGCGCTGAGGAACAGGGAGAGAGGCGCTGGGGAACAGGGAGAGAGGCGCGCTGGGGAACAGGGAGAGAGGCGCGCTGGGGAACAGGGAGAGAGGCGCGCTGGGGAACAGGGAGAGAGAGGCGCTGGGGAACAGGGAGAGAGGTGCGCTGGGGAACAGTGAGAGAGGTGCGCTGGGGAACAGGGAGAGAGGTGCAGGGGAACAGGGAGAGAGGTGCTGGGGAACAGGGAGAGAGGTGCTGGGGAACAGGGAGAGAGGCGCGCTGGGGAACAGGGAGAGAGGCGCTGGGGAACAGGGAGAGAGGCGCTGGGGAACAGGGAGAGAGGTGCGCTGGGGAACAGGGAGAGAGGCGCGCTGGGGAACAGGGAGAGAGTCGCGCTGGGGAACAGGAAGAGAGGCGCGCTGGGGAACAGGGAGAGAGGCGCGCTGGGGAACAGGGTGAGAGGTGCTGGGGAAGAGGGAGAGAGGCGCTGGCGAACAGGGAGAGAGGTGCGCTGGGGAACAGGGAGAGAGGCGCGCTGGGGAACAGGGAGAGAGGTGCGCTGGGGAACAGGGAGAGAGGCGCGCTGGGGAACAGGGAGAGAGGAGCGCTGGGGAACAGGGAGAGAGGCGCTGGGGAAAAGGGAGAAAGGCGCGCTGGGGAACAGGGAGAGAGGTGCGCTGGGGAACAGGGAGAGAGGTGCGCTGGGGAACAGGGAGAGAGGCGCGCTGGGGAACATGGAGAGAGGTGCGCTGGGGAACAGGGAGAGAGGCGCGCTGGGGAACAGAGAGAGAGGCGCGATGGGGAATAGGGAGAGAGGTGCGCTGGGGAACAGGGAGAGAGGTGCTGGGGAACAGGGAGAGAGAGGCGCTGGGGAACAGGGACAGAGGTGCTGGGGAACAGGGAGAGGTGCGGGGGAACAGGGAGATAGAGGCACTGGGGAACAGGGAGAGAGGAGTGCTGGGGAACAGGGAGAGAGGCGCTGGGGAACAGGGAGAGAGGTGCTGGGGAATAGGGAGAGAGGCGCGCTGGGGAACAGGGAGAGAGGTGCTGGGGAACAGGGAGAGAGGTGCGCTGGGGAACAGGGAGAGAGGTGCGCTGGGGAACAGGGAGAGAGGCGCGCTGGGGAACACGGAGAGAGAGGCGTGGGGAACAGGGACAGAGGTGCTGGGGAACAGGGAGAGGCGCGGGGGAACAGGGAGAGAGAGGCGCTGGGGAACAGGGAGAGAGGCGCTGGGGAACAGGGAGAGAGGTGCTGGGGAACAGGGAGAGGCGCGGGGGAACAGGGAGAGAGGCGCGCTGGGGAACAGGGAGAGAGGTGCGCTGGGGAACAGGGGGAGAGGTGCGCTGGGGAACAGGGAGAGAGGCGCTGGGGAACAGGGAGAGAGGTGCGCTGGGGAACAGGGAGAGAGGCGCGCTGGGGAACAGGGAGAGAGGCGCGCTGGGGAACAGGGAGAGAGGCGCGCTGGGGAAAAGGGACAGAGGTGCTGGGGAACAGGGAGAGGCGCGGGGGAACAGGGAGAGAGAGGCGCTGGGGAACAGAGAGAGAGAGAGAGGCGCTGGGGAACAGGGAGATAGGTGCTGGGGAACAGGGAGAGGCGTGGGGAACAGGGAGAGAGGTGCGCTGGGGAACAGGAAGAGAGGCGCGCTGGGGAACAGGGAGAGAGAAACGCTGGGGAACAGGGAGAGAGAAACGCTGGGGAACAGGGAGAGAGGTGCGCTGGGGAACAGGAAGAGAGGCGCGCTGGGGAACAGGGAGAGAGGCGCTGGGGAACAGGGACAGAGGTGCTGGGGAACAGGGAGAGGCGCGGGGGAACAGGGAGAGAGAGGCGCTGGGGAACAGGGAGAGAGAGGCGCTGGGGAACAGGGAGATAGGTGCTGGGGAACAGGGAGAAGCGTGGGGGAACAGGGAGAGAGGCGAGCTGGGGAAAAGGGAGAGAGGTGCGCTGGGGAACAGGGAGAGAGGTGCGCTGGGGAACAGGGAGAGAGGCGCGCTGGGGAACAGGGAGAGAGGTGCGCTGGGGAACAGGGAGAGAGGCGCGCTGGGGAACAGGGAGAGAGGTGCGCTGGGGAACAGGGAGAGAGGCGCGCTGGGGAACAGGGAGAGAGGCGCTGGGGACCAGGGAGAGAGACGCGCTGGGGAACAGGAAGAGAGGCGCGCTGGGGAACAGGGAGAGAGGCGCTGGGGACCAGGGAGAGAGACGCGCTGGGGAACAGGAAGAGAGGCGCGCTGGGGAACAGGGAGAGAGGCGCGCTGGGGAACAGGGAGAGAGGTGCGCTGGGGAACAGGGAGAGAGGTGCGCTGGGGAACAGGAAGAGAGGCGCGCTGGGGAACAGGGAGAGAGGCGCGCTGGGGAACAGGGAGAGAGGTGCGCTGGGGAACAGGGAGAGAGGTGCGCTGGGGAACAGGGAGAGAGGCGCGCTGGGGAACAGGGAGAGAGAAGCGCTGGGGAACAGGGAGAGAGGTGCTGGGGAACAGGGAGAGGCGCGGGGGAACAGGGAGAGAGAGGCGCTGGGGAACAGGGAGAGAGGCGCTGGGGAACAGGGAGAGAGAGGCGCTGGGGAACAGGGACAGAGAGGCGCTGGGGAACAGGGAGAGAGGTGCTGGGGAACAGGGAGAGGCGCGGGGGAACAGGGAGAGAGAGGCGCTGGGGAACAGGGAGAGAGGCGCTGGGGAACACGGAGAGAGGTGCACTGGGGAACAGGGAGAGAGGCGCTGGGGAACAGGGAGAGGCGCTGGGGAACAGGGAGAGAGGCGCTGGGGAACAGGGAGAGAGGCACGCTGGGGAACAGGGAGAGGCGTGGGGGAACAGGAAGAGAGGCGCGCTGGGGAACAGGGAGAGGCGTGGGGGAACAGGGAGAGAGGCGCGCTGGGGAACAGGGAGAGAGAAACGCTGGGGAACAGGGTAAGAGGCGCTGGGGAACAGGGAGAGAGGTGCGCTGGGGAACAGGGAGAGAGAAGCGCTGGGGAACAGGGAGAGAGAAGCGCTGGGGAACAGGGAGAGAGGCGCTGGGGAACAGGGAGAGAGAGGCGCTGGGGCACAGGGAGAGAGGTGCTGGGGAACAGGGAGAGGCGCGGGGGAACAGGGAGAGAGAGGCGCTGGGGAACAGGGAGAGAGGCGCTGGGGAACAGGGAGAGAGGTGCTGGGGAACAGGGAGAGGCGCGGGGGAACAGGGAGAGAGAGGCGCACGGGAACAGGGAGAGAGAGGTGCTGGGGAACAGGGAGATAGATGCTGGGGAACAGGGAGAGGCGTGGGGGAACAGGGAGAGAGGTGCGCTGGGGAACAGGAAGAGAGGCGCGCTGGGGAACAGGGAGAGAGAAACGCTGGGGAACAGGGAGAGAGGTGCGCTGGGGAACAGGAAGAGAGGCGCGCTGGGGAACAGGGAGAGAGAAGCGCTTGGGAACAGGGAGAGGCGCGGGGGAACAGGGAGAGAGAGGCGCTGGGGAACAGGGAGAGAGAGGCGCTGGGGAACAGGGAGATAGGTGCTGGGGAACAGGGAGAGGCGTGGGGGAACAGGGAGAGAGTCGCTGGGGAAAAGGGAGAGAGGTGCGCTGGGGAACAGGGAGAGAGGTGCGCTGGGGAACAGGGAGAGAGGCGCGCTGGGGAACAGGGAGAGAGGTGCGCTGGGGAACAGGGAGAGAGGCGCGCTGGGGAACAGGGAGAGAGGAGCGCTGGGGAACAGGGAGAGAGGCGCTGGGGAACAGGGAGAGAGGCGCGCTGGGGAACAGGGAGAGAGGTGCGCTGGGGAACAGGGAGAGAGGTGCGCTGGGGAACAGGGAGAGAGGCGCGCTGGGGAACATGGAGAGAGGTGCGCTGGGGAACAGGGAGAGAGGCGCGCTGGGGAACATGGAGAGAGGTGCGCTGGGGAACAGGGAGAGAGGCGCGCTGGGGAACAGAGAGAGAGGCGCGATGGGGAATAGGGAGAGAGGTGCGCTGGGGAACAGGGAGAGAGGTGCGCTGGGGAACAGGGAGAGAGGCGCGCTGGGGAACAGGGAGAGAGGCGCGGGGGAACAGGGAGAGAGGTGCTGGGGAACAGGGAGAGAGGCGCGCTGGGGAACAGGGAGAGAGAGGCGCTGGGGAACAGGGACAGAGGTGCTGGGGAACAGGGAGAGGTGCGGGGGAACAGGGAGATAGAGGCACTGGGGAACAGGGAGAGAGGAGTGCTGGGGAACAGGGAGAGAGGCGCTGGGGAACAGGGAGAGAGGTGCTGGGGAATAGGGAGAGAGGCGCGCTGGGGAACAGGGAGAGAGGTGCTGGGGAACAGGGAGAGAGGTGCGCTGGGAAACAGGGAGAGAGGTGCGCTGGGGAACAGGGAGAGAGGCGCGCTGGGGAACATGGAGAGAGGTGCGCTGGGGAACAGGGAGAGAAGCGCGCTGGGGAACACGGAGAGAGAGGCGCTGGGGAACAGGGACAGAGGTGCTGGGGAACAGGGAGAGGCGCGGGGGAACAGGGAGAGAGAGGCGCTGGGGAACAGGGAGAGAGGCGCTGGGGAACAGGGAGAGAGGTGCTGGGGAACAGGGAGAGGCGCGGGGGAACAGGGAGAGAGGCGCGCTGGGGAACAGGGAGAGAGGTGCGCTGGGGAACAGGGAGAGAGGCGCTGGGGAACAGGGAGAGAGGTGCGCTGGGGAACAGGGAGAGAGGCGCGCTGGGGAACAGGGAGAGAGGCGCGCTGGGGAACAGGGACAGAGGTGCTGGGGAACAGGGAGAGGCGCGGGGGAACAGGGAGAGAGAGGCGCTGGGGAACAGAGAGAGAGAGAGGCGCTGGGGAACAGGGAGATAGGTGCTGGGAACAGGGAGAGGCGTGGGGGAACAGGGAGAGAGGTGCGCTGGGGAACAGGAAGAGAGGCGCGCTGGGGAACAGGGAGAGAGAAACGCTGGGGAACAGGGAGAGAGAAACGCTGGGGAACAGGGAGAGAGGTGCGCTGGGGAACAGGAAGAGAGGCGCGCTGGGGAACAGGGAGAGAGAAGCGCTGGGGAACAGGGACAGAGGTGCTGGGGAACAGGGAGAGGCGCGGGGGAACAGGGAGAGAGAGGCGCTGGGGAACAGGGAGAGAGAGGCGCTGGGGAACAGGGAGATAGGTGCTGGGGAACAGGGAGAAGCGTGGGGGAACAGGGAGAGAGGCGCGCTGGGGAAAAGGGAGAGAGGTGCGCTGGGGAACAGGGAGAGAGGTGCGCTGGGGAACAGGGAGAGAGGCGCGCTGGGGAACAGGGAGAGAGGTGCGCTGGGGAACAGGGAGAGAGGCGCGCTGGGGAACAGGGAGAGAGGCGCGCTGGGGAACAGGGAGAGAGGCGCTGGGGACCAGGGAGAGAGACGCGCTGGGGAACAGGAAGAGAGGCGCGCTGGGGAACAGGGAGAGAGGTGCGCTGGGGAACAGGGAGAGAGGTGCGCTGGGGAACAGGAAGAGAGGCGCGCTGGGGAACAGGGAGAGAGGCGCGCTGGGGAACAGGGAGAGAGGTGCGCTGGGGATCAGGGAGAGAGGTGCGCTGGGGAACAGGGAGAGAGGCGCGCTGGGGAACAGGGAGAGAGAAGCGCTGGGGAACAGGAAGAGAGGTGCTGGGGAACAGGGAGAGGCGCGGGGGAACAGGGAGAGAGAGGCGCTGGGGAACAGGGAGAGAGGCGCTGGGGAACAGGGAGAGAGAGGCGCTGGGGAACAGGGACAGAGAGGCGCTGGGGAACAGGGAGAGAGGTGCTGGGGAACAGGGAGAGGCGCGGGGGAACAGGGAGAGAGAGGCGCTGGGGAACAGGGAGAGAGGCGCTGGGGAACACGGAGAGAGGTGCACTGGGGAACAGGGAGAGAGGCGCTGGGGAACAGGGAGAGGCGCGGGGGAACAGGGAGAGAGAGGCGCTGGGGAACAGGGAGAGAGAGGCGCTGGGGAACAGGGAGATAGGTGCTGGGGAACAGGGAGAGGCGTGGGGGAACAGGGAGAGAGGCGCGCTGGGGAACAGGGAGAGAGAAACGCTGGGGAACAGGGTAAGAGGCGCTGGGGAACAGGAAGAGAGGCGCGCTGGGGAACAGGGAGAGAGAAGCGCTGGGGAACAGGGAGAGAGGTGCGCTGGGGAACAGGGAGAGAGAAGCGCTGGGGAACAGGGACAGAGGTGCTGGGGAACAGGGAGAGGCGCGGGGGAACAGGGAGAGAGAGGCGCTGGGGAACAGGGAGAGAGAGGCGCTGGGGAACAGGGAGATAGGTGCTGGGGAACAGGGAGAGGCGTGGGGGAACAGGGAGAGAGGCGCGCTGGGGAAAAGGGAGAGAGGTGCGCTGGGGAACAGGGAGAGAGGTGCGCTGGGGAACAGGGAGAGAGGCGCACTGGGGAACAGGGAGAGAGGTGCGCTGGGGAACAGGGAGAGAGGCGCGCTGGGGAACAGGGAGAGAGGCGCGCTGGGGAACAGGGAGAGAGGCGCTGGGGAACAGGGAGAGAGGCGCGCTGGGGAACAGGAAGAGAGGCGCGCTGGGGAACAGAGAGAGATGTGCGCTGGGGAACAGGGAGAGAGGTGCGCTGGGGAACAGGAAGAGAGGCGCGCTGGGGAACAGGGAGAGAGGCGCGCTGGGGAACAGGGAGAGAGGTGCGCTGGGGAACAGGGAGAGAGGTGCGCTGGGGAACAGGGAGAGAGGTGCTGGGGAACAGGGAGAGAGAGGCGCTGGGGCACAGGGAGAGAGGTGCTGGGGAACAGGGAGAGGCGCGGGGGAACAGGGAGAGAGAGGCGCTGGGGAACAGGGAGAGAGGTGCTGGGGAACAGGGAGAGAGGTGCTGGGGAACAGGGAGAGGCGCGGGGGAACAGGGAGAGAGAGGCGCTGGGGAACAGGGAGAGAGAGGTGCTGGGGAACAGGGAGATAGGTGCTGGGGAACAGGGAGAGGCGTGGGGGAACAGGGAGAGAGGTGCGCTGGGGAACAGGAAGAGAGGCGCGCTGGGGAACAGGGAGAGAGAAGCGCTGGGGAACAGGGAGAGAGAGGTGCTGGGGAACAGGGAGATAGGTGCTGGGGAACAGGGAGAGGCGTGGGGGAACAGGGAGAGAGGTGCGCTGGGGAACAGGAAGAGAGGCGCGCTGGGGAACAGGGAGAGAGAAGCGCTGGGGAACAGGGACAGAGGTGCTGGGGAACAGGGAGAGGCGCGGGGGAACAGGGAGAGAGAGGCGCTGGGGAACAGGGAGAGAGAGGCGCTGGGGAACAGGGAGATAGGTGCGCTGGGGAACAGGGAGAGGCGTGGGGGAACAGGGAGAGAGTCGCTGGGGAAAAGGGAGAGAGGTGCGCTGGGGAACAGGGAGAGAGGTGCGCTGGGGAACAGGGAGAGAGGAGCGCTGGGGAACAGGGAGAGAGGTGCGCTGGGGAACAGGGAGAGAGGCGCGCTGGGGAACAGGGAGAGAGGCGCGCTGGGGAACAAGGAGAGAGGCGCTGGGGAACAGGGAGAGAGGCGCGCTGGGGAACAGGAAGAGAGGCGCGCTGGGGAACAGGGAGAGAGGTGCGCTGGGGAACAGGGAGAGAGGTGCGCTGGGGAACAGGAAGAGAGGCGCACTGGGGAACAGGGAGAGAGGCGCGCTGGGGAACAGGGAGAGAGGTGCGCTGGGGAACAGGGAGAGAGGTGCGCTGGGGAACAGGGAGAGAGGCGCTGGGGAACAGGGAGAGAGAGGCGCGCTGGGGAACAGTGAGAGAGGTGCTGGGGAACAGGGAGAGGCGCGGGGGAACAGGGAGAGAGAGGCGCTGGGGAACAGGGAGAGAGGCGCTGGGGAACAGGGAGAGAGAGGCGCGCTGGGGCACAGGGAGAGAGGTGCTGGGGAACAGGGAGAGGCGCGGGGGAACAGGGAGAGAGAGGCGCTGGGGAACAGGGAGAGAGGCGCTGGGGAACAGGGAGAGAGGCGCGCTGGGGAACAGGGAGAGAGGTGCGCTGGGGAACAGGGAGAGAGGCGCGCTGGGGAACAGGGAGAGAGGCGCGCTGGGGAACAGGGAGAGAGGCGCTGGGGAACAGGGAGAGAGGCGCGCTGGGGAACAGGAAGAGAGGCGCGCTGGGGAACAGAGAGAGAGGTGCGCTGGGGAACAGGGAGAGAGGTGCGCTGGGGAACAGGAAGAGAGGCGCGCTGGGGAACAGGGAGAGAGGCGCGCTGGGGAACAGGGAGAGAGGTGCGCTGGGGAACAGGGAGAGAGGTGCGCTGGGGAACAGGGAGAGAGGCGCTGGGGAACAGGGAGAGAGAGGCGCTGGGGCACAGGGAGAGAGGTGCTGGGGAACAGGGAGAGGCGCGGGGGAACAGGGAGAGAGAGGCGCTGGGGAACAGGGAGAGAGGCGCTGGGGAACAGGGAGAGAGGTGCTGGGGAACAGGGAGAGGCGCGGGGGAACAGGGAGAGAGAGGCGCTGGGGAACAGGGAGAGAGAGGTGCTGGGGAACAGGGAGATAGATGCTGGGGAACAGGGAGAGGCGTGGGGGAACAGGGAGAGAGGTGCGCTGGGGAACAGGAAGAGAGGCGCGCTGGGGAACAGGGAGAGAGAAACGCTGGGGAACAGGGAGAGAGGTGCGCTGGGGAACAGGAAGAGAGGCGCGCTGGGGAACAGGGAGAGAGAAGCGCTGGGGAACAGGGAGAGGCGCGGGGGAACAGGGAGAGAGAGGCGCTGGGGAACAGGGAGAGAGAGGCACGGGGGAAAAGGGAGATAGGTGCTGGGGAACAGGGAGAGGCGTGGGGGAACAGGGAGAGAGTCGCTGGGGAAAAGGGAGAGAGGTGCGCTGGGGAACAGGGAGAGAGGTGCGCTGGGGAACAGGGAGAGAGGCGCGCTGGGGAACAGGGAGAGAGGTGCGCTGGGGAACAGGGAGAGAGGTGCGCTGGGGAACAGGGAGAGAGGCGCGCTGGGGAACAAGGAGAGAGGCGCTGGGGAACAGGGAGGGAGGCGCGCTGGGGAACAGGAAGAGAGGCGCGCTGGGGAACAGGGAGAGAGGTGCGCTGGGGAACAGGGAGAGAGGTGCGCTGGGGAACAGGAAGAGAGGCGCGCTGGGGAACAGGGAGAGAGGCGCGCTGGGGAACAGGGAGAGAGGTGCGCTGGGGAACAGGGAGAGAGGTGCGCTGGGGAACAGGGAGAGAGGCGCTGGGGAACAGGGAGAGAGAGGCGCTGGGGCACAGGGAGAGAGGTGCTGGGGAACAGGGAGAGGCGCGGGGGAACAGGGAGAGAGAGGCGCTGGGGAACAGGGAGAGAGGCGCTGGGGAACAGGGAGAGAGAGGCGCTGGGGCACAGGGAGAGAGGTGCTGGGGAACAGGGAGAGGCGCGGGGGAACAGGGAGAGAGAGGCGCTGGGGAACAGGGAGAGAGAGGCGCTGGGGAACAGGGAGAGAGGTGCTGGGGAACAGGGAGAGGCGCGGGGGAACAGGGAGAGAGAGGCGCTGGGGAACAGGGAGAGTGGCGCTGGGGAACAGGGAGAGAGGTGCACTGGGGAACAGGGAGAGAGGCGCTGGGGAACAGGGAGAGAGGTGCTGGGGAACAGGGAGAGGCGCGCTGGGGAACAGGGAGAGTGAGGCGCGCTGGGGAACAGGGATAGAGGCGCGCTGGGGAACAGGGAGAGAGGCGCGCTGGGGAACAGGAAGAGAGGCGCGCTGGTGAACAGGGAGAGAGGAGCGCTGGGGAACAGGGAGAGAGGTGCTGGGGAACAGGGTGAGAGGTGCTGGGGAACAGGGTGAGAGGTGCGCTGGGGAAGAGGGAGAGAGGCGCTGGGGAACAGGGAGAGAGGCGCGCTGGGGAACAGGGAGAGAGGCGCTGGGGAACAGGGAGAGAGGTGCTGGGGAACAGGGAGAGAGGTGCGCAGGGGAACAGGGAGAGAGAGACGCGCTGGGGAACAGGGAGAGAGGTGCTGGGGAACAGGGAGAGAGACGCTGGGTAACAGGGAGAGAGGTGCGCAGGGGAACAGGGAGAGAGGTACTGGGGAACAGGGTGAGAGGTGCGCTGGGGAAGAGGGAGAGAGGCGCACTGGGGAACAGGGAGAGAGGAGCGCTGGGGAAAAGGGAGAGAGGTGCTGGGAAACAGGGTGAGAGGTGCTGGGGAACAGGGTGAGAGGTGCTGGGGAACAGGGTGAGAGGTGCGCTGGGGAAGAGGGAGAGAGGCGCGCTGGGGAACAGGGAGAGAGGCGTGCTGGGGAACAGGGAGAGAGGCGCTGGGGAACAGGGAGAGAGGCGCTGGGGAACAGGGAGAGAGGCGCGCTGGTGTACAGGGAGAGAGGCGCGCTGGGGAACAGGGAAAGAGGTACTGGGGAACAGGGAGAGAGGCGCGCTGGGGAACAGGGTGAGAGGTGCGCTGGGGAAGAGGGAGAGAGGCGCTGGGGAACAGGGAGAGAGGCGCGCTGGGGAACAGGGAGTGAGGCGCTGGGGAACAGGGAGAGAGGCGCTGGGGAACAGGGTGAGAGGTGCGCTGGGGAACAGGAAGAGAGGTGCGCTGGGGAACAGGGAGAGAGGCGTGCTGGGGAACAGGGAGAGAGGAGCTGGGGAACAGAGAGAGAGACGCTGGGGAACAGGGAGAGAGGTGCTGGGGAACAGGGAGAGAGGTGCGCTGGGGAACCAGGTGAGAGGAGCTGGGGAACAGGGAGAGAGGCGCTGGGGTTCAGGGAGAGAGGTGCTGGGGAACAGGGAGAGAGGTGCGCTGGGGATCAGGGAGAGAGGTGCTGGGGAACAGGGAGAGAGGTGCGCTGGGGAACAGGGAGAGAGGCGCTGGGGAACAGGGAGAGAGGCGCGCTGGGGAACAGGGAGAGAGTCGCGCTGGGGAACAGGGAGAGAGGCGCTGGGGAACAGGGAGAGAGGTGCTGGGGAACAGGGAGAGAGAGACGCGCTGGGGAACAGGGAGAGAGGTGCTGGGGAACAGGGAAAGAGGTGCGCAGGGGAACAGGGAGAGAGAGACGCGCTGGGGAACAGGGAGAGACGCGCTGGGGAACAGGGAGAGAGGTGCTGGGGAACAGGGAGAGAGACGCTGGGTAACAGGGAGAGAGGTGCTGGGGAACAGGGTGAAAGGTGCTGGGGAACAGGGTGAGATGTGCGCTGGGGAAGAGGGAGAGAGGCGCTGGGGAACAGGGAGAGAGGCGCGCTGGGGAACAGGGAGAGAGGCGCTGGGGAAGAGGGAGAGAGGCGCTGGGGAACAGGGGGAGAGGCGCGCTGGTGAACAGGGAGAGGGGCGCGCTGGTGAACAGGGAGAGAGGAGTGCTGGGGAACAGGGAGAGAGGTGCTGGGGAACAGGGAGAGAGGCGCGCTGGGGAACAGGGAGAGTGGCGCGCTGGGGAACAGGGTGAGAGGTGCGCTGGGGAAGAGGGAGAGAGGCGCTGGGGAACAGGGAGAGAGGCGCGCTGGGGAACAGGGAGAGAGGTGCTGGGGAACAGGGAGAGAGGCGCTGGGGAACAGGGTGAGAGATGCGCTGGGGAACAGGAAGAGAGGTGCGCTGGGGAACAGGAAGAGAGGTGCGCTGGGGAACAGGGAGAGAGGCGCTGGGGAACAGGGAGAGAGGCGCGCTGGGGAAGAGGGAGAGAGGCGCTGGGGAACAGGGAGAGAGGCGCGCTGGGGAACAGGGAGAGAGGCGCTGGGGAACAGGGAGAGAGGCGCTGGGGAACAGGGTGAGAGGTGCGCTGGGGAACAGGGAGAGAGGTGCGCTGGGGAACAGGGAGAGAGGAGCTGGGGAACAGGGAGAGAGATGCTGGGGAACAGGGAGAGAGGTGCTGGGGAACAGGGAGAGAGGTGCGCTGGGGAACAGGGTGAGAGGAGCTGGGGAACAGGGAGAGAGGCGCTGGGGAACAGGGAGAGAGGTGCTGGGGAACAGGGAGAGAGGTGCGCTGGGGAACAGGGAGAGAGGTGCTGGGGAACAGGGAGAGAGGTGCTGGGGAACAGGGAGAGAGGTGCGCTGGGGAACAGGGAGAGAGGTGCTGGGGAACAGGGAGAGAGGCGCGCTGGGGAACAGGGAGAGAGGCGCGCTGGGGAACAGGGAGAGAGTCGCTCTGGGGAACAGAGAGAGGCGCTAGGGAACAGGGAGAGAGGTGCTGGGGAACAGGGAGAGAGAGACGCGCTGGGGAACAGGGAGAGAGGTGCTGGGGAACAGGGAGAGAGGTGCGCAGGGGAACAGGGAGAGAGAGACGCGCTGGGGAACAGGGAGAGAGGTGCTGGGGAACAGGAAGAGAGACGCTGGGTAACAGGGAGAGAGGTGTGCAGGGGAACAGGGAGAGAGGTGCTGGGGAACAGGGAGAGAGGCGCTGGGGAACAGGGAGAGAGGTGCTGGGGAACAGGGAGAGAGAGACGCACTGGGGAACAGGGAGAGAGGTGCTGGGGAACAGGGAGAGAGGTGCGCAGGGGAACAGGGAGAGAGAGACGCGCTGGGGAACAGGGAGAGAAGTGCTGGGGAACAGGGAGAGAGACGCTGGGTAACAGGGAGAGAGGTGCACAGGGGAACAGGGAGAGAGGTACTGGGGAACAGGGAGAGGCACGCTGGGGAACAGGGAGAGAGGTGCGCAGGGGAACAGGGAGAGAGGTGCGCTGGGGAGCAGGGAGAGAGGTGCGCTGGGGAACAGGGAGAGAGAGGTGCTGGGGAACAGGGAGAGAGGCGCTGGGGAACAGGGAGAGAGACGCTGGGTAACAGGGAGAGAGGTGCGCAGGGGAACAGGGAGAGAGGTACTGGGGAACAGGGAGAGGCGCGCTGTTGAACAGGGAGAGAGGTGCGCAGGGGAACAGGGAGAGAGGTGCGCTGAGGAGCAGGGTGAGAGGCGCTGGGGAACAGGGAGAGAGGTGCGCTGGGGAACAGGGAGAGAGGTGCGCTGGGGAACAGGGAGAGAGGCGCTGGGGAACAGGGAGAGGGGCGCTGAGGAACAGGGAGAGAGGTGCTGGGGAACAGGGAGAGAGGCACTGGGGAACAGGGAGAGAGGCGCCCTGGGGAACAGGGAGAGAGGCGCGCTGGGGAACAGGGAGAGAGGTGCGCTGGGGAACAGGGAGAGAGGCGCTGGGGAACAGGGAGAGAGGCGCTGGGGAACAGGGAGAGAGGCGCTGGGGAACAGGGAGAGAGAGGCGCTGGGGAACAGGGAGAGAGGTGCGCTGTGGAACAGGGAGAGAGTTGCGCTGGGGAATCGGGAGAGAGGTGCGCTGGGGAACAGGGAGAGAGGCGCGCTGGGGAACAGGGAGAGAGTTGCGCTGGGGAATAGGGAGAGAGGCGCGCTGGGGAACAGGGAGAGAGTTGCGCTGGGGAATAGGGAGAGAGGCGCGCTGGGGAACAGGGAGAGAGGCGCTGGGGAACAGGGAGAGAGGCGCGCTGGGGAACAGGGAGAGTGGTGCGCTGGGGAACAGGGAGAGGGGCGTGCTGGGGAACAGGGAGAAAGGCGCGCTGGGGAACAGGGAGAGAGTAGCGCTGGGGAACACGGAGAGAGGCACGATGGGGAACAGGGAGAGAGGCGCTGGGGAACAGGGAGAGAGGCACGATGGGGAACAGGGAGAGAGGTGCGCTGGGGAACAGGGAGAAAGGCGCGCTGGGGAACAGGGAGAGAGGCGCGCTGGGGAACACGGAGAGAGGTGCGCTGGGGAACAGGGAGAGAGGTGCACTGGGGAACAGGGAGAGAGAGGCGCTGGGGAACAGGGAGAGAGGTGCTGGGGAACAGGGAGAGAGGTGCGCAGGGGAACAGGGAGAGAGAGACGCGCTGGGGAACAGGGAGAGAGGTGCTGGGGAACAGGGAGAGAGACGCTGGGTAACAGGGAGAGAGGTGCGCAGGGGAACAGGGAGAGAGGTACTGGGGAACAGGGTGAGAGGTGCGCTGGGGAAGAGGAAGAGAGGCGCGCTGGGGAACAGGGAGAGAGGAGCGCTGGGGAACAGGGAGAGAGGTGCTGGGGAACAGGGTGAGAGGTGCGCTGGGGAAGAGGGAGAGAGGCGCGCTGGGGAACAGGGAGAGAGGCGCTGGGGAACAGGGAGAGAGGCGCGCTGGGGAACAGGGAGAGAGGCGCTAGGGTACAGGGAGAGAGGCGCTGGGGAACAGGGAGAGAGGCGCGCTGGTGAACAGGGAGAGAGGCGCGCTGGGGAACAGGGAAAGAGGTGCTGGGGAACAGGGAGAGAGGCGCGCTGGGGAACAGGGTGAGAGGTGCGCTGGGGAAGAGGGAGAGAGGCGCTGGGGAACAGGGAGAGAGGCGCGCTGGGGAACAGGGAGAGAGGCGCTGGGGAACAGGGAGAGAGGCGCTGGGGAACAGGGTGAGAGGTGCGCTGGGGAACAGGAAGAGAGGTGCGCTGGGGAACAGGGAGAGAGGCGTGCTGGGGAACAGGGAGAGAGGAGCTGGGGAACAGAGAGAGAGACGCTGGGGAACAGGGAGAGAGGTGCTGGGGAACAGGGAGAGAGGTGCGCTGGGGAACCGGGTGAGAGGAGCTGGGGAACAGGGAGAGAGGCGCTGGGGATCAGGGAGAGAGGTGCTGGGGAACAGGGAGAGAGGTGCGCTGGGGATCAGGGAGAGAGGTGCTGGGGAACAGGGAGAGAGGTGCTGGGGAACAGGGAGAGAGGTGCGCTGGGGAACAGGGAGAGAGGCGCTGGGGAACAGGGAGAGAGGCGCGCTGGGGAACAGGGAGAGAGTCGCGCTGGGGAACAGGGAGAGAGGCGCTGGGGAACAGGGAGAGAGGTGCTGGGGAACAGGGAGAGAGAGACGCGCTGGGGAACAGCGAGAGAGGTGCTGGGGAACAGGGAAAGAGGTGCGCAGGGGAACAGGGAGAGAGAGACGCGCTGGGGAACAGGGAGAGAGGTGCTGGGGAACAGGGAGAGAGACGCTGGGGAACAGGGAGAGAGGTGCTGGGGAACAGGGTGAGAGGTGCTGGGGAACAGGGTGAGATGTGCGCTGGGGAAGAGGGAGAGAGGCGCTGGGGAACAGGGAGAGAGGCGCGCTGGGGAACAGGGAGAGAGGCGCTGGGGAAGAGGGAGAGAGGCGCTGGGGAACAGGGGGAGAGGCGCGCTGGTGAACAGGGAGAGAGGCGCGCTGGTGAACAGGGAGAGAGGTGCTGGGGAACAGGGAGAGTGGCGCGCTGGGGAACAGGGTGAGAGGTGCGCTGGGGAAGAGGGAGAGAGGCGCTGGGGAACAGGGAGAGAGGCGCTGGGGAACAGGGAGGGAGGTGCTGGGGAACAGGGAGAGTGGCGCGCTGGGGAACAGGGTGAGAGGTGCGCTGGGGAAGAGGGAGAGAGGCGCTGGGGAACAGGGAGAGAGGCGCGCTGGGGAACAGGGAGAGAGGCGCTGGGGAACAGGGAGAGAGGCGCTGGGGAACAGGGTGAGAGGTGCGCTGGGGAACAGGAAGAGAGGTGCGCTGGGGAACAGGGAGAGAGGCGTGCTGGGGAACAGGGAGAGAGGAGCTGGGGAACAGGGAGAGAGATGCTGGGGAACAGGGAGAGAGGTGCTGGGGAACAGGGAGAGAGGTGCGCTGGGGAACAGGGTGAGAGGAGCTGGGGAACAGGGAGAGAGGCGCTGGGGAACAGGGAGAGAGGTGCTGGGGAACAGGGAGAGAGGTGCGCTGGGGAACAGGGAGAGAGGTGCTGGGGAACAGGGAGAGAGGTGCTGGGGAACAGGGAGAGAGGTGCGCTGGGGAACAGGGAGAGAGGCGCTGGGGAACAGAGAGAGAGGCGCGCTGGGGAACAGGGAGAGAGGCGCGCTGGGGAACAGGGAGAAAGTCGCTCTGGGGAACAGAGAGAGGCGCTAGGGAACAGGGAGAGAGGTGCTGGGGAACAGGGAGAGAGAGACGCGCTGGGGAACAGGGAGAGAGGTGCTGGGGAACAGGGAGAGAGGTGCGCAGGGGAACAGGGAGAGAGAGACGCGCTGGGGAACAGGGAGAGAGGTGCTGGGGAACAGGGAGAGAGGCGCTGGGGAACAGGGAGAGAGGTGCTGGGGAACAGGGAGAGAGAGACGCACTGGGGAACAGGGAGAGAGGTGCTGGGGAACAGGGAGAGAGGTGCGCAGGGGAACAGGGAGAGAGAGACGCGCTGGGGAACAGGGAGAGAAGTGCTGGGGAACAGGGAGAGAGACGCTGGGTAACAGGGAGAGAGGTGCACAGGGGAACAGGGAGAGAGGTACTGGGGAACAGGGAGAGGCACGCTGGGGAACAGGGAGAGAGGTGCGCAGGGGAACAGGGAGAGAGGTGCGCTGGGGAGCAGGGAGAGAGGTGCGCTGGGGAACAGGGAGAGAGAGGTGCTGGGGAACAGGGAGAGAGGCACTGGGGAACAGGGAGAGAGACGCTGGGTAACAGGGAGAGAGGTGCGCAGGGGAACAGGGAGAGAGGTACTGGGGAACAGGGAGAGGCGCGCTGTTGAACAGGGAGAGAGGTGCGCAGGGGAACAGGGAGAGAGGTGCGCTGAGGAGCAGGGTGAGAGGCGCTGGGGAACAGGGAGAGAGGTGCGCTGGGGAACAGGGAGAGAGGTGCGCTGGGGAACAGGGAGAGAGGCGCTGGGGAACAGGGAGAGGGGCGCTGAGGAACAGGGAGAGAGGTGCTGGGGAACAGGGAGAGAGGCGCTGGGGAACAGGGAGAGAGGCGCCCTGGGGAACAGGGAGAGAGGCGCGCTGGGGAACAGGGAGAGAGGTGCGCTGGGGAACAGGGAGAGAGGCGCTGGGGAACAGGGAGAGAGGCGCTGGGGAACAGGGAGAGAGAGGCGCTGGGGAACAGGGAGAGAGTTGCGCTGGGGAATCGGGAGAGAGGTGCGCTGGGGAACAGGGAGAGAGGCGCGCTGGGGAACAGGGAGAGAGTTGCGCTGGGGAATAGGGAGAGAGGCGCGCTGGGGAACAGGGAGAGAGTTGCGCTGGGGAATAGGGAGAGAGGCGCGCTGGGGAACAGGGAGAGAGGCGCTGGGGAACAGGGAGAGAGGCGCGCTGGGGAACAGGGAGAGTGGTGCGCTGGGGAACAGGGAGAGAGGCGCGCTGGGGAACAGGGAGAAAGGCGCGCTGGGGAACAGGGAGAGAGGTGCGCTGGGGAACACGGAGAGAGGCACGATGGGGAACAGGGAGAGAGGCGCTGGGGAACAGGGAGAGAGGCACGATGGGGAACAGGGAGAGAGGTGCGCTGGGGAACAGGGAGAGAGGTGCGCTGGGGAACAGGGAGAAAGGCGCGCTGGGGAACAGGGAGAGAGGCGCGCTGGGGAACACGGAGAGAGGTGCGCTGGGGAACAGGGAGAGAGGTGCACTGGGGAACAGGGAGAGAGAGGCGCTGGGGAACAGGGAGAGAGGTGCTGGGGAACAGGGAGAGGCACGGGGGAACAGGGAGAGAGAGGCGCTGGGGAACAGGGAGAGAGAGGCGCTGGGGAACAGGGAGAGAGGTGCTGGGGAACAGGGAGAGGCACGGGGGAACAGGGAGAGAGGTGCGCTGGTGAACAGGGAGAGAGGTGCGCTGGGGAACAGGAAGAGAGGTGCTGGGGAACAGGGAGAGAGAGGCGCTGGGGAAAAGGGAGAGAGAGGTGCTGGGGAACAGGGAGAGAGGCGCGCTGGGGAACAGGGAGAGAGAGGCGCTGGGGAACAGGGAGAGAGGCGCTGGGGAACAGGGAGAGAGGCACGATGGGGAACAGGGAGAGAGGTGCGCTGGGGAACACGGAGAGAGGTGCGCTGGGGAACAGGGAGAGAGGTGCACTGGGGAACAGGAAGAGAGGCGCGATGGGGAACAGGGAGAGAGAGGCGCTGGGGAACAGGGAGAGAGGTGCTTGTGAACAGGGAGAGGCGCGGGGGAACAGGGAGAGAGAGGCGCTGGGGAACAGGGAGATAGAGGCGCTGGGGAACAGGGAGAGAGGTGCTGGGGAACAGGGAGAGGCACGGGGGAACAGGGGAGAGGCGCGCTGGGGAACAGGGAGAGAGGTGCGCTGGGGAACAGGAATAGAGGCGCTGGGGAACAGGGAGAGAGAGGCGCTGGGGAACAGGGAGAGAGAGGCGCTGGGGAACAGGGAGAGAGGCACGCTGGGGAACAGGGAGAGAGAGGCGCTGGGGAACAGGATGAGAGGTGCTGGGGAACAGGGAGAGGCGCGGGGGAACAGGGAGAGAGAGGCGCTGGGGAAGAGGGAGAGAGAGGCGCTGGGGAACAGGGAGAGAGGTGCTGGGGAACAGGGAGAGGCGCGGGGGAACAGGGAGAGAGGCGCGCTGGGGAACAGGGAGAGAGGCGCGCTGGGGAACAGGGAGAGAGGCGCTGGGGTAACAGGGAGAGAGGCGCTGGGGAACAGGAGACCGTAGTGCAGGGGTGCACAAAATTTTCTACATGCGTCCCATCTCCCCTCCGGCTAGCACCCCCTCTCCCTGCTTGGCTCCGGCGTCAAATGACGTTGTGGAGTCATGTGACGTCACGCAGACACGGACGCGCAGATGCTGTGTGTTGGGGTCAGCGCAGGAATAGCAGAGAGGGCTGCAGGGCAGGATTTGTGTGGTGTCAGTGTAGAGAGACAGGGGAGAGGAGAGATGGGGGGAGGAGAGACGTGGGGGGAGATTACCTCGCAGTGCAGGACTGCTTGCTCTCGGGCCCCCCCGCGCTTTGGATGTCCTCCATTACATACAGACGGTTGCTGGTGGTCCGCATGCTGCTTCCACGCTTGGCGCTGACATCACTAAGCACCGCCTCCAACGCTGGCTGGCACCCTGAAGGGGGGGGGAGGGCAGGATGAAAGTGCGATGATTAAAGAGAAACTTCGCAGCGGAACGCATCGGGCGCTTTGGAATGTAACCATCTCTCCCCTCACTGCACTGTTATACGCTCCAAGTCGGCACCGGCAATCCACCGCTACGCACTTCGCGTCAATGACATCTCACCGCTGGGCCAGAGACGCCATTGGCAGGGGGGCCAGATGTCCGGGGCTTAGGCATTTAAAAATGGCGTCTCAGATGTCAGGGGAAGAAGGACATTTTAAAATTGCGTCTCTGGCTTAGGTCAATTTGGTGTCTGCCGCAGCACATGGGAGACCGGGAATTTTAACACATTTATACTGTGGCAGGACGGCCTGTAGCCGAGGTCAGGGAACAGTCCACACATGTAGTTTCAGGGTAAATGAAAACGTTCAATGGCTTTATTTCTCCACAGCAACATAACATGCGGGTACACTGTCCCTTTAAACAAAGCAAATCCTGCTCCACAATGGGAGAAACTGACTAACACAGCAGGCCTATCTAGCAGGCTGGCTGGCTAAACCATAACCAAACCGTAAGTGTCTTTTAAGCAGTCAGAAAAACAAAGGAACAAATCTTACATTGGCTGCAGTAAGTAGTGTGCTGTATCCGTCTGGCTAGCAGCACATCTATCCGTCTGCTCTGGTCTGAGAGAGAGACAGCTACTGCCAGTCACAAGATCCTTTTCTACTTTGCTGGCTCTCAGGTGTCAGCTTACATCCTGCTTACCTAACTTCCACCTGAGTTAACCCTTATGAGTGCTGGATGAGGCACTCAGACATATGTCTCCCAGGCATAACTGATAGGAGTTGACTTCACTCTGTCACATACCTCCCCTGTTTGTGTGTGGCTAGTGTCCCACACGGCTGAAGCCCGACCCTCCACTCCTTCTCATGACAAAAAATCAGCATTTCCATGGTCCTTTCCAGGTCTCTGCTGAATATCAAAAGAGAAGGGTAGGAGGGCCATATACCACCTTGTCAACCTTGAGTTTGTGTACTTCATGGTGTTTAACCACTTCAAGGGCGCATGGTCAGTGACCAAGGTGAAGTGTATTCTGGCGACATAATGTCTCAAGGCCTCAATTGCCCATTTTACAGCGAGGCACTCCTTCTCAATGACAGAATACCTCACTTCCCTTGGGAACGGCTTCCGGCTGATGAACAGTATGGGGTGTTCAACACCATCAAATTGCTGGGACAGCACTGCTCCCAGTCCTACCTCTGAGGCATCCGTCTGGATGATGAAGGGCTCTTTAAAATCTGGGCTCCGAAGAGCGGGGCCCTCTGACTGGCACTTTTAAGTATGTCAAAGGCGTCTTGGCACTCCCAAGACCATTTAACTTGGGTCGGGGCACTCTTTTTTGTCAGATCTGTTAGGGGTGCAGAAATTTCTGAAAAATTGGGGATAAACCGCCTGTAATACCCTGCTAACCCCAAAAGGGCGCGGACCTGTGTCTTTGTCTGTGGGGTGGGGACTTCCTTTATGGCGGCCACCTTGCTAGCTAGTGGCCTTACTATCCCTCCCCCAACGGCATAGCCCAAGTACTTTGTAGTGGATTTACCCAGGGCACATTTTTTTGGATTTGCAGTGAGCCCTGCTTCTCTTAAGGACGTTAGGACTGCCCTTAACCTTCTTATATGAGACTGCCAGTGTCTGCTATAGATGACAATGTCATCCAAGTAGGCCGCGGCATATGCCCTATGGGGTCATAGTACCTTGTCCATTAACCTTTGGAACGTGGCTGGAGCCCCATGTAACCCAAATGGCATAGTGACGAATTGGTATAAACCGAGAGGGGTGGCGAAGGTAGTTTTGCATTTGGATTCTTCCGCTAGAGGTATCTGCCAATATCCTTTCGTGAGATCTAGGGTGGAGATATACTCTGCTTTACCAAGCGAGTCAAGCAATTCATCCACCCTAGGCATTGGGTATGCATCAAATCTGGATACAGCATTTACCTTTCGCAGATCCACGCAAAACCTCAACTTCCCATCTGGTTTAGGGACCAACACTATAGGGCTACACCATTCGCTGTGGGACTCCTCGATCACGCCCAATTCCAACATGTCTATTATCTCCCTCTCTACCAGGTCTTTTCGGCCCTCTGGCAATCTATAGGGACGGGACCGTACTTTTACGCCAGGTTCTGTCTCAATTTTATGGGACACTAAATCAGTCTGCCCTGGCAGCTCAGAAAAAACATCTGGGAACTGGTCACATAATTCTAGTAGGTCTGACCTTTGTTCCGTTGTTAACTGCCGTCCCATGGGAACCTGATGGTCATTGTACGTACTACCCTTTGGAAGCTGTGGACCCAAATCCGTCTCTCCTTCCCGAGGGTGGATGAACAGCGATCTCATCGGTTTCCAGGGTTTCAGGAGGTTCACGTGGTAGATTTGTTTACCCTTCCTGGACCCTGGTTGAGAGATCTCATAGTTCACCTCCCCGGTGCGGCGGAGAACTTGGAAAGGACCCTGCCACTTCGCAAGGAGTTTACTCTCTGATGTCGGTAGTAGTAGCATTACCTGGTCCCCAGGTTGGAAGACCCTCAAGCGAGCATTCTGGTTGTACTGCCTTTCTTGACGTTCTTGAGCAGATTTGAGGTTTTCCTTAGCAAACCGACCTATCATGTCTAGGCGGTTTCTAAGGTCTATGACATACTGAAGGGTATTCTTGGAGGGGGAGGGCTCCTCCTCCCAGGATTCCTTCAGTTGGTCGAGAATAACCAGAGGTTGGTGTCCATATAGGAGCTCAAACGGGGAGAAGCCTGTGGATGATTGGGGAACTTCTCGTACCGCAAACAACAGGAAAGGGAGAAGTTCATCCCAAGCTCGCTTTTCAGTGTCCACAAACTTCCTAAGCATGGTTTTTAAAGTACGGTTAAACCTCTCTACCAATCCATCAGTCTGAGGATGGTTGACTGAGGTCCGGACGGATTTTACCTCCAATAACTTCAGGACATCCTGCATTAACTTTGCCATGAAATTTGTTCCCTGGTCAGTTAACATTACTTGGGGAAGTCCTACCCTAGAGAACAGTTCTAACAGCCTGTGGGCAACCTGTTTAGCAGTGGCTGATCTCAGAGGGAAGGCCTCAGGATATCTGGTGGCATAATCTACAACAACGAGTATAAATTTATGTCCCTTCGCAGAGGGTTCTAAAGGTCCGACCAGATCTACCCCAATTCTCTCAAATGGGACGGCTACCAAGGCAGAGGGACCAAGGGAGCCGGCTTCTGTCCTTTTTGGCTAGTTAACTGGCATTCAGGACATGTCTCCCATAGTTTCATGATGTCACCATGTATGCCTGGCCAGTAAAACCGGGACGAGATGCGGTCCGTGGTCTTATCTCTGCCCAAATGACCACCCCATGGGAGAGTATGGGCTAGGGTGAACACTGTTTTAATTAACCCTTTAGGGAATAGCATCTGTCGAATGACCTCCCCTGTTTGTGTAACCTTATTTACACGATATAGGATGTCATTCAACAGTTCAAAATGTGGAAACACTTTTACACCTTGTTCATCCATTATCTTGTTGTTGACCTGTACCACCTTCTCATATTGTCTAGCCAGAGCTGGGTCCTCCCTCTGCCTCTGACAGAAGTCAGGAAGATCCAGGTTTGGCAAAATTCCCGTATCTATCTGTTCCCCACCCTGGTAATCCCCGGCCATGACCTGCAGTCCTTTGGGCTGACTAATGTTACCAAGAGTCCCAGCCTTTCTTAACCAGTCCTCTTTTTCCGCACGTCTCTGTTTACGTGTCTTTGGGACGTGGTGTCTTCGGGGGAAAATCTCTGGGGAAAAAGGAAACAAGTCTCCGGGCTTCTCTGGCACCAGAGAAGTAGGCTCCGTAGGAGTAGGGGCCAAGAATGTTTCGAAGTAGGGCCAGTCTCGGCCAAGTAGAACAGGAGCAGGTAGCCAGGGAGCAACTCCCACTAGTAGGCTAGCCTCTTGATCCTGGATACGCAGTAGAACGTTTGCCGTCGGGTATCTCTTTGTATCCCCATGGATACATTAGATATTCCAAGGAGAGTCATAAGATAGTCTGTTGCTTGGAATTAGGCCCTCTAGGATCAGGGTTTTTCCAGATCCCGAGTCCAGCATGGCTTTTACTTTTTTCCCCTCCAGAGATGCTGGGACTAACCACGGATTGTGGTCCCCTCGGAGACAAGCTGTGGCAGTGGTTCTGCCATATGAACAGTCCACCTCATCATCTCCTGAGTCCGCAAACTCGGTCGTCAGCGGAAGCTCTCGACGGGGCTCGGTGTTTGGACCTCTCCGCTGTTGGATGGGATCCTCCCTTCTGGTTGGTGGGGTTATCCTCTCCACCGGATGGGTGACAGGAGTCCAGGTTCTCGGGGAATACTGTGGGTGGCGGCCTCCCTTGAGTGATCCAATGGCCTCGGACCCGGGACGGGCGTCTCTGCGGGAGTTTGTACCAGGAACCCTCCGAGATGGGAAAGGGTCTTCCGATCGGCTTGACTGGATCTCCCGAGCTGGTGGGTTGTAGACCCCTCGATTGTCTGCTCTCCTGCCTCTAGCATCACCGGAAGCAACTGGTGTTTGCACAGATCGTTCCCAGCTATCCTGTTGGATGTCGTCGCCAAGGAAGTTTTCCACCAAGCGGACCGCTGAATTTAGGGAAAATGCAGCGTGTCTTTTTACCCAGGAGCGGGAGGAGGGGGGCAGTATCTGTATGAACTGCTCCAGCACAAACTGTTCAAGGATCTCTGCCTGGGTATGCTTCTCCGGTTGTATCCACCTGGTACATAAGTCTACTAAGCGGTGGGCTACGACCCGGGGTCTGTCTCGGTTTGTATATTTGACTGTCCGGAACCGCTGATGGTAGGTCTCTGGAGTAAGGCCTAGGCGATCCAGAATAGCAGCCTTAAGTTGCTGATAGTCCATGGCCTCATCTGCTGGAAGAGCCTGGTAGGCTGCCTGAGCTTCTCCTATGAGGAGAGGAGCCAGAGTCGTTACCCAGCGATCAACTGTCCAGCCGTGGGCCGTGGCTACTGTTTCAAAAGTGAGGAGGAATGCCTCTGGGTCTTCGGTTGGCTTCATTTTATGCAGCATCACCGGTGGGTTATTTGGAATCTCTGGTCTGCCTGGGGCTCGGCCTTCGATCAGCAGTTGGAGTAGCTTTTCCTCTCGCCGGGCCTCTCGCTCATCTTGCTGGGCTTGTCGCTCTGCTTGCTTCTCTGCTAGCTGGAGCTGTTGCTCAAGGAACTGATTAAAAAATTTCTCCATTTTTTTTTTTTGCCCTTCAGATACAGGGCTCGTCCGACATCCCACTTCTGACACCACCTGTGGCAGGACGGCCTGTAGCCGAGGTCAGGGAACAGTCCACACGTGTAGTTTCAGGGTAAATGAAAACGTTCAGTGGCTTTATTTCTCCACAGCAACATAACATGCGGGTACACTGTCCCTTTAAACAAAGCAAATCCTTCTCCACAATGGGAGAAAATGACTAACACAGCAGGCCTATCTAGCAGGCTGGCTGGCTAAACCAGAACCAAACCATAAGAGTCTTTTAAACAGTCAGAAAAACAAAGGAAAAATTCTTTCTTTGGTTGCAGTAAGTAGTGTACTATATCCATCTGGCTAGCAGCACATATATCCATGTGCTCTGGTCTGAGAGAGAGACAGCTACTGCCAGTCACAAGATCCTTTTCTACTTTGCTGGCTATCAGGTGTCAGCTTACATCCTGCTTACCTAACTTCCACCTGAGTTAACCCTTATGAGTGCTGGATGAAGCACTCAGATATATGTCTCCCAGGCATAACTGATAGGGGTTGACTTCACTATGTCACATATACCTTTCTGGGATCATCCACTGGGAGTCTGGGGGTGACAACTAGCCTCCAATAGGTGCAGGGCGCCTGCTTCAGCAAAGGCTTACCTCGTCCTCTCCGCGTCACTGGACTGGAGCAAGTAACATTATTCCTCAGAACTTGTCCTCCACTCGGCTGGGCTCCCCGGCACCTCAATGCCTAGAGCTTTGCTATTCCGAGCAAAACACTGGGGCAAACCCGCCGGCGCGTTACTGGGCCCAGTCCCAAGATTGCCTGTCAGTCTGAGAGACAGAGAGAGAGAGGGAGCTCTCTGATTGGGCAGTCCCTTACATAGACCTCGTATCCTATGTCTAACATGGAACAGGGACTGGCGGCCAATCAGAGCGTGGGAACTTTTCCCACCAGCCAATCAGAACGGGGCTCGTCTGGCTGCTGATGTCAGAGGAGGGGGCGTGCCAAGCCTGTTTGAAAAACTGGGTGGGGAGGTGTGACGATCGAGAAGATTTGGCCTGGGATTAAAGGGGTTACACCCCAATTGGCCACCCTCTACCCTCACGTGGGAAGCAAGGGGTTAACTGGACTGAGGTCCAGTAATGTGTTTTGCCTTGCTTCAATATCCAAATGCTTATTCCCCTGTAAAAAATGTATTGTTTCTGGGCCAGTGTCTGCACCACACACACTGGGGCTTAAGGGGTTAATAAGCTACAGTTTAAGCAAATACAACTGTGGGGTGTCTTTTCAGAAAATCTGGGCTTCAAAGGGCTGATTGAAGTTGGGTGGAAAAAGCAGAAGGGGTTTTTAGTGTACAGTATGTTAATACCTGTTTGCAGGAAGCTAGAGTGAGTTGTGAGCATTATAACTCACACTTACAAACGCCTCTGATTCAGGAGGTCTGGGGCATTGGGTGTGAAATCTAACACCAGGTGACAAATGTTCCCTACCCAGGGGTCCCTGCTTCAAAGGATTTTTTGATGGGGGCCAGGGGTGCGGTTACACAGGGAGATATCAGGATGAGTGACCATATTAAATATAAGAATATTATGAGATGTCCTCGGCTGAACGTGCTAAAAGCTACATATGTGTATTCGTGGGACTTACCCGCAACTAACGAATACAGACACCTGAGGTTTAACAGATACTAAGAGGCAGATATTAATATCTCTCTTAATTTAAGTATTACACGGTAATATTTAGTCTCATTGGGAGCGTCATGTGTGACGGAATGTATTAAAATGTCTCGCGTGCCAGTAAGTACTACTCAACTGAAGTTATGAAGTTATTTACAGTGTATATGGAATTTTGGTTCTGTTCTGAAAACTGCAGACTCCCTCTATTATGGTAATGAGCAGGAAGGACATCCAGCTAGAATTTACATAGCCTAATGATCAAAGGCTAAATTGCCTAATTGTTTATATTGGAGGCAGGAACCAAGAAACTGAATGTTTTTTTAAGTGTGATACTTCACACTTCAATGGAAGTCATAAAGCTGCTTCAAAAAGCTTCAAAGAGATGTTTGCTAGACAGCTCGGTGCCTTGAATGTAAGAGAAGGGTGGAAATGGTATATAAACCAGAGTCCCCCCTTACTCAGTGCTTCATGTCTTTCATGTCCTCATGTCTTCATGCATGTGTCTTCATTCATGAGCTGCAAGTCTTGCTGTGATGTCAGCTGAAATACGGAAGAAATGGCCCATTCTGTATCCTGATGGCTTTCTTGTCCTAATCTTTAAGTAAGTGTCTATATTTTGCCTGTTATTTGTATATCTCGTGTGTTCACCTTTATCAAGGAATAAATTATATTTTATCATATCTAAGTCTCGTACCAGTTCAACCCAGTTATATATATATTTTTTTTGTGTATTATTAATAGCCTGTCACAAAGCTCCCGTCACAGGTTTATTAATAAAACTGGTGGCAAGCGGTGGGATTGAACTGGACCTGTATTACTAGTGTACTGTGGGATACTGTAATATAGTGGGAACTTGATGGTAATTGCAAGTTCCTGGGACTAAAGATATTGAACACACAGTGTACAACATATAACACAAGATATGGCACCTCCTCACTGTTCCCCTACTTGTGAGAAGCATTGCCTCCAGAACCAAAGTGCCGGCCATCCGTCTGACTGGAGCCGGGCACCGAGACCGGAGGAGTGCATCAAGTCGGCGCGGGGACCAGCAGCTGGCAAGGCTGAGAGAGAGTCAGCGATCGGTGAGCATGAAACCCGGCAGGCTGAGCAAAGATCCACAGCTGCAGCTGCTGTAACCATCAAACCCCCCGGAGAGCAGGGAATGGACCCAGCTCCAGGACGGCAGAGACTTGGGGAGGGAGCGGGTGGTCTCGGAGACCACGGAAGTCTTGCACCAGGAGAGGTAATGGCCGTTGTGGTGGTCCGTCCATTTTCCCTGAAAGAGCTAGCACTGGTGTGTGCGTTGGGCAAGACGTGGTTCCCGGCGAAGTGGACCCAGTTCCTGGCGTCGGTACCACACCGACCCGCTTATCCCCTCCCAGAGCCCGGCGCTCAAGCAACTCCGCTCTGGACTCCGTTGCCCCTTGCTGGGGTTAGTCCACCGGCAGCGGAGAAGCTCTGGAATGAGCCCGGCGCTCAAGCAACTCCACTCTGGACTCCGTTGCCCCTTGCTGGGGTTAGTCCACCGGTGGCGGAGAAGCTCCGGCAGGCGCTGCGGAACTGCCACCAAACGGGCCACATTAATGCCCGGTGCCCTGACCATGCACGGTCTGGCGAAGACGCCCCTCAGGGCCAGCGCTCACGAGCTCCGGAAAAGATGACCCAGTTAGCGGCATCCTCTGATGGCTCCCGCCCAGCCGGGGCGACAACCTTCCTCGGGACGTCTCCTGGAGAACCTGGACGGGCTGCATCAGCAACAGCGGCGGAGAGCGGCGGCCATCCACCTGATCCCGGCAGAGGACCGGCGGCGGAGAAGAAGCCCCCACTCCGGCATCCTGCCGGCGGCAATTTTATTTGGGGGGAGGGACAGGGTTTGCGGGAGGGGTTATTTTACCAAGTTTGCATGGAGCTGTGTTCCTCCACAAAGACCTGGGACCCTTGTCCTGCACCGTTGTACCTGTACCCAACCCGGACGCTGTCACGGCAGCGGCCCGGTGCTTACCGGCCCAGATGGTGCCGGCAGCGGCCACTCCAGTCCCCCTGCAATTGGGACCAACGAAGGCGGCGGTCTCTGCGGGGACCAGCGAGGTAAGCCAGACCAAGTCACAGACTGACTCTGACTTATTTTTCCCTATGACTGTACCCTGTTTGTTCACTATAGGGGTGACCGGGGGGTGGCAGGAGATAGGGGTACCAGGGGAGGGGAAGGAAGGGCAGCTTGTAGGGCAGCCAGGCTTCCCCATTACCCTGGCGGAGCAGCAAGGGGACTCTCAGTTAAGAGCCCCACTGTTGCAGCCTTGCTATGGGCTGGAGGTATCAGGGGTTGTGGCAAAGTTAGACCACCCCCACATTACCTGCCGGCCAGAAGCTAAGGTGGGTGCATCTGCACCAGCAACCCTGAGCTCATCCCCGGTAATGGGGAGACAGTGTCAGGGAGATGGCCTCACTCAGGTATCCCTAGGATCCAGGCTAGGATTAGCTAGGGAGAAGCGGAGTGAGGGGAGGCTGCAGGTAGGTAGCCAGCATCAGATCTCAGTGGGAGAAGAAGGGCTAGTGGTAGCCGGGGAGGGACAGCAGCAGGTATGGCAGCTAGAGTTTCCCATTATTATTATATTATATTAAGGGCAGCCTGGCGACGCCACCACTGATGATGTCAGTCAGCTTGGAGAAACACGCTGTACACAGTGTATTGAACTAACAGCAGAGGCATGGAGAATCACGGTTGTATGGCTCTATATACTTTCGTATAACGCAGGAATACTAAGCCTTGTCATACTACTAAAGCATTAGGATTGATATATGCCACGAGGGTATTAACCCCATGTATAACACGTGGCACTCTATTTGCGTTTTTGAGTCAGTTTGTGTAATTTATCTGTGATGGCTGTTGGCTAACAGCTTAGATAGCGTTTCACTGGTATATGAGTTGCTACTTCTGTAATTTAATTGGGGTAAAAATATGTTATGAACTGCAATGACAATGCTCCCTGATGTTCATCTGTGACGGCTGACCTCAGAAACAGCTTAGACAGCACTGTATGGTCTATTGTTTGATTATACTGCATAAATGAAGACAAATGCATATACCTAATCTGAACATCTTAAGTATTTGAAGGATTAAATAATACATACATCTGCTGAATGGTCACAAGAATGTTATTGGATGTGTAGGATTCACTGCTGCAAGCAGAAGCAGACACGCACACTTTTTTGAGCTGTCAGGATTGCAACACTATCCCTTACTTTGTTTCAAACACTGAAACCGTTAGTAGCAACCATTTGATACTTTTCCCCATGCCATAACCCAAGTTTGGGTACTCTACACTTCCCAGACTATCTTGCATATATATCATTTCATAGAAAATATCACAATCAGTGGACATTTGGCACTAGGTTTGAATATATTTGCAGAGTCTGGTAGATACTGTGTAAACAAGAGAGACGTTGGTTTTAACTTTTTATTAGTGTGTTTATGTATATATATATATATATTTTTGGAATAGATGAGTTTAAATAAAATTTTATTATTTTTCTCTATTTACCTACCTGGTGTCTGCATTACCCTGGCAGAGCCTCAGGGGGTGTCTCAGATCAGCAACCCCCTGTTGCAGCCTGGCTATGGGCTGGGGGTATCATGGGCAGTGGCCAGCTTGTGCCACCCCAGGGATACCTGCCAGCCAAGAGCTAAGGCGGTTGCAACTGGAGAGGTGCCCCTGAGCTCATCCCTGGTAAGGGGGAGGCAAGGTCAGGGAGGTAAGTGCACTCAGGTAGTTCCAGGGTCTGGGTTAGGATTGCCCAGGGAGGAGAGGAGTGCAGGTGGGCTGCAGGGAGGTAAGCAGCAGACTGAGGTGCTGGGCCTAGGGGAGGCTAGGCAAGGAGACACTGGGGAGCAGGGGGAGATAGGAAGTCAGTGGGGTGTCAGGCAGCTAGTAGAAGCTAGGGGTGGGCTAGGTAGGCAGGAGGTCCCTTGTTCTGACTGGCCAGGAGTGACCCCCCTGACATATCCCCCAGGGTTCCCAAAGGGCGGGCTGTGGGTAGATAGGCAGCCAGGGAGGAGAGTCAGGAGTATAGCAGAACAGCTACAGGTGGGCACAGGGCCAGGGCAGGTAGGGTCCCTACAGAATGGTGACATAGCCCTGTCCCAGACTTGGTTGACAGGAAAGCGACGGTCTGTGCTGGATAGCTAGTCTCCTGTTGGTGCAGAGACATGCCAGTCTCTGGGTAGTGTGCAGCCTGGTCTGCAAAGGGGCCCCTTCACCATGGACTGGGTTCACCAGGCACTGGGTAGGAGGCAGAGGGAGGCAAAGGAGAATGCCCGGCGGCCACGGTGGAGCCCTGCTCCGCAGGATCTGGACTTCACGATCCACTGTGGCCAGGACAATGTACTGGACAATGCCGGAGGACAATTTTGCCAGGCCAACCCCTCAGGACTTATTGAGTGCTTCAAGGGCACCAGTGGTAGCCCAGTGCCAGGGGGAGGCAGCTGGGGCACCAGGCACCCCTTGAGCAGGGGAGGTGTGACGATCGAGAGGATTTGGCCCGGGATTAAAGGGGTTACACCCCAATTGGCCACCCTCTACCCTCACCTGGGAAGCAAGGGGTTAACTGGACTGAGGTCCAGTAATGTGTTTTTACCTCGCTTCAATATCCAAATGCTTATTCCCCTGTAAAAAATGTATTTTTTCTGGGCCAGTGTCTGCACCACACACACTGGGGCTTAAGGGGTTAATAAGCTACAGTTTAAGCAAATACAACTGTGGGGTGTCTTTTCAGAAAATCTGGGCTTCAAAGGGCTGATTGAAGTTGGGTGGAAAAAGCAGAAGGGGTTTTTAGTGTACAGTATGTTAATACCTGTTTGCAGGAAGCTAGAGTGGGTTGTGAGCGTTATAACTCACACTTACAAACGCCTCTAATTCAGGAGGTCTGGGGCATTGGGTATGACATCTAACACCAGGTGACAAATGTTCCCTACCCAGGGGTCCCTGCTTCAAAGGATTTTTTGATGGGGGCCAGGAGTGCGGTTACACAGGGAGATATCAGGATGAGTGACCGTATTAAATATAAGAATATTATGAGATGTCCTCGGCTGAACGTGCTAAAAACTACATACTGTATGTGTATTCGTGGGACTTACCCGCAACTAACTAATACAGACACCTGAGGTTTAACAGATACTAAGAGGCAGATATTAATATCTCGCTTAATTTTAGTATTACACGGTAATATTTAGTCTCATTGGGAGCGTCATGTGTGACAGAATGTATTAAAATTTCTCGCGTGCCAGTAAGTACTACTGAACTGAAGTTATAAAGTTATTTAGAGTGTATATGGAATTTTGGTTCTGTTCTGAAAACTGCAGACTCCCTCTATTATGGTAATGAGCAGGAAGGACATCATGCTAGAATTTACATAGCCTAATGATCAAAGGCTAAATTGCCTAATTGTTTATGTTGGAGGCAGAAACCAAGAAACTGAATGTTTTTTTAAATGTGATACTTCACACTTCAATGGAAGTCAAAAAGCTGCTTCAAAAAGCTTCAAAGAGATGTTTGCTAGACATGTTTGTTAGAGATGTTTGCTAGAGATGTTTGCTCCTGCTGCCCTGGGGGTTCCCCGCCGTCCTCAGCGTTCTCGCGCTCCTGCGAGATCTTCCTTCTCTCATGCAGCTGCTATGTGTCCCGGCCGCTCGCCTGAACAGCGCGCGCCGGGTGAAGATAATTTATTCACTGCTCTAGCAGTGAAAACCCGCCCCCAGCACACTAATAGCACCTCCTGCCAAAACAAGAGTCCTCATCTGCCTGCCAATCAAGTGGACCTATCCAGGATGGCTCCACGCACTCCTCCGGGCCTGCCTCCACCTCTGATTGGTCAGCCACACTTTATAATGCCTGTACTTTCTCTCACTCATTGCTCGACATAGTTTCCACTAGGATTCTACTCTGGCATTCTCTCTCTCATTCTCTCAGGTTACGACTTTGCTTGGCGGATGTCTTTCTCTGGCTCTCGACCCCCGCTTGTACAACGACCTTCTGGAATTCTCCAATCCCTGACCTTGGCTAAAATGGCAACGACGACGGCACTTCTACACCGGTACCGGCAAGTATTGCTAGCTAAACGTCACCTGGCAACGCCAAAATCACCACACTCAGGACACGCTCCTTTTGCTGCGGGTGCGTGCCCATATACATTCCTCACCTCAGTAGAAGGGACGGGTCTGGTCTGCGGGCAGTACCGGCGTAACACCCTCTTACTCAGTGCTTCATGTTTTCATGTCCTCATGTCTTCATGCAATGTCTGCATGCAAGGTCTTTTCATGGCTTTTCGTGTCTTGGGATGATGAAGGTTGCTGTATGAACTGCCAGTCCAGCTGGGACTGTTTCATCATTTCTTTCCATCTTTATGTAAGTGTCCATATTTTGCCTGTTATTTGTATATTTTGTGTGTTCACCTTTATCAAGGACCCAACGGAACCAGATATTTTAATAGGTTTGTGTTTTATCTTTAATACTGTGTCCCAAGGTATGGACAGGAACCAGAGGAAATTCTTTTTTATAACAGGGCAGCATATGGTCCGAGAGGCGACCAAATGTCTAGGACTTAAGTATTGTTCAAAGGATTTTGTCACCTTCACTGTTTACCTGAGGGCGGAGACGACTCAAACCAGAGCAGGCTTTAAGTGTCCCATTTCACACCTTACAACAAAGGGTTTCCTGCCAGGAATTCCGTTTGGTAGACTGGCTGGCATTCCTGATGCAAATGTGGGCCTGCAGAAATGAGACCCCAGAGTTCTACTGCGCCTGTGCCAACTAGCTGGGGGGCGGGTATCAAAATGTGTTCCCACGTTAGAGAGTGGCTGGAGGTAATTGCAAACCAATCACCTGTACTTAATGTTAAGGATAGGGTTACCAAAGGTATATAAATTGTGGTAACCCAGATATCCTGGGTTCTTTTATACCATCTTGATTGCAGAGAGAAATGCTATGCAATGTCTTGGGATGATAAAGATTGCGGTATGAACTGCCAGTCCAGATGTGACTGTTTCATCATTTCCATCTTTAAGTAAGTGTCCATATTTTGCCTGTTATTTGTATATTTTGTGTGTTCACCTTTATCAAGGAATAAATTATATTTTATCATATCTAAGTCTCGTACCAGTTCAACCCAGTTATATATATTATTTTTTTTGTGTGTATTATTAATAGCCTGTCACAAAGCTCCCGTCACAGGGGGAAATATGAACTAGCCAATGGGAAACGCGCCACCGAGCAGCAACTTCCCCCAGCTAATTCATATTTCCCCCGCTGCGCAGGCTTCACCAGGCCAGAGGGTGGGGTGCCCCCTCTGGATCTGGCACTTAGCCTTTCCCTGCTCACCAAACAGTTCTCTGAGCTCCAGACTTCCTTCCTCCTTTGAACTTTAATGACTGTGCAGACATCCTGGCATCTATGTAACTGCCCGGGCTGACTGCATAGACCAGGCCGGCACAACTTGTAAAGTGAGATGGGCCAAACTGCTCCATGGAAAACAGATTTGGACCGCACGTGCTCAGGGTGCCGGCGTCACGACGCGCGCGTGCATTTTTGGGACACTTACACGATCTCGAAGGGTAGTTCCAAAAGTGCCCGCTGCGCTGTAGCATGTTGACGCTGCGACATTTTGCCAAGACATGTGAATTTGTCTTCCAGGCTGCAGTCGCGTGACGTCAGCGTCACGTGAGCTGGTTGTTACGCCGGTGCTGCCCGCAGACCAGACCCGTCCCCTGAGCTGAAGGGGGAAGTGGCAATACACGCACCCGCAGCAAAGGGAGCGTGTCCGGAGTGTGGTATGAAGCGTTGCCAGGACAGGTGTAGTAAGGTAGACAATACTTGCCGGTACCGGTTGTAGAGATAGAGTGAATGATGCCTTGCCGAAGTCAGGGAGTGGAGAGTGGAGATAGGTCGTAGTCCAAGCCGTGTTCAAGGGGTTACCAGAGTGAGCGTTGTCCAAGGAGTGCCGAGATCGAGAGCCAGAGGGGGTAGTCGTACGAGCTGCATCAGAACCTGTGAAAACACTGAGAGAATCCAGAAGTACTTCCATACAGAGACTATGTCGAGCAAAGACTGAGAGCAGAGAGGAGCTAGATAAAGCAGGAAGGTCCAATTAGGAACAGAGGCGGGACAGGAAGAGCTACAGGGAGACACTGCAGATTGGTGCAGGCATAACAGGCCAGGTGAGTCTTGTTAGTAACCTGAGTATGCCCGTGCAGTGTGCGGGGGCGGAGCCTGAGGTCCGGGGGACGGGAATAAGAGTGTGCAGACTGAGCGTGCTCAGTAACTCGTGTATGCGTGTGAACCGAGACAGTTGATGGTGCAGGTGTGCGTGTAGGAGGACGTGGGCGCGCCCGGCGCTGAGCAGAGGAATCGCCGAGAGGAGTGATCCCGCGATGGCGGCAGGGGCGAGGAGCCATGGAGGCCGGTAAGGCAGGATTGTTTTGTGTGTCCAGGGGCTCCCTGCGGGGAGGGAGTGCTCTGTGTGGGGAGCGAGGAGAACGCCGATACCTGACACTGGTTCAGCCAATGAGGGCCAACCAGCTCTGTGATGCGTTCGCCACGTCCTCCCTAGTCTCCTGCAGCCCAGAGCAAACAACGCTGCAGGAGTGCCCATCATCATCATATCTCCACCAGCCCCCTCATCATCATCATACCTCCCTCAGTCCCCATCATCATATCATCTCCCCCCTAGATCATCATCATATCTCCCCCCGTAGATCATCATATCTCCCCCAGCCCCCCTCATCGTCATCATATCTCCCTTAGTCCCCCTCATCATATCATCTCCCCCTGCAGATCATCGTATCTCCCCCAGCCCCCCTCATCATCATCATATTTCCCTCAGCCCCCCTCATCATCATATCTCCCTCAGTCCCCCTCATCATATCATCTCCCCCAGATCATCATCATCTCCCCTCCCCAAGATCATCATCAGCATCATATAATCTCCACTCCCCAGATTATATAATCTCCCCCCCGATCATCATATCATCTCCCCCCCCAGATCATCATCATCATCATCATCTCCCCCCCAGATCATCATCATCATCATCATCATCATCATCATCATCATATCATCACCCCCTCCGATCATCATAATCCCCCCAGATCATCTCTCAGGAGTCAGGCGGAGGGGAAATGCCGGGATGCGGGGGGGGCAGCGGGAACAAGAATAGTGTGAGCAGAGCAGGCAGGACTGCACGGGGTAAGAAGTGCTCGCTTTAGCAGCAGGATAGCGTGAGCAGAGCAGGCAGGACTGCACGGGGTAAGAAGCGCTCGCTGTAGCAGCAGGATAGCGTGAGCAGAGCAGGCAGGACTGCACGGGGTAAGAAGCGCTCGCTGTAGCAGCAGGATAGTGTGAGCAGAGCAGGCAGGACTGCACGGGGTAAGAAGCGCTCGCTGTAGCAGCAGGATAGTGTGAGCAGAGCAGGCAGGACTGCACGGGGTAAGAAGTGCTCGCTTTAGCAGCAGGATAGCGTGAGCAGAGCAGGCAGGACTGCACGGGGTAAGAAGCGCTCGCTGTAGCAGCAGGATAGCGTGAGCAGAGCAGGCAGGACTGCGCGGGGTAAGAAGCGCTCGCTGTAGCAGCAGGATAGTGTGAGCAGAGCAGGCAGGACTGCACAGGGTAAGAAGCGCTCGCTGTAGCAGCAGGATAGTGTGAGCAGAGCAGGCAGGACTGCACGGGGTAAGAAGCGCTCGCTGTAGCAGCAGGATAGCGTGAGCAGAGCAGGCAGGACTGCACGGGGTAAGAAGCGCTCGCTGTAGCAGCAGGATAGTGTGAGCAGAGCAGACAGGACTGCATGGGGTAAGAAGCGCTCGCTGTAGCAGCAGGATAGTGTGAGCAGAGCAGGCAGGACAGCACGGGGTAAGAAGCGCTCGCTGTAGCAGCAGGATAGTGTGAGCAGAGCAGGCAGGACTGCACGGGGTAAGAAGCGCTCGCTGTAGCAGCAGGATAGTGTTAGCAGAGCAGGCAGGACTGCACGGGGTAAGAAGCGCTCGCTGTAGCAGCAGGATAGTGTGAGCAGAGCAGGCAGGACTGCACGGGGTAAGAAGCGCTCGCTGTAGCAGCAGGACAGTGTAAGCAGAGCGGGCAGGACTGCACGGGGTAAGAAGCGCTCGCTGTAACAGCAGGATAATGTGAGCAGAGCGGGCAGGACTGCACGGGGTAAGAAGCGCTCGCTGTGGCAGCAGGATAGTGTGAGCAGAGCGGGCAGGACTGCACGGGGTAAGAAGCGCTCGCTGTGGCAGCAGGATAGTGTGAGCAGAGCGGGCAGGACTGCACGGGGTAAGAAGCGCTCGCTGTAGCAGCAGGACAGTGTAAGCAGAGCGGGCAGGACTGCACGGGGTAAGAAGCGCTCGCTGTAACAGCAGGATAGTGTGAGCAGAGCGGGCAGGACTGCACGGGGTAAGAAGCGCTCGCTGTAGCAGCAGGATAGTGTGAGCAGAGCAGGCAGGACTGCACGGGGTAAGAAGCGCTCGCTGTAGCAGCAGGATAGTGTGAGCAGAGCAGGCAGGACTGCACGGGGTAAGAAGCGCTCGCTGTAGCAGCAGGATAGTGTGAGCAGAGCGGGCAGGACTGCATGGGGTAAGAAGCGCTCGCTGTAGCAGCAGGATAATGTGAGCAGAGCAGGCAGGACTGCGCGGGGTAAGAAGCGCTCGCTGTAGCAGCAGGATAGTGTGAGCAGGGCAGGCAGGACTGCGCGGGGTAAGAAGCGCTCGCTGTAGCAGCAGACACTTCTCACACTGCTAGAGCGCGCTCCTACCCTGCGGCCCTCCTCTGACTCGGGAGAACGGGCTGGGAGCGGGCTAGGGGGGGCCGGGGGGAGCGAGCTGGGAGTGGGCTAGGGGGGGCCAGGGGGGAACGGGCTGGGAGCGTACTCGGGGAGGCCGGGGGGAGCGAGCGGGGAGCGGGCTCGGGGGGGCCGGGGGGAGAGCGAGCAAAAGCCTATAAACCTGCCTGCCGGGCTATCCCCGGGTGATTCATGACTTATCCAAGCTTTGCTCAAGATTCCGTTCAAGTACAGCGGTAGCGGTTCCAGGACGCAAGGGGTTAACAACATGGTAACTAAGGATTTACCCCTACTTCAGGAATTCGTTAGACCTGGGGACTCCCGGACAAATTCCAACGGAAAAGAAAAAACTTCTTCCATTTGGCGGAAATATTAGTTCGGCGCCCTGTGACCTGCGACCTGTGACCTGCGACCTGCG
Source organism: Ascaphus truei (assembly GCF_040206685.1). Lineage (NCBI taxonomy): Eukaryota > Metazoa > Chordata > Amphibia > Anura > Ascaphidae > Ascaphus > Ascaphus truei. The sequence continues at coordinate 126,497 of NW_027456125.1, read as the reverse complement.
GCCTGCGCCCTGCGGCCTGCGCCCTGCGCCCTGCGACCTAGCCAAGAGGACTTTAAGCCAGAGACTTTATTTCTTGCGCTTCCGTGCAAAGGACAACTTATTTTGTTTCCCCGTCCCAGTAAGTGTTGTATTACGTGTATTCTGAGGTTGTCGTGTGTTTGTCTATTAAGGAAATAAATGACAATTTATTTTGCCTCCTTGTTGTCTTCAAATCGAGAATCCCAAAAAAATAAAAGTGTTAATAAGTTCTGGTCCACCGTGACCCGGGGTAACCGCTCCTTCTGCGGATAGATATAACCGTGACCCGGGGTAACCGCTCGTTCTGCGGATAGATATAACCGTGACCCGGGGTAACCGCTCCTTCTGCGGATAGATATAACCGTGACCCGGGGTAACCGCTCCTTCTGCGGATAGATATAACCGTGACCCGGGGTAACCGCTCCTTCTGCGGATAGATATAACCGTGACCCGGGGTAACCGCTCCTTCTGCGGATAGATATAACCGTGACCCGGGGTAACCGCTCCTTCTGCGGATAGATATAACCGTATGACCCGGGGTAACCGCTCCTTCTGCGGATAGATATAACCGTGTGACCCGGGGTAACCGCTCCTTCTGCGGATAGATATAACCGTATGACCCGGGGTAACCGCTCCTTCTGCGGATAGATATAACCGTATGACCCGGGGTAACCGCTCCTTCTGCGGATAGATATAACCGTATGACCCGGGGTAACCGCTCCTTCTGCGGATAGATATAACCGTATGACCCGGGGTAACCGCTCCTTCTGCGGATAGATATAACCGTATGACCCGGGGTAACCGCTCCTTCTGCGGATAGATATAACCGTATGACCCGGGGTAACCGCTCCTTCTGCGGATAGATATAACCGTGACCCGGGGTAACCGCTCCTTCTGCAGATAGATATAACCGTGACCCGGGGTAACCGCTCCTTCTGCGGATAGATATAACCGTGACCCGGGGTAACCGCTCCTTCTGCGGATAGATATAACCGTGACCCGGGGTAACCGCTCCTTCTGCGGATAGATATAACCGTATGATCCGGGGTAACCGCTCCTTCTGCGGATAGATATAACCGTATGACCCGGGGTAACCGCTCCTTCTGCGGATAGATATAACCGTATGACCCGGGGTAACCGTTCCTTCTGCGGATAGATATAACCGTGACCCGGGGTAACCGCTCCTTCTGCGGATAGATATAACCGTATGACCCGGGGTAACCGCTCCTTCTGCGGATAGATATAACCGTGACCCGGGGTAACCGCTCCTTCTGCGGATAGATATAACCGTATGACCCGGGGTAACCGCTCCTTCTGCGGATAGATATAACCGTGACCCGGGGTAACCGCTCCTTCTGCGGATAGATATAACCGTGACCCGGGGTAACCGCTCCTTCTGCGGATAGATATAACCGTATGACCCGGGGTAACCGCTCCTTCTGCGGATAGATATAACCGTGACCCGGGGTAACCGCTCCTTCTGCGGATAGATATAACCGTGACCCGGGGTAACCGCTCCTTCTGCGGATAGATATAACCGTATGACCCGGGGTAACCGCTCCTTCTGCGGATAGATATAACCGTGTGACCCGGACCCCGGCTACAGACACACGGCATCGGTACAATACACTTTCAAATGGCTGACGCCAGCCAGGCTGTGCCATGCAGGGCACCCAAGAGTCACGGTACGTTTATAAGGGGAGATATTACCGGGGCGTGTGCGTACGCGTACCCGCAGGCGGTGCCTGCTCGCCGGGTACTTTTACCGGAGAACCGGTAACTTGGCTCCCGACCCCGTAGGCGCATTCTGACAACAGATTCACCCAAATATCCCCCTTAAAAGTCCCGCACAAGACGTCCCTGAGCTCAGGCGCGCCCGACAAGGCATAAACCCGATATATGATGGAAAATACATTGTCACAATAGATTGAGACCCAGGAGCTGACACTTCAGCCCTTGCCACACAGTATTTAGGGGCAGCCAGCCGGGCTTTACCTCTATTAATGAAGGCCGGGTACGCCCTACCGTCACAGACGCCATTTTAAATGCCTGCAGCCACCGGACGGCTCACTTACGAGATGTTCCTGTGTCAAGGTGCGTGGCGGGAGCGCCAGCCTGCTCACTGTAACACGGGGGCGGCCAAAAGTCCCATTCCACTGTTATACCCCGTCCTATCCACCCCAACACCCTGCTGCCCCCTCACTGCCCTGTTATACCCCGTCTTATACACCCCAACACGCTGCTACCCCCTCACTGCTCTATTATACCCCGTCCTATCCACCCCAACACCCTGCTGCCCCCTCACTGCCCTGTTATACCCCGTCTTATACACCCTAACACCCTGTTGCCCCCTCACTGCCCTGTTATACCCCGTCCTATACACCCCAACACCCTGCTGCCCCTCACTGCCCTGTAATACCCCGTCCTTTACACCCCAACACCCTGCTGCCCCCTCACTGCCCTGTTATACCCCGTCCTATACACCCCAACACCCTGCTGTCCCCTCACTGCCCTGTTATACCCCGTCCTATGCACCCCAACATCCTGCTGCCCCCTCACTGCCCTGTTATACCCCGTCCTATCCACCCCAACATCCTGCTGCCCCCTTACTGCCCTGTTATACCCGTCCTATCCACCCCAACACCCTGCTGCCCCCTTACTGCCCTGTTATACCCGTCCTATACACCCCAACATCCTGCTGCCCCCTCACTGCCCTGTTATACCCCTCCTTATACACCCCAACACCCTGCTGCCCCTCACTGCCCTGTAATACCCCGTCCTATCCACCCCAACATCCTGCTGTCCCCTCACTGCCCTGTTATACCCCGTCCTATACACCCCAACACCCTGCTGCCCCTCACTGCCCTGTAATACCCCGTCCTATACACCCCAACACCCTGCTGCCCGCTCACTGCCCTGTTATACCCCGTCCTATCCACCCCAACATCCTGCTGCCCCCTCACTGCCCTATTATACCTCGTCCTATACACCCCAACACCCTGCTGCCCCTCACTGCCCTGTAATACCCCGTCCTATACACCCCAACACCCTGCTGCCCCCTCACTGCCCTGTTATAACCCGTCCTATCTACCCCAACATCCTGCTGTCCCCTCACTGCACTGTTATACCCCTCCCTATATACCCCAACACCCTGCTGCTCCTCACTGCCCTGTTATACCCCGTCCTATACACCCCAACATCCTGCTGCCCCCTCACTGCCCTGTTATAACCCGTCCTATCTACCCCAACATCCTGCTGTCCCCTCACTGCACTGTTATACCCCTCCCTATATACCCCAACACCCTGCTGTCCCCTCACTGCCCTGTTATACCCCGTCCTATACACCCCAACATCCTGCTGCCCCCTCACTGCCCTGTTATACCCCGTCCTATACACCCCTATCCCCTGCTGCCCCCTCACTGCCCTGTTATACCCCGTCCTATCCACCCCAACATCCTGCTACCCCCTCACTGTCCTGTTATACCCCGTCCTATACACCCCAACACCCTGCTGCCCCCTCACTGCCCTGTTATACCCCGTCCTATACACCCCAACACCCTGCTGTCCCCTCACTGCCCTGTTATACCCCGTCCTATCCACCCCAACACCCTGCTGCCCCCTCACTGTCCTGTTATACCCCGTCCTATACACCCCAACACCCTGCTACCCCCTCACTGTCCTGTTATACCCCGTCCTATACACCCCAACACCCTGCTACCCCCTCACTGTCCTGTTATACCCCGTCCTATACACCCCAACACCCTGCTGCCCCCTCACTGCCCTGTTATACCCGTCCTATACACCCCAACACCCTGCTGCCCCCTCACTGCCCTGTTATACCCCGTCCTATACACCCCAACACCCTGCTGCCCCCTCACTGCCCTGTTATACCCCATCCTATACACCCCAACACCCTGCTGCCCCCTCACTGCCCTGTTATACCCCGTCCTATACACCCCAACATCCTGCTGCCCCCTCACTGCCCTGTTATACCCCGTCCTATACACCCCAACATCCTGCTGCCCCCTCACTGCCCTGTTATACCCCGTCCTATACACCCCAACACCCTGCTGCCCCTCACTGCCCTGTTATACCCCGTCCTATACACCCCAACACCCTGCTGTCCCCTCACTGCCCTGTTATACCCCGTCCTATCCACCCCAACACCCTGCTGCCCCCTCACTGCCCTGTTATACCCCGTCCTATCCACCCCAACACCCTGCTGCCCCCTCACTGCCCTGTTATACCTCGTCCTATACACCCCAACACCCTGCTGCCCCCTCACTGTCCTGTTATACCCCGTCCTATACACCCCAACACCCTGCTGCCCCCTCACTGTCCTGTTATACCCCGTCCTATACACCCCAACATCCTGCTGCCCCCTCACTGCCCTGTTATACCCCGTCCTATACACCCCAACACCCTGCTGCCTCCTCACTGCCCTTTTATACCCCTCCCTATACACCCCAACATCCTGCTGCCTCCTCACTGCCCTTTTATACCCCTCCCTATACACCCCAACATCCTGCTGCCCCCTCACTGCCCTGTTATACCCCGTCCTATACACCCCAACATCCTGCTGCCCCCTCACTGCCCTGTTATACCCCGTCCTATAAACCCCAACACCCTGCTGTCCCCTCACTGCCCTGTTATACCCCGTCCTATACACCCCAACACCCTGCTGCTCCTCACTGCCCTGTTATACCCCGTCCTATACACCCCAACATCCTGCTGCCCCCTCACTACCCTGTTATACCCCGTCCTATACACCCCAACACCCTGCTGCCCCCCCACTGTCCTGTTATACCCCGTCCTATACACCCCAACATCCTGCTGCCCCCTCACTGCCCTGTTATACCCCGTCATATCCACCCCAACACCCTGCTGCCCCTCACTGCCCTGTTATACCCCGTCCTATACACCCCAACACCCTGCTGCCCCCTCACTGCCCTGTTATACCTCATCCTATACACCCCAACACCCTGCTGCCCCCTCACTGTCCTGTTATACCCCGTCCTATACACCCCAACACCCTGCTGCCCCCTCACTGCCCTGTTATACCCCGTCCTATACACCCCAACATCCTGCTGCCCCCTCACTGCCCTGTTATACACCGTCCTATACACCCCAACACCCTGCTGCCCCCTCACTGCCCTGTTATACCCCGTCCTATCCACCCCAACACCCTGCTGCCCCTCACTGCTCTGTTATACCCCGTCCTATACACCCCAACACACTGCTGCCCCCTCACTGCCCTGTTATACCCCGTCCTATACACCCCAACACCCTGCTGCCCCCTCACTGCCCTGTTATACCCCGTCCTATACACCCCAACATCCTGCTGCCCCCTCACTGCCCTGTTATACCCCGTCCTATAGACCCCAACACCCTGCTGTCCCCTCACTGCCCTGTTATACCCCGTCCTATACACCCCAACATCCTGCTGCCCCCTCACTGCCCTTTTATACCCCGTCCTATACACCCCAACACCCTGCTGCCCCCTCAGTGCCCAGTTATACCCCGTCCTATACACCCCAAAATCCTGCTGCCCCCTCACTGCCCTTTTATACCCCCTCCTATCCACCCCAACACCCTGCTGCCCCCTCAGTGCCCAGTTATACCCCATCCTATACACCCCAACATCCTGCTGCCCCCTCACTGCCCTTTTATACCCCGTCCTATACACCCCAACACCCTGCTGCCCCCTCAGTGCCCAGTTATACCCCGTCCTATACACTCCAAAACCCTGCTACCCCCTCACTGCCCTGTTATACCCCGTCCTATACACCCCAACATCCTGCTGCCCCCCACTGCCCTGTTATACCCCGTCCTATACACCCCAACATCCTGCTGCCCCCTCACTGCCCTGTTATACCCCGTCCTTTACACCCCAACATCCTGCTGCCCCCTCACTGCCCTGTTATACCCCGTTCTATCCACCCCAACACCCTGCTGCCCCCTCACTGCCCTGTTATACCCCGTCCTATACACCCCAACACCCTGCTGCCCCCTCACTGCCCTGTTATACCCCGTCCTATACACCCCAACATCCTGCTGCCTCCTCACTGCCCTGTTATACCCCGTCCTATACACCCCAACATCCTGCTGCCCCCTCAGTGCCCAGTTATACCCCTCCTATACACCCCAACAACCTGCCTCCCCCTCACCATTTACCTGCATGAGTTAAGCCCCCCTCCCCCCGTTCGACCTCTTATCTGAATGAGTAAAGCCCACCCTCCCCCCAGGGCAACCTCTTACCTGCATGAGGGGGGGCACGGAGACAGGCGGGTGGGAGGTGTAGAGAAGCTGGGGGGGGGGGCCACAGAGAAAAGCTGGGGGGGGTCTGCGATGTAAAGCTGGGGGTTGTAGAGAATCTGGGGGGGCCACAGTGTAAAGCTGGGGTGGTGTAGAGAAGCTAGGGGGCCACAGCGAGAGGCGGGGGGTGTATAGAAGCTGGGGGGGCCCACGGTGAGAAACTGGGGGGTGTAGAGAAGCTTGATGGGGGAGCGTAGTAAGAGGGAGTGTAGAGGGCAGTGGGGGGCATGGAGAGAAGTAGAAGGGAGTATAGAGGGCAGTGGGGGGCATGGAGAGAAGTAGAAGGGAGTGTAGAGGGCAGTGGGGGGCATGGAGAGAAGTAGGAGGGAGTGGAGAGGGCAGTGGGGGGCATGGAGAGAAGTAGGAGGGAGTGGAGAGACTAGTGGGGGGCCATGGAGAGAAGTAGGAGGGAGTGGAGAGGGCAGTGGGGGGGCATGGAGAGAAGTAGGAGGGAGTGTAGAGGGCAGTGGGGGGCATGGAGAGAAGTAGAAGGGAGTATAGAGGGCAGTGGGGGGCATGGAGAGAAGTAGAAGGGAGTGTAGAGGGCAGTGGGGGGCATGGAGAGAAGTAGGAGGGAGTGGAGAGGGCAGTGGGGGGCATGGAGAGAAGTAGGAGGGAGTGGAGAGACTAGTGGGGGGGCCATGGAGAGAAGTAGGAGGGAGTGGAGAGGGCAGTGGCGGGCATGGAGAGAAGTAGGAGTGAGTGTAGAGGGCAGTGGGGGGCCATGGAGAGAAGTAGGAGGGAGTGTAGAGGGCAGTGGGGGGGGGGCATGGAGAGAAGTTGGAGGGAGTGTAGAGGGCAGTGGTGGGGGGGCATGGAGAGAAGTAGGAGGGAATGTAGAGGGCAGTGGGGGGGGGGGCATGGAGAGAAGTAGGAGGGAGTGTAGAGGGCAGTGGGGGGGCCATGGAGAGAAGTAGGAGGGAGTGTAGAGGGCAGTGGGGGGGGGCATGGAGAGAAGTAGGAGGGAGTGTAGAGGGCAGTGGGGGGGGGCATGGAGAGAAGTAGGGGGGAGGGTAGAGGGCAGTGGGGGGGGCCATGGAGAGAAGTAGGAGGGAGTGTAGAGGGCAGTGGGGGGGGGGGCATGGAGAGAAGTAGGAGGGAGTGTAGAGGGCAGTGGTGGGGGGGCATGGAGAGAAGTAGGAGGGAATGTAGAGGGCAGTGGGGGGGGGGCATGGAGAGAAGTAGGAGGGAGTGTAGAGGGCAGTGGGGGGGCCATGGAGAGAAGTAGGAGGGAGTGTAGAGGGCAGTGGGGGGGGGGCATGGAGAGAAGTAGGAGGGAGTGTAGAGGGCAGTGGGGGGGGGGCATGGAGAGAAGTAGGAGGGAGGGTAGAGGGCAGTGGGGGGGGCCATGGAGAGAAGTAGGAGGGAGTGTAGAGGGCAGTGGGGGGGGGCATGGAGAGAAGTAGGAGGGAGTGTAGAGGGCAGTGGGTGGCATGGAGAGTCGTGTCGGTGTGCCAATGTCCAGGAGTCCAGAGGGTAGAGTCGTCAGAGTACAAGCCAGGTCCTAGGAAGCCAGAGGTAAGCGAGGTAGAGTACGTAGCAAGGTTCAAGGGAGTACCAGAGAGCAGAGTAGTCCAGGACAAGCAGGGGTCGAAAGCCAGGGAAATCCAAGGTAAACACAGGAGCTGGAAACAGCAAGGACACAGAGGGAGCAAAGCATAGGTCAGGTACACACAGGGAAACAGGAACTATGCAGAGCGAGGAAGAAGTGGACAGACAAGGGTTATAAAGGAGGGAACACCAATAGGAAAGAGGGGAGGAGTAGAGAGCGAAGTGGGAGACAATAGGGATAGGTCAGGGAGAGAAGAGGAGGAGACAGAAGGGACAGTCAGGGGAAGGGCCTGCAGGGTTTGGGAGGCGGAGACATGACAGCCAGGATAAGAGGAGCGTGCACGCGCGCCCTCTGTAAGGTAGGGATGCGCGAGCACAGGCTGCAGCACAGAGACGGCCCGCAAGGAGTGAGGGGAAGAAGCAGCAGGGGCACAGAGCCCAGAGGAGAGGGATGCGCGCACCCCATCCGTGGGCAGAGGAGACGCACGCACCGGCTGCACCAAGGAGACGGACAGAGAGCAGGGGGCAGACGGTTGACGGCGCCCAGAGGAGGAGTGTGTGCGCGCGCCCTCCGTGAGTTGAGAGGGCGTACGCACCGACCGCGTCACCAGGCACGTGGAGCGCTGTGCCGCGGGTACCACGCTGGAAGAAGGTAAAGGAGTGGAGGAAACAGCTGGGGAAGGTAACGTGGGCACCGCGGGAGAGAGGGAGCGGGGAGCATCATAGCAGGGACTCAGGGACCGCGTGGGTATGCGAGACCTGCGGGGGATGCGCTGCGGCAATGGGAGAGAGGTAGAAGGCAAGGGAGAGGAGTGGGAAGGAGCAGAGGGAGTGACAGGAGATGGGAGAGAGGGACGAGGAAGGGAAGGAATCCCCCCTTGAGGATCAATCTCCGAGTGATCCAACCACGGCTTGAGGGGGAATTTCTGGTGGAACTGTGAAAGTAGTCTTGGGGCATGGATGTGATGTGCAGGTACCCAGGAATGTTCCTCAGGCCCGTAACCCTTCCAGTGTACCAAAAACTGAAGTCTATTTTTAGACCAGCGAGAGTCGATGAGGGACTGTATTTCGTACTCCTGTTGGCCCAGGGTGGACACTGGATTGGGTTTCCGAGAGGGGTCAGAAAAATGACGACTGGGGATATAACTTTTAAGGAGGGACACATGGACCACGGACGGAACCTTCATTGTGGGAGGTAAATCGAGACGATAGACTACCGGATTAACTTTCTCCAAAAATGTTAATGGTCCCAGGAATCTAGGAGATAATTTGGGTGATGGAGTTTTGAGCCTAATATTTTTGGAGGACAGCCACACCAGATCGCCAGGTTTGAAGGAAGGACCCCTTTGACGGTGACGGTCTGCCTTGGTTTTTTGTTTGGCAACCGCAGTCTGTAAGGTCTTGAGGATCTTCTTCCAGCATTCTTGTAACTTGGCGATATGAGAGTCAGCTGCAGGAACACCTGAAGGGGAAGGTGAGAGAGGAAGACTACTGGGATGAAAACCAAAGTTGATAAAGAAGGGTGACTCCTGAGTAGACTCGTTCTTCAGGGAATTTATGGCGAATTCGGCCCATGGCAGAAGATCCACCCAGTTATCTTGTGAGTCTGTAATCAAGCATCTTAGATACTGTTCAAGGGTTTGGTTCATCCTTTCAGTTTGACCATTGGTTTGTGGCTGGTATCCAGAGGAAAACAAGAGAGATATACCCAGTCTTTGGGAGAAAGCCCGACAGAATTTTGAGATGAACTGAGACCCACGGTCCGAGACGATTGAAATGGGAACGCCATGTAACCTGAAAATTTCTCTGGAGAAGACGTCAGCCAAAGTAGCAGAGTTGGGAAGACCCTTGAGGGGGATAAAGTGTGCCTGTTTAGAGAACCTGTCAACTACGACCAGAATGGTGTTCATCCCTTTGGAAATGGGCAGTTCAACATTGAAGTCCATCGAAATGTGCTTCCAGGGTTGTTCCGGAATGGGAAGTGGTAAAAGAAGTCCGGAAGGTTTATGATGGAGTGTCTTGCTCTGGGCACATACAGGACAGGCGGTGGTAAATTCAAGAATGTCTTGATTCATCTTAGGCCACCAAAAAGTCAGTTTAATGAGATCTGCCATCCTTTTGAAGCTTGGATGACCAACTGCTCTAGAGCAATGACCCCAAAGTAACAGTTTATGGCGAAAGCGTGGAACTGTTTATAGACGTCCTTATGGTACCCTGAATCTGCTGGGAATATGGGCCTGATCCTTGTTGATCTCGTCCAACACATCGAAGTTGTTAGCAGAAATTATGCACTTGGCAGGAAGAATAGGCTCCGAGACTTCCTTAGCTTCAGTCTCAGTGGTGAACTGACGAGAGAGGGCGTCCGCTTTAACATTTTTGGTACCAGGAATATATGAGATGGTGTAGTTGAAGCGGGAAAAGAAGAGTGACCAGCGAGCTTGGCGGGAACCCAGGCGACGAGCCTTTTACGCCGGTGCTGCCCGCAGACCAGACCCGTCCCTTCTACTGAGGTGAGGAACGTATATGGGCACGCACCCGCAGCAAAAGGAGCGTGTCCGGAGTGTGGTGTTTTTAGGCGTTGCCAGGCCAGGTGGTGTTAGCTAGCAATACTTGCCGGTACCGGTAAAGAAGTGCCGTCGTCGTTGCCGTTTAGCCAAGGTCAGGGATTGGAGAATTTCGGAAGGTCGTTGTCCAAGCAGGGGTCGAGAGCCAGAGATAGACGTCCGCCGAGCCAAGTAGTGACCTGAGAGAAATTAGAAAGAGTGCCAGCGTAGTGATCCACAAGTGGAAACTATGTCGAGAAATGAGTGAGTGAGAGGACAGGCAATATAAAGTGCGGCTGACCAATCAGAAGTGGAGGCAGACCTGGAGGAGTGCGTGGAGCTATCTTGGATAGGTCCACTTGATTGGCAGGCAGGTGAGTACTTTTATTTTGGCAGGAGGTCCTGTTCGTATGCTGGGGGCGTTTTTTCACTGCTAGAGCAGTGAATAAATTATCTTCACCCGGCGCGCGCTGTTCACGCGCACGACCGGGACACACGGCAGCTGCATGGGAGAGGGAAGACCCAGGAGGGAAGACAGACCGCCGGGGACGGCGGGGAACCTCCAGGACAGCAGAAGTAAGCGGCGCCAGCGAGGGGCACGCACCACAGTGGCAGCGGAAGGCAAAGAAGGTGAGGAGCGGCCAGGCTGCGGGCGCCGCGATCCCTGAATCCTCACAGTACCCCCCCCCCCCTCAGGGTCGGCCTCAGGACGATCCTTCCATGGTTTGGGTGGAAACTTCTTTCGGAAACGTTTGAGAAGTCCGGGTGCATGAATGTCTTTAAGGGGTACCCATGACCTCTCTTTGGGTCCAAAACCCTTCCAATGGACCAAGAAGTGGACCTTACCTCTCGAAAGACAGGAATCTAGTAAAGCCTGGACCTCGTACTCTTCGTTGCCCTGTACAATCACAGGGTCTGGTTTAGAAGTGTGGTCCAGAAAGAGGCTACTGGAGATGAAGGGCTTGAGAAGCGAAGTGTGAAAGACATTCAGGATTCTCATGCTTTGAGGTAATTGAAGTCAGAAGGAAACCGGGTTTACCTGCTCCACGATAGGAAAAGGACCCAGAAACCTAGGTGCCAATTTGGGGGAAGGAGTCTTGAGATGGATGTTCTTGGAAGATAGCCAAACCTTGTCCCCGGGTTTGTAGTTGGGTGCAGGTCGGCGGTGACGATCAGCCTGGGTTTTAGATGTCAAGGAGGCTTTTTGAAGTGCAGATTGAATTCTGGACCAAGAGTCCTGTAGGAGGGAGATGTGTTCGTCCACGGCTGGTACTCCAGAGGAGATTTTAGAAATAGGTAGGCGAGCCGGGTGGAATCCGTAATTGATAAAGAAGGGAGTCTCACGGGCAGACTCGTTCCTGGAGGAATTAAAGGCATACTCAGCCCAGGTAAGTAATTCTGCCCAGTCATCCTGAGAGTTAGAGACGAAGCACCTTAAATATTTCTCGAGGGATTGATTAACCCTCTCGGTCTGTCCGTTAGATTGAGGGTGATATCAAGAAGAAAAGGAAGAAGAGATGCCCAGTCTCTTGGTGAAAGTCCTCCAGAATCTGGAGACGAATTGAGAGCCCCGATCAGATACGATGGATGTAGGAATCCCATGGATCCGGAAAATCTCTTTGGAGAAAATATCAGCTAGGGCGGGTGAGGAGGGTAATCCTTTGAGAGGGATAAAATGTGCCATCTTGGAAAACCGGTCCACTACTACTAGAATGGTGTTCATGCCATTCGACCTAGGCAACTCAACAATAAAATCCATTGATATGTGACCAGGGACGCTCCGGAATAGGTAAAGGTAAGAGAAGACCCTGAGGTTTCTGACGAGGAATCTTGTTATGTGCGTGCACATACCGGACAGGACCGTGTGAATTCGAGAATGGTTTTGGCCATATTGGGCCACCAGAAGGTGCGACGGATGAGATCCAAGGTTTTCTTGAATCCTGGATGTCCTGCCGAGCGGGCAGCATGTCCCCAATCGAGTATCTCAGGAACGAACTTGGGCTCTATGTACAAAGTGTCTTTCGGAACCTCAAGACCAGTCGGAAGATGTTTTTGAGATTTGATGATCTTCTCAAGATTCTTGAACGCCGCAACTGCTATGATCCTTTGTTTAGGAAGGATGGACTCTGTGGTCTTTTCCGGTCTCTCTTCAGAAGAGTATTGTCTAGAGAGAGCATCCGCCTTGACGTTTTTTGTGCCGGGAATATATGACAGAATAAAATTAAACCTGGAGAAAAATAACGACCAGCGGGCTTGGCGGGGACCTAAGCGGCGGGCATTCTCGATGTACAACAGGTTTTTATGGTCCGTGAGAATCGTGAATGGCTCTTTTGACCCCTCCAGAAGGTGCCTCCATTCTTGAAGAACTAATTTGACAGCCAAAAGTTCCCTATTGCCCACGTCATAATTTCTCTCCGCTGGAGAAAACTTCTTAGAGAAAAATCCGCAAGGGTGAAGTTTGTCCTGGGGAGAAAATTTCTGGGATAGAACCGCGCCAGCCCCACAGTCAGAAGCATCAACCTCTAAAGTGAATGGAAAATTAGTGTTCGGATGTCGAAGGATGGGAGCAGACACAAAAGCTTGTTTCAACGTTTTGAAAGCCGTGACTGCCTCGGGTGACCAAGATGAAGGATCTGCACCTTTTTGGGTCAGTGCCGTGATAGGAGCGATAATGGTGGAAAAGTTGCGAATAAATTTCCGGTAATAGTTGGAAAATCCTAAAAATCGCTGAATAGATTTGAGGGAATTGGGTTGCGGCCAATCCACTACGGCTTTCAGTTTCTATGGGTCCATGGCCAAGCCACTGTTGGAGATAATGTACCCAAGAAAGGAAGTGGTAGACTGGTGAAAAAGGCATTTCTCCATTTTGGCAAACAACCGGTTCTCTCGGAAACGAGAAAGCACAAACTTCGTGTGGATGATATGGTCCTGTAAGTTTTGGGAAAAAATAAGGATGTCATCCAGATAGACGATTACAAAGCGATTAAGGACATCCTGAAAGATGTCATTGATAAAGTCCTGAAAAACTGCTGTTGCATTGCACAAACCGAAGGGCATCACCAGGTATTCGTAGTGCCCGCTACGGGTGTTGAAGGCAGTTTTCCATTTATTGCCCTCCCGGATACGGATGAGATTGTATGCCCCACGGAGGGCAAGTTTGGTAAAGAGGTTGGCCCCTTGAAGTCTGTCGAAGAGTTCGGAGATAAGTGGGAGTGGATAACGATTCTTCACCGTAATGTGATTCAGGCCCCGGTAATCAATACATGGTCTGAGAGTACCATCCTTCTTCTTGATGATGAAGAATCCAGCCCCCGCGGGAGAGTTGGAATGACATATAAAGCCAACGCTTCAAGTTCTCACGAATATATTCATCCATGGCTTCCGTCTTGGGCAATGAGAGGGGATAGGATTTGGACTTGGGCAAAGTGTATCCAGGTACCAGGTCAATCGGACAGTCATAAGAACGATGAGGGGGTAAGAGCTCAGATTGCGTCTTGCTAAAAACGTCCAAAAATTCAGCGTAAGAGGAAGGTAATTCCCTTTTAGGATTGGATGTGTTAGCTAGTAGATGAGACGGACGTTCCGTAGACGAAGAAGATTCCTCTGACCTTGACCTCCAGACAATGGGATTAGGGGATACCCAATCGATGTGCGGATTGTGCTTCTGCAACCAGGGCAGGCCAAGCGTGACCGGTGTACCCGGGGCATGAATCACGTCAAAGTCCAGGGTCTCTTTGTGGGATTGAGAAGAAAGGGTGATGGGTCCGGTCTCCAAGGTGATATATGCCGGGGTGAGTGGCCGATTATCAATCCCGACCAAGGCAACGGGGGACCTCTTCTTAGAAAGTGGGATCTGATTTTGTTCAGAGAAGGTCTGGTCCATGAAGTTCCCTCCTGCGCCGAAATCGATAAATGCTGCTGTGGAGGTGCGGAAGGTAGGGCCAGAGAGGGAAACGGGAATGGTCAATTTCTTAGGGAGTTCCCTTTTGGATAGGGGACAAGGAGATTTAGCACCCAGGGAGAGCCCCTTCATACTCACTGGGTTTGGTCATTTCCCGGAGATTGTGGACAGTCACGAGTACGCTGCTCAGAAGATCCGCAATGATAACACGACTCTCCGGTTGAGCGAAATTGTCGTAAGGGTACCCGAGGACGCTGGACTCCGAATTGCATCGGCTCTGAGGCTTCCAGCGCAGGCAGCGGGGAGAAGACGGGTCTCGGGGTAGTAGAGAACCTAGAGAAAGGAGCACGGAAAGGAGTAGACCGGGGTTGCTGACGCTGAGCGCGGCGTACCTGAAGACGCTGGTCCATACGAATGGCCAGGGTGATGAGGTCCTCCAGAAGTCCCGGCCTGGGTTGAGAAGCAAGTTCATCCATCAGGGAGTCCGATAAGCCTTTCCAGAAGACGGAGACTAAGGCCTCCTGACCCCAACGAGTCTCAGCTGCTATGGTCCTGAAATCCAAGGCGTATTAGGCCACAGGCCGACGTCCCTGTGTAAGCTGCAGCAGGGAATCAGAAGCAGTCTCTTGTCGTGCGGGGGTATCGAAGACCTGTCGAAAGTCTCGTCTGAAGGCTGCGTAATCTCGGGTAATATCGGGGCACAGTTCCCAGATCGGGGAGGTCCATGCCAGTGCATTACCTGTGAGCAGACTGTACACATAAGCTACCTTTTTCCGACCATGGAATACAGCTGCGGGGCCATCTCGAACTGGATCTCACATTGGTTGAGGAAGCCACGACAAGCGTGGGGATCCCCGCGTACGGCTTCGGAGCCGGAATCTTCGGACCTGGGGATGAAGTGGATATTGAATCTGACTGCGCCGGCGGTGCAGCCACAGGTGGTGCCTGAAGAGAAAGGTTCTGTACCTGTTGGGAGAGGAGAGCCACTTGATCCGTTAAGGCCTGGATTTGTTGGTACATGGCCGTCATCATAGAGTCCACGTCTGTCTGGTCTGCGTCTTGTGGGCTCGACATAATGTTACGCCGGTGCTGCCCGCAGACCAGACCCGTTCCTTGTACTGAAGTGAGGAACGTATATGGGCACGCACCCGCAGCAAAAGGAGCGTGTCCGGAGTGTGGTGTTTTTAGGCGTTGCCAGGTGGTGTTAGCTAGCAATACTTGCCGGTACCGCTAAAGAAGTGCTGTCGTCGTTGCCGTTTAGCCAAGGTCAGGGATTTGAGAATTCCGGAAGGTCGTTGTCCAAGCAGGGGTCGAGAGCCAGAGATAGACGTCCGCCGAGCCAAGTCGTGACCTGAGAGAAATGAGAAAGAGTGCCAGCGTAGTGATCCACAAGTGGAAACTATGTCGAGAAATGAGTGAGAGGACAGGTAATATAAAGTGCGGCTGACCAATCAGAAGTGGAGGCAGACCTGGAGGAGTGCGTGGAGCTATCTTGGATAGGTCCACTTGATTGGCAGGCAGGTGAGTACTTTTATTTTGGCAGGAGGTCCTGTTCGTCTGCTGGGGGTGTGGTTTCACTGCTAGAGCAGTGAATAAATTATCTTCACCCGGCACGCGCTGTTCATGCGCGCGACCAGGACACACGGCAGCCACATGGGAGAGGGAAGACCCAGGAGGGAAGACAGACCGCCGGGGACGGCGGGGAACCTCCAGGACAGCAGGAGGTAAGCGGCGCCAGCGAGGGGCACGCACCACAGCGGCAGCGGAAGGCGAAGAAGGTGAGGAGGGGCCGGGCCACGGGCGCCGCGATCCCCGAACCCTCATAGAGCCCCCTCAATATATAACAAATTTTTGTGGTCAGTGAAATTGCGATTGGTTCTTTGGAACCTTCCAAAAGGTGTCTCCATTCTTGAAGAGCCAGTTTAATGGCCAAAAGTTCACGGTTACCGACATCATAATTCGTTTCGGCCGCTGAGAACTTCCGTGAAAAAACCACAAGGGTGAAGTTTCTCTTGGGGGGAGGTCCTCTGGGAAAGAACTGCGCCAGCTCCTACGTCCGAGGCGTCGACCTCCAAAGTGAAGGGGAGGGAGGTATCCGGATGACGAAGGATGGGAGCAGACACGAACGCCTTCTTGAGAATCTCAAAGGCGGAGATGGCCTCAGGTGACCAGGATGAGACGTCGGCGCCCTTCTTGGTCAAAGCGGTGATGGGAAGAGCAATAGAATAAAAATTTTTGATGAACTTCCTGTAATAATTGGCAAAGCCAAGAAAACGTTGCACAGCCTTGAGTGAATTAGGGAGTGGCCAGTCGAGGACCGCCTTCAGCTTCTCTGGGTCCATGGAAAAGCCTTGGCTGGAGATGATATAACCCAGGAAGGCAGTAGAAGCCTGGTGGAACAGACATTTCTCCATCTTGGCATAAAGGCGATTAGAACGAAGCCTGGACAGCACAAGTTTGGTATGTTGAATGTGTTCCTCCAGATTTTTAGAAAAGATAAGGATGTCGTCTAGGTAGACTATAACAAAAGTTCCCAATACATCATGGAAGATGTCGTTCATGAACTCCTGAAACACGGCAGGAGCGTTACACAACCCAAAGGGCATAAGAAGATATTCATAATGTCCAGAACGTGTGTTACACTACCGACACACTTTATTGAAGTGTGGTCGGTACCGCAAGCCGGGAAATCTCCCGGCTTGCTCGTGGCCGCCCCTCGGCGTGCCGCGCGTCATAGACGCGCGGTCACGCGTCATCGGGAGCGTGCGCCCCCTGCACGCGCGTCCAGGGGCTCCCCGAGGGAGCCCTGGTGTCCCGCGATCGCGGGACAGCGGCAGGGGGTTCCGGGGGACCCGGCGGACCCGGCAGCGGTAGGGAGAGCGCCCCGATCGGAGGGCGCTCTTCCGCTGCTTCGGCGTGCGCCCGTCACTCTCGGGCGCGCGCCAGGCTACTGCTGCGGCACAGAACGGGCAAATGCTCGAATAAACTGTGCCGCAGCAGTAAATGCTTTTTTCCACTCGTCTCCTTCTCTTATATGAATGAGATTATAGGCACCCCTTAGGTCAAGTTTTGAGAAGATAGAGGCCCCTTGAAGACGGATGAACAGTTCAGAAATGAGCGGGAGAGGATACCGGTTCTTAACCGTGATCTTATTGAGACCGCGGAAGTCAATGCATGGGCTCAGTGATCCATCCTTCTTCTTCACAAAGAAGAAGCCAGTCCTGGCAGGGGAGGTAGAATTGCAGATGAATACCTTCTCCAAATTTTCCTGAATCTAGGTAGTCATGGCCTCGGTTTCCGGGACGGAGAGTGGATAAGACTTGGACTTCGGCAGGACAGTCCCAGGGATGAGGTCGACGGGACAATCGTACGGACGATGAGGAGGAAGAACCTCCGCTTGTACCTTGTTGAACACATCCAAGTACTCATGGTACACAGCAGGCAGGGTCAATAGATTGGAAGAAACGGAGTCCAGACCGGCAAGCACAGCCACGGGAGTCCCTGCTGGAATGGCATCTGCGGACGAGGGCCACTGGAGAGGCAGAGTGCCGGACCAATCAATGCGCGGATTGTGGAGTTGAAGCCAAGGCAATCCTAAAATAATTTGCACAGTAGGAGATTGAAAAACATCGAAGATAATTACCTCCTTATGCCCATCAGCCAGGGTCAAGGTAAGAGGAATAGACTCCCAAATGATGAATGCCGGCTGGAGGGGTCGTCCGTCGATGGCCTCGAGGCCAACAGGGCTCTTCCTTCTGACCATGGGAATTTGATTCTCAAATGCGAACTTCTGGTCCAGGAAATTACCACCCGATCCTGAATCGACGAAAGCTTCAACCTTTACGAAAAGGTTTGGACCTTCCAACGTGGCTGGAAGCAGGAACTTCTTTGGGAGAGCTTCGTAAGGAGAGGGGCAAGGAGAAACAGTACCCAGTAGAAGCCCCTCTACCTTTACTGGGTGCGCCCGTTTCCCGGCTTCAAGGGACAATTCTGGAGACGATGTACCGAAGAGGCACAGTAGAAATACAGCCTGTTCTGGCGGCGCCGCGCTCTCTCGGTTGCCTGGAGTTGTTGACTGCCGACCTGCATCGGTTCCGAGGCCTCCAGGGCCAGGAGAGGAGTGGCGGGTGACCTGTGAGAAACAACAGAGGAAGGAGAATGGGAACAGTGCCTTTCGTGCCGTCGTTCCTGCGTACGCTGATCCATGCGTACGCTCAGAGTGATTAACTCCTCCAGGGACGTACAGTAGCGACATACTTTATCGCACTAAATGCCGGCGGCATGCCGGGATCTACCCCAGCTGCCGCCAGTAATAACCGCGCGCCGCTGCGTTTCCCCCACGCACCCCCCCTCCAACTCGCGCGCAACTTATTATGCTTCCGGACCCCGAGCCCGGCTTCTGCTCTGCCCCTCTGCTTCCCCGCACCCCCGCTTACCTTAATTTGATGTCCAGGGGTGTCGGGGAAGCCTGGGGAAGCCGGGGAAGACGGGGAAGACGGGCGCGCATGTGACTGTGACGTCACAGTGCGCCGCCACGCGCCGCGGCTACCCGCTTCCCAGCCTCATACAGCCAGCGGCATTTGCTCGAATAAGAGCTGCCGCTGCTGTATGCCGGGCATGAGTCGCGAGGTCGTCTTTCAACGTATATGAGAGTCCGTGCCAGTACGCGGCGGTGAGGGCCTCATCATTCCATTGGACTTCGGCGGCCAGAGTACGGAACTCGATGGCGTATTTGGCAGCTGATCTTCGGC
This sequence comes from Ascaphus truei, assembly GCF_040206685.1. Classification (NCBI taxonomy): domain Eukaryota; kingdom Metazoa; phylum Chordata; class Amphibia; order Anura; family Ascaphidae; genus Ascaphus; species Ascaphus truei. Next base: position 107,418 of record NW_027456125.1, on the reverse strand, counting down.
CCTGAGAAATATGAAAAAGGGAGAAGGCGGCTGTCTCACCCCGTGCGGGAATATCAAAGACAAGTTGAAATTCAAATCTGAACAATGGATAATCTTGCGTTACTTTGCATTTGCGCTCCCATAGGGGGGAGGCCCAAGCGAGAGCGTCTCCAGTGAGCAAAGCGTATATATATGCAATCTTAGCACAGCCAGTTGGAAACAGGGAGGGGGACATCTCAAACTGCACCTCACATTGGTTTAAGAAACCGCGGCAGGTGAGGGGGTCCCCATCGTAGTGATTTGGAGAGGGAATCCGTGAGCCGGGACTGGCGTAGGTGGTAGCCACTGGTGGCGTAGAAGCCGTGGAACCCTCCTGAAGGGAAAAGGTAGCCAATTGCTGGGAGACAGTGGACAGCTGATTGCTAACAAATTGTAAGGCCTCTATGGAAATACTTGTACCCACCTCAGGGGGTCTGCGTTTGTTGGGCGCTGCATAATGTCACGCCTGTATGCCCGCAGACCTGGCAGGACCCCAGTACTGAGGTGGGAACGGTATGACACCATTCACCCACAGCAGTGGGAGCAAGCCCGGAGTGTGGTATAGCGTTGCTGGGTCTGTTGGAAGAGAGTTAGATATATACTTGCAACGCTTGGGGGTGTCCGTCAGAATAGTCGTGTCCGTGTGCCAATGTTCAGGAATCCAGAGCGTAGAGTCGTCAGAGTACAAGCCAGGTCCAGGAAGCCAGAGGTAAGCGAGGTAGAGTACGTAGCAAGGTTCACAGGGATACCAGAGAGCAGAGTAGTCCAGGACAAGCAGGGGTCAAAAGCCAGGGACATCCAAGATAACACAGGAGCAGGAAACAGCAGGGACACAGAGGGAGCACAGCATAGGTCAGGTACACACAGGGAAACAGGAACTATGCAGAGCGGGGAAGAAGTGGACAGACAGGGGTAATAAAGGAGGGAACACCAATAGGAAAGAGGGGAGGAGTATAGAGAGAAGTGGGAGACAATAGGGATAGGTCATTGAGAGAAGAGGAGGAGACAGAAGGGGCAGTAAGGGGAATGACCTGCAGGGTTTGGGAGGCGGAGACATGACAGCCAGGATAAGAGGAGTGTGTGCGCGCGCTCTCTGTAAGCTGGGGATGCGCGCGCACAGGCTGCAGCACAGAGACGGCCCGCAAGGAGTGAGGGGAAGAAACAGCAGGGGCACAGAGCCCAAAGGAGGGGCGTGCACGCGCGGCCTCCATGGGCAGAAGAGACGCACGCACCGGCTGCACCAAGGAGACAGCCCGCAGGGACCGAGAGGAGGGGGCAGACGGTTCACAGCGCCCAGAGGAGGAGTGTGTGCGCGCGCCCTCCGTGAGTTAAGAGGGCGCACGCACCGGCCGCGTCACCAGGCGCGCAGAGCGCCGTGCCTCGGGTACCATGCTGGAAGAAGGTAAGGGAGTGGGAGAAACAGCTGGGGAAGGTAACGCGGGCACCGCGGGAGAGAGGGAGCGGGGAGCATCATAGCAGGGACTCAGGGACCGCGTGGGTATGCGAGACCTGCGGGGGATGCGCTGCGGCAATGGGAGAGAGGTAGAAGGCAAGGACGAGGAGTGGGAAGGAGCAGAGGGAGTGACAGGAGATGGGAGAGAGGGACGAGGAAGGGAAGGAATCTCCTGAGTCGTCACAGAGGAAGTGTAGAGGGCAGTGGTGGGGCATGGAGAGAAGTATGGGGCAGTAGGGGGAGGGGGCAGTAGGGGTAGGGGCAGTAGGGGGAGGGGGCAGTAGGGGTAGGGGCTATTCACAGTGGAGTGAAAATAAAATAACGAAATGAAAACAAACCCTCCGGGGAATTGTCCGGGGCCGGTAGAAACATTTCCCCGCTGTTAGTCGTCGGGCGCCTGACGCATTTCACATTGCTTCTATGGGGCGAGTTTACAAACTCATAGGCTGCAGTTACCAGCTCCTCTCCCCCTCATCTCTTCCCCCTCACCCTGTATCTGTAACTTCTGGGTCCAGTCTACAGTTTGGGGGTCTTGCAACATCTGGCTCAGGCTGCGGGGGTCCCTGCTGAACAGGAAGTACGTGTTGGTGTAGTGGTCCAAGGGGTCGATCCTTTCCTGGGAAGAGAGCTATAAGCGATGAGCAGCGTACAAGACAGACAAATAAAGGAGGGGAGGGAGAGAGGAGGGAGAGAGGGGGGAGAGGGAGGAGGAGAGGGGGAGGGGGAGGGAGAGAGGAAGGGAGAGGGAGAGAAGGAGGGAGAGGGAGAGAGAAGGGAGAGGGAGAGAGGAAGGTAGAGGGAGAGAGGAAGGTAGAGGGAGAGAGAAGAGAGAGGGAGAGAGGGAGAGAAGGTAAGGAATGGAGAGAGAAGGGAGGGAGAGAGGGGAGGGAGGTAGAGAGAAGGTAAGGAGAGAGAGAGAAGGGAGGGAGGAGAGAAGGAAGTATGAGGAGGGAGGGAGAGAGGGGAGAAAAGGGAGGGAGAAAAGGGAGAGAAGGGAGGGAGAGATGTGAGGGAGGGGGAAGATGGGGAGGTAGGGAGAGAAGAGAGGGATAGATAGGAGAGAGAGAGAAGGGAGGGAGAGAGGGGAGAGAAGGGAGGGATAGATGTGTGGGATGGGGAGGATGGGGAGGGAGGGGAGATAAGGGGGGAAAGGAGAGAGTGGAGAGAGAAGAGAGGGAGAGCACAGAGAGAAGGGAGGGATAGAAGGGGGGAAATGAGAGAGAGAAGGGAGGGAGAGGAGAGAGGGAGCAGAGAGAGAAGGGAGGGAGAGGAGAGAGAGAAAGGAGTGAGAGCAGAGAGAGAAGGGAGGAAGAGAGGGGAGGAAGGAAGGATGGGGAGAGAAGGAAGGATGGGGAGGGAGAGAACGATACGAGAGAGGGAGGAGAGATAAAAGGGATGAGACAGAGGCATTACAAAGTGACATCCCAGAGCAATCTCAGAGACAGACATGAGAAAGAGACAGCGAGGGCTTCTGATCCCCCCTTCTGAGAAATTCTTATTTGGGGTTATTCCAGGTCTGTTCCGCTCACCTCCTGCGGGGGGCGACATATGACGGAGGTGAAGTCTGGCCACCGATCCACCACGACCTGCAGCTTGAAGGGGTTATCCCGGGTCACGTAATGCAGAGCCCCATACACCTGCGGGTCAGGAGCGGGAGAGAGCTCAGCGGGGCCAGAGAGGTCAGAGGTCAGCGTCGCAGCCTGCGCCTTACCTTCAGGGACTCGGGGAAGTTGCGGGCCAGCGCCCCCTGCAGGACAGCTAGCGTTGCGCTGCATGTTAGAAGAGGCATCCTAGGGGAGAAGAGGTGTGACAAGTACCCTCTAATACAGGGGAGTCCTCAGGGGCAACCAACAGGTCAGGTTTTCAGGATATCCCAGCTTCAGCACAGGTGGCTCAGTCACAGGCTCAGTCAAAGACGTGTTGAAGCAGGGACGGATTGAGCCCCCTGTGCTGAAGCTGGAACATCCTGAAAACCTGACCTGTTGGTGGCCCTTGAGGACTGGAGTTGCCCGCCCCTGCTCTAATACCTTATCTGACCTAATACCCCCCTGACCCTTCCCCCACCCCACGCAATCAGAAGGACCTTGAAGCAGTCACTCCAGCCCCCCAGAGACCCCATAAACTGAGTCTTAAATCCCCCCCCTCACACACCATGTACTGCCCCCCCCCCTCACACACCATGTACTGCCCCCCCCTCACACACCATGTACTGTCCCCCCCCTCACACACCATATACTGCCCCCCCCTCACACACCATGTACTGTCCCCCCTCCCACACCATGTACTGTCCCCCCCTCACACACCATGTACTGCCCCCCCTCACACACCATGTACTGTCCCCCCTCCCACACCATGTACTGTCCCCCCCTCACACACCATGTACTGCCACCCCCCTCACACACCATATACTGTCCCCCCCTCACACATCATGTACTGTCCCCCCTCCCACACCATGTACTGTCCCCCCCCTCACACACCATGTACTGCCCCCCCCCTCACACACCATGTACTGCCTCCCCCTCACATACCATGCACTGCCCCCATCACACACAATGTACTGCCCCCCCTCACACACCATGTACTGCCCCCCCTCACACACCATGTACTGCCCCCCCCTCACACACCATGTACTGCCTCCCCCTCACACACCATGTACTGCCCCCCTCACACACCATTTACTGCCCCCCTCACACAGCATGTCCTGCCCCCCCTCACACACCATGTACTGCCCCCCCTCACAAACCATGTACTGTCCCCCCTCCCACACCATGTACTGTCCCCCCCTCACACACCATGTACTGCCCCCCCTCACACACCATGTACTGTCCCCCCTCCCACACCATGTACTGTCCCCCCCTCACACACCATGTACATTACCCCCCCCTCACACACCATGTACTGTCCCCCCCTCACACACCATGTACTGTCCCCCCTCCCACACCATGTACTGTCCCCCCTCCCACACCATGTACTGTCCCCCCCCCCTCATACACCATGTACTGCCCCCCCTCACACACCATGTACTGCCTCCCCCTCACATACCATGTACTGCCCCCCCATCACACACCATGTACTGTCCCCCATCCCACACCATGTACTGTCCCCCCTCACACACCATGTACTGCCCCCCCCCCTCACACACCATGTACTGTCCCCCCTCCCACACCATGTACTGTCCCCCCCTCACACACCATGTACTGCCCCCCCTCACACACCATGTACTGTCCCCCCCTCACACACCATGTACTGTCCCCCCTCCCACACCATGTACTGTCCCCCCCCTCACACACCATGTACTGCCCCCCCATCACACACCATGTACTGCCTCCCCCTCACATACCATGTACTGCCCCCCCATCACACACAATGTACTGCCCCCCCCCTCACACACCATGTACTGCCCCCCTCACACCATGTACTGCTCCCCCCTAACACACCATGTACTGCCTCCCCCTCACACACCATGTACTGCCCCCCCTCACACACCATGTACTGCTCCCCCTCACACACCATGTACTGCCTCCCCCCTCACACACCATGTACTGCCCCCCCCCCTCACACACCATGTACTGCCCCCCCCCCTCACACCATGTAATGCCCTCCCTTCACCTGGCTGCAGTCTCCTCTTTCCAAGAGAAAGCCGCCCCCCCGCCCCCTTCCCTGAAGGCCGGGGAGGAATACCCTGCAGCGTGCGATCGCTCGCGTGTAATGAAGACCGTTATTAGTGACTAAGGTCCCCAGAGAGCCGTGTGTTAATAAGTCACACCGTTAACTATTCCAGAGCATTGCACCATTCTTGTTGATGAGTAACTTGGGGTGTAGGGCGAGTCACCCCAGGTCACTGTCCTCCCTCTTTAGCAGGTGATATTGAAATTAACCCAGGCCCTCCCTTTTCAACTCTGTCCCATACAACTGAGAATACGCCCTTCAAATTCCAAAAGTCTATCTGTCGCCCGTATAAATATCCGGAGCCTGCTGCCCAAACTGGACGGACTAAGAGGATGGTGCCTTATGCAGAAACCCAAAGCCATCGTTCTCACAGAAACATGGCTAACCCCTAAAACTCCCGATGCAAATATCGCTATTCAGGGATACTCCATTTCCAGGTGATAGTGTGTGAAGACAGAGCCCAGCCAGCGACTTCAGAGTAATCACTGACAATAACTGAGAGGGGTACGTGCCTAGTGGTGTCCACTTAACAACCACACAGATTGACCCACCAATACCCACCCAATCAGTATTAGTACATAAAGCAATGTCCAGTATGAACAGGAAGAATTACAGGCACTAAGGCCCTTACCTGTTAACTTGTGGGACATCCATAGCATCTGCGGTGTGCAAGCCGTCCGAGTGGTAGGTCCAGGTGATAGCGTGTGAGACAGAGCCCAGCCAGCGACTTCCAACGCTGGAGAGAGGAACAAGTCCAAGGCAACTCCAAAATAGCAAAATAGCAGATCAACATGTATTGCAAGCTATAAACAATACATGGACTATATGTATTCTATATGTATTCTCATGTTCATGTATTGTTTATAGCTTGCAATACATGGACTATATGTATTCTCATGTCCATGTATTGTTTATAGCTTGCAATACATGGACTATATGTATTCTCATGTCCATGTATTGTTTATAGCTTGCAATACATGGACTATATGTATTCTCATGTCCATGTATTGTTTATAGCTTGCAATACATGTTGATCTGCTATTTTGCTATTTTGGAGTTGCCTTGGACTTGTTCCTCTCTTCAGCGTTGGAAGTCGCTGGCTGTGCTCTGTCTCACACGCTATCACCTGGACCTACCACTCGGACGGATTGCGCGCCGCAGATGCTATGGATGTCCCACAAGTTAACAGGTAAAGGGCCTCAGTGCCTGTAATTCTTCCTGTTCATACTGGACATTGCTTTATGTACTAATACTGATTGGGTGGGTATTGGTGGGTCAATCTGTGTGGTTGTTAAGTGGACACCACTAGGCACGTACCCCTCTCAGTTATTGTCAGTGATTACTCTGTGGACATTTTATTTACATCTGGACACTTATGGAATATATGCTCATTAGATAGATACCTGATTGCTGAGCACCACATTCAACCACTTTCTATACTCCATTTCTAGGAAAGATGGGTCAAAGAGAGGAGGAGCGGTGTTATTTTATTTTGCAGACACCTTACAATTAACGCTGCTAAATTGCCCCCCAAGCCCGTCCTCTTTTGAAATCCTAGTTGGCAGAATCTGCCTCCCCTTTTCTAAGCTCGTCCTGATTGCTGGCATCTACCGCCCCCCTAAAGCCCCTCTACAATCCCTGACTGATATCACCCAGTTTCTTGGCTCCATTTCCTCTCTGAATGAGAAGAGTGAGCTGCTAGTTCTTGGGACAATTGGCTCAACCCAAAAAACAACAAAATCCAGATACAACTCAAGTCACTTAACCTATCGCAACTCATTTCCCAACGACAAACCTGAAATCGCACAACCATTCCTTGCTAGACTGGATTCTCTCCTCTAATCCAATCCTCTGGCATCCTTCCTGATATTTTCAGTGACCATGCAATAGTGTACTGTGTAAGGAAAATTAAACCGCCCCAATCAAGCCCTAAAGTTCCCCTCACTAGAACATTTAGAAACTTTAACCCACAACAGTTTCTGGATGACCTTACCAACTGCCCATGGCACAGAATGGATTTAATTCCAGACCCTGATTCTGCGCTTGACTATTTCCAATCCGAGTTCCTAAAACTCTGCGATACCCATGCTCCACTACGCAGAATAAGGGTACGGGGGACCCACCTTCCATGGGTTACACCTGACCTTATAGCACTCTACCAGTTCAGGGATGCCTTGTGGAAAAGCTACAAAGTAACTGGCACTACCAAGGATCTCAATCACTACAGATACCTGCGGAACATGTGCACAAGGCAAACAAGGCATGCAAAAGCACAATATTACTCTGACAATCTCCTCCAGAATACATCAAACCCAGCTAACTTCTGGAAGGTTATCAACAATATATTCCAGCCTCCTAACCATCAACAACCAAGTAATATCACTAAGGGGGATATTACTCTGACAAACCCCACTGACATTGCAAATGCATTCAACGATTACTTTGTGGGGTGTGCCACTAATTTATTAGCAAAACGCAACCCAAACCACAAACATGAACCTCACTCTGAGAGTGCCCCTATAGCCCCACCATCTCCCAACAATTTTGAATTTGGCCCTGTATCCAAAGAGGAGATTACACAAGTGCTCCTCAAATGAAAACTAAGCAGCCAATGTGGACCTGACTTACTGCAATGTACGTTCTTAAGGCTGCTGCCTGCGCTGCACACGCGTGTCTGAGAAGCAGGCGGCGCGTGCAGCTGAGTCCCCCGGTCTGCAGAGAGCTGCAGGGGGAAAGACGGGGGGTGTGATGGGGAAGTGACAGGGGCACGGCCGTGACATCACCCGGCAGGTTCGCCCTCATTGGCTGAACCACGGGGGGCGTGGCCTAGCGCTCCGTCGCAAGTCCTGCTCTCAATTTTCTTGAGAGCAGGAGTTTCTCTCAGCGCAGCGCGGCAGCCCCCCTTGCAGCGGGCCCAGCCCCATTGTGGGGCGGATCTTGTCCCTGTAGCGTCTGTCACAGTGGGCGCTGCAGTAGCCAGCGGGGACCTGGCCTAAGACTTGGTGCCCCAGCCATTGCCAAACTAATTGCTTCCATAGTCAACTCTATCCTGTCTGCAGGCCATATCCCTAAGACCTGGAAAACTTTGCCACAGTGATGGCTTTTTGATCTTTAGTGGGAAACGCTTGGGTGTATCGAGTGTAGTGGTCTGTCACTACCAGCCATTGCTGATGCCTTTTGAATCGGGCTCTATGCACAAAAAGTCCATACACACTAAATCCATAGGACCGGAGCTTTTGAGATGGCCCATTGGGGCAGCACGGGTGGGGAGTGTCTTTCTATGTATGCACCGTAGACATTTCCTGCAGTGTTGCTCCACTGACTCCCACATTCTAGGCCAGAAAAAACGATCTCTCACTAAGCCAAAGGTTTAACCACCCCCAAATGTCCGTGATCATCATGTAGTGATCTTAAAACGAGGCGCCGGGGTAGAAACAGTTGTCGTCTGTCAGGATGGTCGTGATATCGAACAACTCTATAGAGGAGGCCATTAACCATCTCAAATGTATCCCATTCCCTCATGAGGAGGCCCACAGTATCAGGAGGAGGCCCACAGTATCAGGAGGAGCCCTTTTTATTAATGAAGACAGCATTAGCCGCTGGATCATCTATTTGCGTCAGTACCACTTCTTTCCAAGTGAAAATGACATTCTGGTTGATGCCCATGCCATCGGGGTGACAGTAGGCTTCGGGAAGGGCTTGAGGTCGGCACCCTAAGGAATCTGCGGCTCGCAGCTCGGAGAACGCCACTCGGTTGTTTAAGATGGCCATGGTGGAATACATAGCTTTTATTCCTGGCCCTGGAATTTCTTCCCAGGGACCATCGTCGGATGTCTCATCCAGTCTCGGTCTCCTAGATAGAGCATCGGCTCCTATGTTGAGGGGCCCAGGTTTATATTTCAGAGTGAACTGATAATTGGAGAGGGTAGCTAACCATCTATGACCTGTCGCATCCAATTTGGCAGTTGTTTGAACATAGGTCAGCGGATTGTTGTCTGTCCTGACTTCAAAGGTGACCCCATATAGGTAGTCATGTAATTTTCCTGATACGGCCCACTTAAGGGCAAGAAACTCCAATTTATGCACTGGGTAGTTCTTCTCACTAGGAGTCAAACTTCTGCTTGCATAGGCCACTGGGCGCAATCCAGCGGATTTAGAGTTGACTATGGAAGCAATTAGTTTGGCAATGGCTGGGGCACCAAGTCTTAGGCCAGGTCCCCGCTGGCTACTGCAGCGCCCACTGTGGCGGACGCTACAGGGACAAGATCCGCCCCACAATGGGGCTGGGCCCGCTGCGAGGGGGGGGCCGCCGCGCTGCGCTGAGGGAAACTCCTGCTCTCAAGAAAATTGAGAGCAGGACTTGTGACGGAGCGCTAGGCCACACCCCCGGCGGTTCAGCCAATGAGAGCGAATCTGCCAGGTGTTGTCACGGCCGTGCCCCCGTCACTCCCCCATCACACCCCCCCCCATCATTCCCCCTGCAGCTCTCTGCAGACCGGGGGACTCAGCTGTACGCGCCGCCTGCCTCGCAGACACGCGTGCAGCGCAGGCAGCAGCCTTAGGAACAAACATTGCAGTAAGTTAGGTCCACATTGGCTGCTTAGTTTTGGTTTGAAGAGCGCTTGTGTAATCTCCTCTTCGGATACTGGGACAAATTGAAAATTGTTGGCAGAGGGTGGGGCTATATGGGTACTCTCAGAGTGAGGATACTCGGGGAAGGTCTCTAATGAAAAATATCTATTGGTTTCCTGGCGACCGTAATACTTGATAAGAGATGGGTGATCTGGCACACAATCAATATAACAATGATGATATAACACGCCGGTGCCCACGGGTCAAGGGGGACAGTCCTGCAAAATCCCCAAGAAATCACATAGGTAGGAAGGAAGGTCCAGGCACTCGGTCTTTGCAAATAAAGAAATATTTAATCCAGCAAAAATTCCAATGTTTCGACTGCGTATAAGCAGTCTTTGTCAAGGTGAGAGCCTCTCCAAGCCATGAAATTGAGCCTCGATGCCGAGAAGGCATTCGACCGAATCAAATGGTCCTTTCTCGACCAAACTCTGCTCAAATTCGGCTTCACAGGCCCCTTCCTAGAGGGAGTCCGCGCCCTATATCAAAATCCCACAGCATACATTAAATTACCAGGCGGACAACTAAACCCAATCCCAATCAAAAATGGAACAAGGCAAGGCTGCCCCCTATCCCCACTATTATTCGCAATCACAATCGAACCATTAGCGGCCCAAATAAGAGCCGAACCAAGTATCAAAGGTATCCCGATCGGAGACACGGAATACAAAATGTCCCTCTTTGCGGACGATGTAATCTTGACCCTCGCAGACCCACACATCTCTCTCCCTAACCTCCAAAAAATACTAGATCAATTCAGCCAGGTCTCTGACTACAAGGTTAATATGGAAAAATCAGAAGTGCTTAACCTTTCCTTACCAGATCCTGTCTGGAAACTACTACAGTCTAACTATAAATACACATGGAACTCTTCCACATAAAATACTTAGGAGTAAAGATAACCAACACTTACAAATCTCTTTACCAATCAAACTACCCTCCCCTATTTGATCGAATCATAAAAGATTTAGACTCATGGAACAACCACCAAATCTCCTGGTTTGGCAGAATTGTCTCCTGCAAAATGAATATCCTCCCCCGCTTACTATACTTCTTCCAGACCCTCCCAGTAACAATACCCCTATCAGAATTGAAAAACATACAGTCCCACATATTCCGATTTATCGGAAAACGGTGTAAGCCCAGGGTCTCGAGGTCAGTTATGCTATCATCAAAGACGAGAGGTGGCTTAGGCGCACCTGACGTGATCAGATACTACCAAGCAGCCCAACTACGCCAGGCGGTGGTCTGGAATAATCCCCCGACCTCCAACTGCTGGTTGGCGATAGAATCTTATCACGCATCCCCCACCCCCCTCCCAGTTATCCTATGGTCCCAAGCAAACAAAGAAAAGCGACCCCAGAAATTCGAACTCGGAGCAATGAGATGCACATGGTCCATTTGGCTTAAAAACAAAGGGAAGTATGGCCTATCAGCATCCCCCTCTCAACCCACCCCTATCTTCGTAAACCCAGAATTCCCGCCTGGGTGCTCCCGCAATCAATTCGGTCAGTTCCAGGACCTAAATATTAGAATGGTTGCAGATCTGCTGAAGAAAGAGGAAATTCTGTCCTTCCAAGAGCTCCAAGATAAGTATCACTCACACGACCTTCACCTGTTTAAATTTCTACAAATCAGACATTTTATCCGAGCCCTATCCCAAAACTCTAAGTTTCCCGCCCTGACTAAATTTAAATCCCTGTCTCAAAGGCGAATATCAAAAGGGACTTGTATCCGAGATTTATAGAGGGATAGAGTCAACTCTCCCCCCCCCCCCCCATCCCATTCCTATATGCAAAAGTGGTCTGCCGATCTTAACCTCCAGATGGACATGGAGGACTGGGAGGATGTCTGGGAATCAGCTACCAAAATGTCGATTTGTACCATAACAAAAGAAAATATCTATAAAATCCTATTCCAATGGTACCTGACCCCGAGCAGACTGAGCCAGATCTTCCCCGGCACACCAGACCTGTGCTGGAGGGGATGTGGTCAAAGGGGAGACATGGCCAGTGGTGGGATTCAAAATTTTTAGCAACAGGTTCTCTCTCACGGGTGGGGGGGGGGGCGGGAGAGAAACAAGGGGGGGAAAGAGAAACAAGGGGGATGGGCGAGAAACAAGGGGGTGGGCGAGAAACAAGGGGGTGGGCGAGAAACAAGGGGGGGAAAGAGAAACAAGGGGGGGCGAGAAACAAGGGGGGGGAAGAGAAACAAGGGGGGGAAAGAGAAACAAGGGGGGGAGAGATAGAGGTGGGGGAACGGGAGAGAGACGGGGGGGAAGAGGGAGAGAAACGGAGGGGGAAGAGGGAGAGAGACGGGGGAAAAGGGAGAGAGATGGGGGGAAGAGGGAGAGAGACGGAGGGGGAAGAGGGAGAAAGATGGAGGGGGAAGAGGAAGAGAGACGGGTGGGGGGAAGAGGGAGAGAGACAGGGGGAAGAGGGAGAGAGACGGAGGGGAAGAGGGAGAGAGACGGGGGAAGAGGGTGAGAGACGGGAGGGACAGAGACAGGTGGGGGAAGAGGGAGAGAGATGGGTGGGGGGGAAGAGGGAGAGAGACGGGGGGAGAGAGAGACGGGGGGAAGAGGGAGAGAGACGGGGGGAAGAGGGAGAGAGATGGGGGGAAGAGGGAGAGAGACTGCTGGAGTGACGCCAGGGTCTCACAGCTTGTGCATGCTCTGGGCTTCCATACCCACCCCTTTGACCCCCCCCCCCTCTCCTCCCCTGACCTGGCACTGTGAAGATGCGGGAAGTGTTAGAGGCAGAGCTCCGGCTGATTGCTTCTCCACATGGGGTCCTGCACAGCTTAGCAGCAGCAGGACACAGTGCGGAGTTCTGTGGGGGTAGGGAGGGCTGGTCGCACCGGTTCTAGGAACTAAGAAAATTTTAGGTTCCGGTTCTCCCGAACCGGTGCGAACCGGCAGAGTCCCACCACTGGATATGGTCCACATTTGGTGGTCATGTCCGGAGATCCAGAAGTTCTGGACCAGAGTTCAGAAGCTCCTCTATGAAACCCTTGGACTGGAGGTCCCCTTGGACCCTCTGACGTACGTGCTGGGAAAACCACTAGAGGACCTCCTCGCACCACTGATCAGACTGATCTCCTTTATCCTAACAGCCGCTAGGTGCTCAGTGGCAGCGGCCTGGAAACAAATAAAAGCACCCTCCAGGAGAACAGTTGTTAACAGAATAAATACAGTCATGAGCATGGAAAGGCTTACAGCCATGTTAAAGCAGAAAATGCCCCAGTTCTATAAAACCTCCGGAGCCCCACCGCTCCTACAGATCCTAGCCTCAAATTGACCCCCCTCTAGGGGAGGGCGATTGGAGACCTCCGAACTGCCTTTTACCTCGAACCCCCCTCCCTCCGCTCTTCTCTCCCTGTCGTTCCCGTCTATCCCCCGTCCCTCGTCTCCCCCTCTATCTACCTTAAAACTGAAAATGGTTGATTGCATTGTCTTGTACCAGCCTGCGGTCATGTGCCTCTGACTTCATTCCCAAGCCTATATTGTTGTTACTCTTTGTATCTTCTATTGCAAGTTCCCAATAAACGAAAAAGATTGGTAAAATTTTTTTTTTTTTAGTGTACGATCGCCTGTAACAGCCTTGCATGGAAATACAGAATCTCCATGCAAATGTTACAGACGGCTTTTTTTCTATCAGCTAGCGTACGTGAAGTTTCAGAACGCTAGCAGGGGGGAAAAAAGCAACACATACGCTGTGGCTGTTTTGAGCACGTACGTTAGAAAATGGGCTCAAGGCCTTAGTGAATCGCGTCTCCGGACTCACTTTTTAACGGACGTGCTTTTTTTATTTCAGTCGGACGCAAAAGCATTGAGCTTAGTGCACAGCCCCCATAGTCTCCATCTTTGCTGATGATACTAAATTGTGTAAGGTAATAGAATCAAAGCAGGATGTAATTTCTCCCCAGAAGGACTTGGAGAGACTGGAAACGTGGGCAGGTAAATGGCAGATGAGGTTTAATATAGATAAATGTAAGGTTATGCATTTGGGATGCAAGAATAAAAAGGCGAATTACAAATTAAATGGAGATAAATTGGGGGAATCCTTGATGGAGAAGGATTTAGGAGTGCTTGTAGACAGCAGGCTTAGCAATAGTGCCCAAAGTCAGGCAGTAGCTGCAAAGGCAAACAAGATCTTATCTTGCATTAAACGGGCAATGGATGGAAGGGAAGTAAACATAATTATGCCCCTTTACAAAGCATTAGTAAGACCACACCTTGAATATGGAGTACAATTTTGGGCACCAATCCTAAGAAAAGACATTATGGAACTAGAGAGAGTGCAGAGAAGAGTCACCAAATGAATAAAAGGGATGGACAATCTAACTTATGTGCAGAGGCAGGCTAAATTAGATTTATTTACATTAGAAAAGAGGCGTCTAAGAGGGGATATGATAACTATATACAAATATATTCAGGGACAATACAAGGAGCTTTCAAAAGAACTATTCATCCCACGGGCAGTACAAAGGACTCGGTGCCATCCCTTAAGGTTGGAGGAAAGGAGATTTCACCAGCAACAAAGGAAAGGGTTCTTTACAGTAAGGGCAGTTAAAATGTGCAATTCATTACCCATGGAGACTGTGATGGCAGATACAATAGATCTGTTCAAAAAAAGGTTAGACATCTTTTTTTTAAGATAGGAAAGGTATACAGGGATATACCAAATAAGTATACATGGGAAGGATGTTGATCCAGGGATTAATCTGATTGACAATTCTTGCAGTCAGGAAGGAATACATTTTTCCCCTTAATGGGGTTTTTTGTTTTCCTTCCTCTGGGTCAATAAGTAAGTATAGATATAGGATAAAGTATCTGTTGTCTAAATTTAGCATAGGTTGAACTTGATGGACGTACGTCTTTTTTCTACTATGTAACTATATAATGTAACTATGTAACTACCTCTTTTAATGTGAGTGCTATGTTTCAATTATTGACATATAAAGTATATATTTTGTTACTAATTTAGTTTTTGTTTTCTCCCTTTGTGTGTTTTTATGTATAGGGCTTTTACATGTCCATAGTCCTTGCCATCCTCGGCGGGGATTTCCTGGACTGTCTCCTTGGCCACGCAGGACAATAACGGGTCAGGCCATAAAACCCAGTCCCATTCTGGCCCCCGGTATCTGTGACACTGGGCCTCAAAGTTCCTCAAAAACCCCGTGAATTTTGCCCGTGCCATCCACGAATTTCCCGGAGCTGTGGTGGTCCCCTCGGGGGGCGGCTTGCTCCCCGTTAACAAGGTGGGAGCGCGGGGCTGCTGTCTCTTGTGCAGCTTCAAGCAGCCAGACCCTTTCATCCAGGGTCGCCCCCCCTCCCCATGAGGCAAGGAGTGCGGCGATTCCAGGGGTGGCAAGTCCACTAGCCACATGGGCTACCACAGCTGCACTATTATTTTCGATGCACATTTTCAGTGCACAAAATTAGTTTGAATGTCACCAGGTCGGTGTCTATTAATTGACATTGTTTTTGACAAAAGACATTATAGGGTAATTAATGGTTATAAACCCCCAAAATGTGTATGAGGAAACTTTATTTCAGCAAATAAAACAATATTTAGTTACATGAAAAACAGTGCTATTAGCTGGAGATTTCCTTTGTGCAACACGTAATCAGGACCGGTCAGGGAACACGTAATCAGGACCGGTCAGGGAAACATGGAAAGTTGTCATATGATGAAGTTTTTCCAATAAAGTGTAGAGATGCAAACCTTAAGGATGGATAAAAGGCTGTTTCTAGAGGAGGCTGGGCGTACCTATACTAGACGGCTTGGTCGCGATCGCTGGAAGTCATCTCAATTTGATTTGCCCAGCGACCGCAGCTTGACGTCGCCGGCACTATAAGCGCAGCCTGACGTCGCCGGCACTATAAGCGCAGCCTGACGTCGCCGGCACTATAAGCGCAGCCTGACGTCGCCGGCACTATAAGCGCAGCCTGACGTCGCCGGCACTATAAGCGCAGCCCTGTAAGACCCATCAGTTACTCCGAGCCAGGCGATGCCATAGCATCTTTACAATGAAAGGAAACTCCTGGGTCAGACGGACTCACAGCGGAGTTTTATAAATACTTCAAGGATGTTTCAGTGTCGCTTCTAGCTCAGCTTTACAGTTCCATGTCCCAAGCTCCCAGCAGGAATCCGTAGTAGTATCAGCACATAAAAAGGGGAGTAAACATTATTGTTTAAAAATTGGAGACCCGCAGCGTTATTAAACGTGGACTACAAGATTTTAGCTAAGATTGTATTTATTAGGTTAAGTTGTGTGTCAGAGACACTGATTAGTGAGAAAGACATTGAATAATCGGTTATTGGTAAGAGAAATGCAGCAGGATGGATGCTATGAAGGGCTATGTACTAAGTATTGATCAAAGCAAAGCCTTTGATACAGATAATCATACGTTTCTATTTTGTGTTCTAAAAAGCTATAGGATTCCCAATAAGTTTATATTTGGGTTAAGACTTTGTATAATGGAGCATCAGGAACCCCACTAGTGAATATGTGGCAAGAGAGAGGTTCAATAAAAAAATCAGGCGTCAGACAAGGATGTCCTTTAAGTCCCCTACTATATGTTTTTGAGAGCGATCCTTGTTTCAGACTTTTGGAGGGGAATCTAAACAAAAAAGGGTTTTTGTTACCAGTCCCTTCTCATGGAAATATACAATGTCTTGCTTACGCAGACGATGTAACAATATGTGTAACAAACTCTGAGGAAGTGAAAGAAGCAAGAACTTTGATTGATGAATATGGAGCGGTGTCAAACCATGAGAAATGTGTCTCCTGTTGGGCAGGGTCTCCTGACCCTGATTTCCAGGTAGCTGGTGGATATCCTGAACCACAAGATGACATTAAGATTTTAGGTGTAATTTTTGGGAAAGATAACATGAGTGACCACAACTGGCAGCCAAAGCTGGACGTCTGTACCTGGAAAGTCCAGGATCCGTGTGTGCAGGAATGGCAGAGGGCCACAGGGCAGGATGTGTGGGGGTCAGCACAGGAATCCACAGGGCAGGATGTGTGTGGGGGTCAGCACATGAAAAGAAGAGGGTCCAGCAGGGCAGGCTGTGTGTGGGGGTCAGCGCAGGAATAGCAGAGGGTCACACGGCAGGATGTGTGTGGGGGTCAGTGCAGGAATAGCAGAGAGGCCGCACGGCAGGATGTGTGTGGGGGTCAGCGCAGGAATAGCAGTGGGCCGCACGGCAGGATGTGTGTGGGGGGTCAGCGCAGGAATAGCAGAGGTCCACAGGGCAGGATGTGTGTGGGGGTCAGCGCAGGAACAGTATGGGGGCCGCAGATTGAGGGGTATCTGGTGTTAGGGACAGTGATCTCAGAGAGGCTGCACCTCCCACTGTTCCCATCTGCCCCCCAGCCTGAATCCTGCCCCCAGGGTGGCCGCGTGGCTGAACATATTGTCAAAGGCCACGTGACAGTACATAGGAGCCCCCCTCTTATGTAATGTGGCCCCCAACGTGGCTATGAGCTTGCGGAAGAGTCTCCGTCTCCGGAAGTCGGGGAGCGTGTAACCCATACGTAACTCTGCAGACTGCTCGCTCAGCGCCCAGGCGACCGGCGGCCCTCCACTTCTTTCCCGCGCGCAGAGGGTGGGGAAACTCCGGATACAGCGTTCCAAGTAACGCAGGCTGCGCTCGTTACCGCCAAACCCCCAGAACGTGTTAACGATGGAGGCTTCATGGGGGGACAGGGAGGAGAACTGCAATTCTGCCGAGCTGTGGGGGGTGGGAGGAGAGACCGAGAGGGGAGGAGAGACTGTGAGGGGGGAGGGCGGAAAGACAGAGGGGGGGAGGGACGAGAGACGGAGGGGGTAGGGATGAGAGACGGAGGTAGGAGACACGGGGGGATGGAGGAGAGATGGGGGTGGGAGGGAATAGAGACGACGGGAGGAGAGATGGGGGGAGAAGAGTCAGAGGTCAGGAGGCGCTGGGGATTTTTAGAGAGAAGCGAATCCAGTGGAAAATGAGAGATGTTTTGTGGTCGACAAATCATGGGAAGATCTATGTCAGGACAACCGTAAAACACCAGAAGGATAGGAACAGGGAGAGAGGCGCGCTGGGGAACAGGGAGAGAGGCGCGCTGGGGAACAGGGAGAGAGGCGCGCTGGGGAACAAGGAGAGAGGCGCTGGGGAACAGGGAGAGAGGCGCTGGGGAACAGGGAGAGAGGCGCGGGGGAACAGGGAGAGGCGCGCGGGGGAACAGGAGAGAGGTGCGTGGGGGAACAGGGAGAGAGGTGCGCTGGGGAACAGGGAGAGAGGTGCGCTGTGGAACAGGGAGAGAGGTGCGCTGTGGAACAGGGAGAGAGGCGCGCTGGGAACAGGGAGAGAGGTGCGCTGGGGAACAGGGAGAGAGGCGCGCTGGGGAACAGGGAGAGAGGCGCGCTGGGGAACAGGGAGAGGTGCGGGGGAACAGGGAGAGAGGTGCGCGGGGGAACAGGAAGATAGGTGCACTGGGGAACAGGGAGAGAGGTGCGCTTGGGAACAGGGAGAGAGGTGCGCTGGGGAACAGGGAGAAAGGCGCGCTGGGGAACAGGGAGAGAGGCGCGCTGGGGAACAGGGAGAGAGGCGCGGGGGAACAGGGAGAGAGGCGCTGGGGAACAGGGAGAGAGGTGCGCTGAGGAACAGGAAGAGGTGCACTGGGGAACAGGGAGAGAGGCGCGCTGAGGAACAGGAAGAGAGGGCGCGCTGGGGAACAGGGAGAGAGGCGCGCTGGGGAACAGGGAGAGAGGCGCTGGGGAACAGGAAGAGGTGCACTGGGGAACAGGGAGAGGCGCGGGGGAACAGGGAGAGGCGCTGGGGAACAGGGAGAGAGGTGCGCTGAGGAACAGGAAGAGGTGCACTGGGGAACAGGGAGAGAGGCGCGCTGAGGAACAGGAAGAGGTACACTGGGGAACAGGGAGAGAGGCGCGCTGGGGAACAGGGAGAGAGGCGCGCTGGGGAACAGGGAGAGAGGCGCGCTGGGGAACAGGGAGAGATGCGCGCTGGGGAACAGGGAGAGATGCGCGCTGGGGAACAGGGAGAGAGGCGCGCTGGGGAACAGGGAGAGAGGTGCGCTGGGGAACAGGAGACCGTAGAGCAGGGGTGCACAAAGTTTCAACATGCGCCCCATCTCCCCTCCGGCTAGCACCCCTCTCCCTACATGGCTCTGGCGTCAAATGACTTTGTGGGGTCATGTGACGTCAATCAGACACAGACGCGCAGGAATAGCAGAGAGGGCTGCAGGGCAGGATGTGTGTGGGGTCAGGGGGGAGGAGAGACGGGAGTGGGGGGGAGAGACGGGGGTGGGGGGGAGAGATTACCTTGCAGTGCAGGACTGCTTGCTCTCGGGCCCCCCCGTGCTTTGGATGTCCTCCATTACATACAGACGGTTGCTGGTGGTCCGTATGCTGCTTCCACGCTTGGCGCTGACATCACTAAGCACCGCCTCCAGCGCTGGCTGGCACCCTGAGGGGGGGGGGGGGGCAGGATGAAAGTGCGATGATTATAGAGAAACTTCACAGCGGAACGCATCGGGCGCTTTGGAATGTAACCATCTCTCCCCTCACTGCCCAGTTATACGCTCCAAGTCGGCACCGGCGATCCACCGCTACGCACTTCGAGGCAAGGACATCTCGCCACCGGGCCAGAGACGCCATTGGCAGGCGGGCCAGATGTCCGGTGGCTGAGGCATTTAAAAATGGCGTCTCTGCCCTGTTATACCCCGTCCTATACACCCCAACATCCTGCTGCCCCCTCACTGCCCAGTTATACCCCGTCCTATACACCCCAACATCCTGCTGCCCCCTCACTGCCCTGTTATACCCCGTCCTATCCAACCCAACACCCTGCTGCCCCCCTCACTGCCCTGTTATACCCCGTCCTATACACCCCAACATCCTGCTGCCCCCTCACTGCCTGTTATACCCCGTCCTATACACCCCACATCCTGCTGTCCCCTCACTGCCCTGTTATACCCCGTCCTATACACCCCAAAACCCTGCTGCCCCCTCACTGCCCTGTTATACCCATCCTATACACCCCAACATCCTGCTGCCCCCTCACTGCCCTGTTATACCCCGTCCTATACACCCCAACATCCTGCTGTCCCCTCACTGCCCTGTTATACCCCGTCCTATACACCCCAAAACCCTGCTGCCCCCTCACTGCCCTGTTATACCTCATCCTATACACCCCAACATCCTGCTGCCCCCTCACTGCCCTGTTATACCCCTCCCTATATACCCCAACATCCTGCTGTCCCTCACTGCCCTGTTATACCCCGTCCTATACACCCCAACCTCCTGCTGCCCCCTCACTGCCCTGTTATACCCCGTCCTATCCACCCCACCACTCTGCTGCCCCCTCACTGCCCTGCTATACCCCGTCCTATAAATCCCAACCTCCTGCTGCCCCCTCACTGCCCTGTTATACCCCTCCCTATATACCCCAACACCCTGCTGCCCCCTCACTGCCCTGTTATACCCCGTCCTATACACCCCTATCCCCTGCTGCCCCCTCACTGCCCTGTTATACCCCTCCCTATACACCCCAACACCCTGCTGCCCCCTCACTGCCCTGTTATACCCCTCCCTATACACCCCAACATCCTGCTGCCCCCTCACTGCCCTGTTATACCCCGTCCTATACACCCCAACACCCTGCTGCCTCCTCACTGCCCTGTTATACCCCGTCCTATACACCCCAACATCCTGCTGCCCCCTCACTGCCCTGTTATACCCCGTCCTATACACCCCAACACCCTGCTGTCCCCTCACTGCCCTGTTATACCTCGTCCTATACACCCCAACATCCTGCTGCCCCCTCACTGCCCTGTTATACCCCGTCCTATACACCCCTATCCCCTGCTGCCCCCTCACTGCCCTGTTATACCCCGTCCTATATACCCCAACACCCTGCTGCCCCCTCACTGCCCTGTTATACCCCGTCCTATATACCCCAACATCCTGCTGCCCCCTCACTGCCCTGTTATACCCCGTCCTATATACCCCAACATCCTGCTGCCCCCTCACTGCCTTGTTATACCCCGTCCTATCCACCCCAACACCCTGCTGTCCCCTCACTGCCCTGTTATACCCCGTCCTATGCACCCCAACATCCTGCTGTCCCCTCACTGCCCTGTTATACCCCTCCCTATATACCCCAACATCCTGCTGCCCCTCACTGCCGTTATACCCCCCTATACACCCCAACACCCTGCCTCCCCCTCACCTCTTACCTGCATGAGTTAAGCCCTCCCCCCTGTTCGACCTCTTATCTGAATGAGTAAATCCCACCCTCCCCCCAGGGCAACCTCTTACCTGCATGAGGGGGGGCACGGAGACAGGCGGTGGGGTGTAGAGAAGCTGGGAGGAGGGCCACAGAGAGAGGCAGGGAGGTGTAGAGAAGCTGGGGGGGGGAGTCCGCGATGTGAAGTTGGGGGGTGTAGAGAATCTGGGGGGGCCACGGCGTGAAGCTGGGGTGGTGTAGAGAAGCTAGAGGGGCCACGGCGAGAGGGGGGTGTAGAGAAGCTGGGGGGGGGGGCACAGAGAGAAGGTGGAGGGCCCACGGTGAGAAACTGGGGGGTGTAGAGAAGCTGGGGGGGGCACGGAGAGAAGGTGGAGGGGCCCACGGTGAGAAGCTATGGGGGGGCGAGTTTACAAACTCATAGGCGGCAGTTACCAGCTCCTCTCCCCTTATCTCTTCCCCTCACCCTGTATCTGTAACTTCTGGGTCCAGTCTACAGTTTGGGGGTCTTGCAACATCTGGCTCAGGCTGCGGGGGTCCCTGCTGAACAGGAAGTACGTGTTGGTGTAGTGGTCCAAGGGGTCGATCCTTTCCTGGGAAGAGAGGTATAAGCGATGAGCAGCGTACAAGACAGACAAATAAAGGAGGGGAGGGGGAGAGGGAGGGGGAGAGAGGAAGGAGAGGGAGAGGAGGAGGGAGAGGGGGAGAGAGGGAGGGGGGAGAGGGAGGGGGAGGGGGGAGAGAGAGAGGCGGAGAGGGAGGGGGGGAGAGAGAGGGGGAGTGGGAGGGGAGGGGGAGAGAGAGGGGGAGTGGGAGGGGGGAGGGGGGAGTGGGAGGGGGGGAGGGGGGAGAGGAGGGGGGGGAGGGGGAGAAGGAGGGGGGGGAGGGGGAGAGGGAGGGGGGGGAGAGGGAGCGGGGGGGAGAGAGAGAGGGGGATGGGGAGGGGGAGGGAGAGAAGGAGAGGGAGGGGGAGAAGGGAGTGAGAGCGGGGAGTGAGAGCGGAGGAAGAGAGGGGAGGAAGGAAGGATGGGGAGGAGAGAACGATACGAGAGAGGGGAGATAAAAGGGAAGAGACAGAGGCATTACAAAGTGACATCCAGAGCAATCTCAGAGACAGACATGAGAGACAGCGAGGTGCTTTTGATCCCCGCTTCTGAGAGATTCTTATTTGGGGTTATTCCAGGTCTGTTCCGCTCACCTCCTGCGGGGGGCGACATATGACGGAGGAGAAGTCTGGCCACCGATCCACCACGACCTGCAGCCTGAAGGGGTTATCCCGGGTCACATAATGCAGAGCCCCATACACCTGCGGGTCAGGAGCGGAAGAGAGCTCAGCTGGGCCAGAGAGGTCAGAGGTCAGAGGTCAGCGTCTCAGTCTGCACCTTACCTTCAGGGACTCGGGGAAGTTGCGGGCCAGCGCCCTCTGCAGGGCGGCTAGCTGTGTGCTGCATGTTAGAAGAGGCATCCTAGGGGGAGAAGAGGTGTGAAAATTACCCTCTAATACAGGGGAGTCCTCAAGGGCAACCAACAGGGCAGGTTTTCAGGATATCCCAGCTTCAGCACAGGTGGCTCAGTCACAGGCTCAGTCAAAGACGTGTTGAAGCAGGGACTGATTGAGCCCCCCTGTGCTGAAGATGGGACATTCTGAAAACCTGACCTGTTGGTGGCCCTTGAGGACTGGAGTTGCCCGCCCCTGCTCTAATACCTTATCTGACCTAATACCCCCCTGACCCTTCCCCCGCACATCTCCCACCCCACGCAATCAGAAGGACCTTGAAGCAGTAACGCCAGCCTCCCAGAGACCCCATAAACTGACTCTTAAATCTCCTACCTCACACACCATGTACTGCCCCCCCTCACACACAATGTACTGCCCCCCTCTCACACACCATGTACTGCCCCCCCCTCACACACCATGTACTGTCCCCCCCCTCACACACCATGTACTGCCCCCCCTCACACACAATGTACTGCTTCCCCCCTCACACACAATGTACTGCCCCCCCTCACACACCATGTACTGCCCCCCCTCACACACCATGTACTGCCCCCCCCCTCACACACAATGTACTGCTTCCCCCCTCACACACAATGTACTGCCCCCCCTCACACACCATGTACTGCCCCCCCTCACACACCATGTACTGCCCCCCCCTCACACACCATGTACTGCCCCCCCTCACACACCATGTACTGCCCCCCCCCCTCACATACAATGTACTGCCCCCCCCTCACACACCATGTACTGCCCCCCCTCACACACAATGTACTGCCCCCCCTCACACACAATGTACTGCTTCCCCCCCTCACAAACCATGTACTGCCCCCCCTCACACACCATGTACTGCCCCCCCTCACACACCATGTACTGCCCCCCCCTCACACACCATGTACTGCCCCCCCCTCACACACCATGTACTGCCCCCCCTCACACACCATGTACTGCTCCCCCTCACACACCATGTACTGCTTCCCCCCTCACACACCATGTACTGCTCCCCATCGCACACCATGTACTGCCCCCCCCTCACATACAATGTACTGCCCCCCCCCCTCACACACCATGTACTGCCCCCCCTCACACACCATGTACTGCCCACCCCCTCACATACAATGTACTGCCCCCCCCCCCCTCACACACCATGTACTGCCCCCCCTCACACACAATGTACTGCCCCCCCTCACACACAATGTACTGCTTCCCCCCCTCACAAACCATGTACTGCCCCCTCACACACCATGTACTGCTCCCCCCCCTCACACACCATGTACTGCCCCCCCTCACACACCATGTACTGCCCCCCCCCTCACACACCATGTACTGCCCCCCCTCACACACCATGTACTGCTCCCCCTCACACACCATGTACTGCTTCCCCCCTCACACACCATGTACTGCCCCCCATCGCACACCATGTACTGCCCCCCCCTCACACACCATGTACTGCCCCCCCTCACACACCATGTACTGCCTCCCCCTCACACACCATGTACTGCCCCCTCACACACCATGTACTGCCCCCCCTCACACACCATGTACTGCTCCCCCCTCACACACCATGTACTGCCCCCCTCACACATCATGTACTGCCACCCCCCCTCACACACCATGTACTGCCTCCCCCTCACACACCATGTACTGTCCCCCCTCCCACACCATGTACTGCCCCCCCCTCACACACCATGTACTGCCTCCCCCTCGCACACCATGTACTGCCCCCCTCACACACCATGTACTGCTTCCCCCCCCTCACAAACCATGTACTGCCCCCCCTCACACACCATGTACTGCCCCCCCCGCTCACACACCATGTACTGCCCCCCCTCACACACCATGTACTGCCCCCCCTCACACACCATGTACTGCTTTCCCCCCCCTCACAAACCATGTACTGCCCCCCCTCACACACCATGTACTGCCCCCCCCTCACACACCATGTACTGCCCCCCCTCACACACCATGTACTGCCCCCCCCTCACACACCATGTACTGCTTCCCCCCCCCCTCACAAACCATGTACTGCCCCCCCCTCACACACCATGTACTGCCCCCCCCCGCTCACACACCATGTACTGTCCCCCCTCACACACCATGTACTGCCTCCCCCTCACACACCATGTACTGCCCCCCCTCACACACCATGTACTGCCTCCCCCTCACACACCATGTACTGCCCCCCCTCACATACAATGTATTGTCCCCCCCCTTCACACACCATGTACTGCCCCCCCTCACACACCATGTACTGCCCCCCCTCACACACCATGTACTGCCCCCCCCTTCACACACCATGTACTGCCCCCCCCTTCACACACCATGTACTGCCCCCCCTCACACACCATGTACTGCCCCCCATCGCACACCATTTACTGCCCCCCTCACACACCATATACTGCCCCCCCTTCACACACCATGTACTGCCCCCCCCCTCACACACCATGTACTGCCCCCCTCACACACCATGTACTGCCCCCCCTCACACACCATATACTGCTCCCCCTCACACACCATGTACTGCCCCCCCTCACACACCATGTACTACCCCCCCTCACACACCATGTACTGCCCCCCCTCACACACCATGTACTGCCCCCCCTCACACACCATGTACTGCCTCCCCCTCACACACCATGTACTGCCTCCCTCACACACCATGTACTGCCCCCCCCCCTCACACACCATGTACTGCCCCCCCCCTCACACACCATGTACTGCCCCCCCCCCTCACACACCATGTACTGCCCCCCCTCACACATCATGTGCTGCCCCCCCCCCTCACACACCATGTACTGCCCCCCTCACACACCATGTACTGCCTCCCCTCACACACCATGTACTGCCCCCCCTCACACACCATGTACTGCCCCCCCCCCTCACACACCATGTACTGCCCCCCCTCACACACCATGTACTGCCCCCCCCCCTCACACACCATGTACTGCCCCCCCTCACACACCATGTACTGCCCCCCCCCTCACACACCATGTACTGCCCCCCCTCACACACCATGTACTGCCTCCCCCTCACACACCATGTACTGCCCCCCCCCCCTCACACACCATGTACTGCCCCCCCTCACACACCATGTACTGCCCCCCTCCTCACACACCATGTACTGCCCCCCCTCACACACCATGTACTGCCCCCCCCCTCACACACCATGTACTGCTTCCCCCCTCACACACCATGTACTGCCTCCCCTCACACACCATGTACTGCTTCCCCCCTCACACACCATGTACTGCCCCCCCCCTCACACACCATGTACTGCCCCCCCTCACACACCATGTACTGCCCCCCCTCACACACCATGTACTGCCCCCCCTCACACACCATGTACTGCCCCCCCCTCACACACCATGTACTGCCCCCCCTCACACACCATGTACTGCCCCCCCCTCACACACCATGTACTGCCTCCCCCTCACACACCATGTACTGCCCCCCTCACATACAATGTATTGCCCCCCCCCCTTCACACACCATGGACTGCTCCCCCCTCACACACCATGTACTGCCCCCCCCTCACACACCATGTACTGCCCCCCCTCACATACAATGTATTGCCCCCCCCCTTCACACACCATGGACTGCTCCCCCCTCACACACAATGTACTGCTCCCCCCTCACACACCATGTACTGCCCCCCCCACACCATGTACTGCCCCCCCTCACACACCATGTACTGCCTCCCCCTCACACACCATGTACTGCCTCCCCATCACACACCATGTACTGCCCCCCCTCACACACCATGTACTGCCCCCCCTCACACACCATGTACTGCCCCCCCTCACACACCATGTACTGCCCCCCCCTCACACACCATGTACTGCCCCCCCTCACATACAATGTATTGCCCCCCCTTCACACACCATGTACTGCTCCCCCCCTCACACACAATGTACTGCCCCCCCCTCACACACCATGTACTGCCTCCCCCTCACACACCATGTACTGCCTCCCCCTCACACACCATGTACTGCTCCCCCCCCTCACACACCATGTACTGCCTCCCCCTAACACACCATGTACTGCCTCCCCCTAACACACCATGTACTGCCTCCCCCTCACACACCATGTACTGCTCCCCCCCCTCACACACAATGTACTGCCCCCCTCACACACCATGTACTGCCCCCCCCCTCACACACCATGTACTGCCCCCCCTCACACACCATTTACTGCCCCCCTCACACAGCATGTACTGCCCCTCCTCACATACAATGTATTGCCCCCCCTTCACACACCATGTACTGCTCCCCCCCCTCACACACAATGTACTGCCCCCCCCCTCACACACCATGTACTGCCTCCCCCTAACACACCATGTACTGCCTCCCCCTCACACACCATGTACTGCCCCCCCTCACACACCATGTACTGCCCCCCCTCACACACCATGTACTGCCCCCCCCTCACACACCATGTACTGCCCCCCCCTCACACACCATGTACTGCCCCCCTCACACACCATGTACTGCCCCCCCCTCACACACCATGTACTGCCCCCCCTCACACACCATGTACTGCCCCCCCCTCACACACATGTACTGCCCCCCCCCCCCTCACACACCATGTACTGCCCCCCCTCACACACCATGTACTGCCCCCCCCTCACACACCATGTACTGCCCCCCCTCACACACCATGTACTGCCCCCCCCTCACACACCATGTACTGCCCCCCCCCTCACACACCATGTACTGCCCCCCCCTCACACACCATGTACTGCATCCCCTCACACACCATGTACTGCCCCCCCCCTTACACACCATGTACTGCCCCCCCCACACACAACATGTACTGCCCCCCCCTCACACCATGTACTGCCCCCCCCTTACACACCATGTACTGCCCCCCCCACACACACCATGTACTGCCCCCCTAACACACCATGTACTGCCCCCCCCCACACACACCATGTACTGCCCCCCTCACACACCATGTACTGCTCCCCCTCACACCATGTACTGCACCCCCTCACACACCATGTACTGCCCCCCCCCCCCTTACACACCATGTAATGCCCCCCCTCACACCATGTACTGCCCCCCCTTCACCTGGCTGCAGTCTCCTCTTTCCAAGAGAAAGCCGCCCCCCGCCCCCTTCCCTGAAGGCCGGGGAGGAATACCCTGCAGCGTGCGATCGCTCGCGTGTAATGAAGACCGTTATTAGTGAGTAAGGTCCCCAGAGAGCCGTGTGTTAATAAGTCACGCCGTTAACTATTCCAGAGCATTGCACCATTCTTGTTGATGAGTAACTTGGGGTGTAGGGCGAGTCGCCCCAGGTCACTGTCCTCCCTCTTTAGCAGGTGATATTGAAATTAACCCAGGCTCTCCCTTTTCAACTCTGTCCCATACAACTGAGAATACCCCCTTAAAATTCCAAAAAGTCTATCTGTCGCCCGTATAAATATCCGGAGCCTGCTGCCCAAACTGGACGGACTAAGAGCATGGTGCCTTATGCAGAAACCCAAAGCCATCGTTCTCACAGAAACATGGCTAACCCCTAAAACCCCTGATGCTAATATCGCTATTCAGGGATACTCCATTTTTAGGAGAGATAGGTCAAAGAGAGGAGGAGGGGTGTTATTTTATATTGCAGACACATTACAATTTACACTGTTACATTGCCGCCCAAGCCCGCCCTCTTTTGAAATCATAGTTGGCAGAATATGCCTCCCCTTTTCTAAGCCCGTCCTGATTGCTGGCATCTACCGCCCCCCTAAAGCCCCTCTACAATCCCTGGCTGATATCACCCAGTTTCTTGGCTCCATTTCCTCTCTGAATGAGAAGAGTGAGCTGCTAGTTCTTGGGGATTTCAACTTCAACTGGCTTGACCCTAAAAACCACAAAATCCACACACAAATTAAATCGCTTAACCTATCGCAACTCATTTCCCAACCCACACGGATAAACCTGAAATCTCACAACCATTCCTTGCTAGACTGGATTCTCTCCTCAAACCCCAGCAGAATCCAATCCTGTGGCATCCTTCCTGTCATTTTCAGTGACCATGCAATAGTGTACTGTGTAAGGAAAATTAAACCGCCCCATTCAAGCCCTAAAGTTCTCCTCACTAGAACATTTAGAAACTTTAACCCAGAACAGTTTCTGGATGACCTTACCAACTGCCCATGGCACAGAATCGATTTAATTCCCGACCCTGATTCTGCGCTCGACTATTTCCAATCCGAGTTTTTAAAACTCTGTGATATCCATGCTCTACTACGCAGAATAAATGTACAGGGGCCTGTGGCGAAAATGGAGGTAATCAGCGGATTAATAAAAGGCAGTGTGCTCGGCTGGTTACCCTTATTTCGTATTGGGGATGAAGGGGTTAATTTTATATGCTGTTCCCATGTAGCATTCTCCCCTCTATGCATTGTTGTCCCCTTTTTGCAGGCTTGTCACTACCTGCAATGCTGAATAACAGGAGTTGTTCCATTAAGACTGCTAATTTAGGAATGGAGCAAGCCAGCACCCTGATTTTTGGCGTGCAGCCTCAGTATAACACCCCAAGCACATACATATCTTATTATATATTTGTGAAAGCACTGTATGCCTGTCTGCATCTTCCTGTGTCCCTAGGGGAAATCTCATTGGTCCCTTGGGCCGCCCGCCCCCGCACCTCTCATTGGCCTGAGGCGGAGTGACGACAAACACACACACACACACACACACACACACACTCTGTTGCTTGGCCTCACTCTCCCCCGTCAGTTGGACCGCAGCTCACCTTCCACACACCCCCCCACTCCTCTCCCGGTGCCCCTCCTCTCCCCCCCCCTCCCCACCTCACCCAAATCCCCACGCTCCGCAACATCCCCAGCCGCACCATCACCCTCACCGTGCGCCGCTCCCGGAGAGGGGAAGCACGGCCCTCCTGCTCAGCAGCAAACTCCAGGCTCCTCCTCCCTCGCTCACGAGGAAAAGCGCGTCACGGCTCGGGCCTCCTGCACTCCCCCTCACGTGCGCCGGCTCCCGGAGAGGGGAAGCGCGGCCCTCCTGCTCAGCAGCAAACACCAGGCTCCTCCCCCCTCGCTCACAACGAGGAACGGAGGGGAAGCGGGGCGCGGCCCGGGCCTCCTGCACTCCCCCTCACGTGCGCCGGCTCCCAGACGGAGGGTAAGCGCGGCGCAGGCCTCCTGCCACTCTTGCCCCCCCCCGCCAGCTTCCCGAACTCACCTCCTGCCCCAGCCAGATGCCACGGGGTCAAGGTAAGTCACCCACCGTCTCCCACCCACGCACTGTCACCCAGTCACCCACACAGTCACCCACACACCCACCCAGACACTTTCACCCAGTCACCCACTTTCACCCACCCACTCAGTCACCCACCCACTCACTCAGTCACCCACCCACCCACTCACTTAGTCACCCACCCACTCACTTAGTCACCCACCCACTCACTCAGTCACCCACCCACTTACTCAGTCACCCACCCACTTACTCAGTCACCCACCCACACACCCACCCAGTCACTCAGTCACCCACCCACTCACTCAGTCACCCACCCACCCACTCACTCAGTCACCCACCCACCCACTCACCCAGTCACCCACCCATTCAGTCACCCACCCATTCAGTCAGTCACCCAGTCACCCGGGGGAAGCCCAACCCTGTCATCCGCCCCCCCAAAATTACATCCCGGGCAACGCCGGGTCTCTCAGCTAGTTAAACATATAACTTTGTCATAAGGGAAACATATATTTTTGATGAAGTGCCTTTCTGTTGCAGGTTTAAAATGTACAGGCCGGATGCTATTGTTTCTGCCTAGAGAAAAACAAGAAAAAAAACACACCTCATAGTGTAGTAAGTTAGTTTACTTGACAAGAAAAGATAAAAGTTGCACTTACAAAATGTCAGTGCAAAGAAAGCACTGAATATGAACACTTCTGGGGGTATCTCAGCATAGATAGCGTCTGTGTACTCCTGTCCTCCTCCACTGACGCGTCCGTCAGGTCTGCCCTGCTGGTGTAGGTTCCTCCAAGTACAAGGTGCTTCCACACCACGTGGGGCGCCGCTGTATTAATGCGTCACTGCGTTCCCACGTAGTGACATCACTGGCCTCAGAGCTCCGGCACCACGAGCAGATCGGGAGGAGCAGGGGGAATTGTGTAACTCGATCAGCGTCTCCTCGAGTTCTCCTTCTTCCACAGAGCCTGCCTCTCACCCTCCCACACAGTGTCCTGACCAGCCAGAACCACCCTAAGGGGAGTACACAGCTGCCATCTATGCTGAGATACCCCCAGAAGTGTTCATATTCAGTGCTTTCTTTGCACTGACATTTTGTAAGTGCAACTTTTATCTTTTCTTGTCAAGTAAACTAACTTACTACACTATGAGGTGTGCGCTTTGTCCTTGTTTTTCTCTATTCTAGTACCCTTGTGGAACGTTGGGTTGTTCCCAGCATTTGGAAAAGCAGCACCCCCTGAACAAACTGGACTTTCTAACTCCATGGTTTTTATATATTTATATGAATTTATTATTTGTATTTTTGTACATTATATATTGTCCTTATGTTATTGGTTTGAGCGCCCCCTAGCTGAGGCTTGTTCTTTTTATATATATTAATTCATATTTATTATTATTAGATCATTTTTTGGATCAGCATTTATTCCTTATATTTTTTCTGCCTGCCTTTGTAATGCATTCAGGAACAAATGTTATGCATACATGAGCCCCCTGTTGAGGCGATGCCTATGGGTCGGGGGGATGAAAGACCCCAGAGTCTTAAAAGTGTGACTTAACCGGGATGTTTCTGAGTAGCAGATCCTGTTACTCATCCTGGATATTTCACACCTTGGGACTAAACTCCAGACGTTGCGTCCCCAGAAACGAGAGGCCCCTTTTTACTCAGCAGTGCTACCAAGCTGCTTACTGAGCATGCTCAGAGTTACCTGGGCTGGCTGTAGGATTTTCCCACGTGACATGGCAGGCTCTGATAGGAGGAAGATAATTCCTTGCCAATGGGATGAGGCTGATGAAAAACTCCAAGGGCCCCTGTCCTTAAAAAGGCCTATGTAATTGATATTCTCACCTGGCTGACCCACTTAATCTCACATTGGCCCCTGTGGTCTAACCAGTACCCATTACATGGTAGTGTCTGGTGGTACACCTGTTGGCAACAGAGCTCCTGAGTCTCCCACATGATGTTGTGTGGGGATGTCAACTCAGACAGGCAGCTGAGGTAGTGTGTTAGAGTCCTACCTACATACAGTGCAGCGCCTCCACCTCATCAGGATCTCTATGTCCGCAAGGAGATGGTTCTGATGAGGAACTCCGTCTTGGTGGTGCTTTCCGCTGGAGAGTAACTTCAGTCTCACACAGTGGAGTGTCTTTGATCAGGGGCATCTTTATTATAGTTGGTATGGGCAAGCTGCCCTTCACAGCCAGCAACTCAGCCGCTCATCTTGGCTTGTGCTTCCCTTTTGAAAGGTCTGCTCGCCTAATGAAGTGGGATCACCTCTCCCCTCAGGGAGATCACCTCCTGTGCCAGGTCCCTGGACATAGTGTAGGCCTGGCCAGCTTTGCTGCTGGCCCTTGAGTTAGAGCTGTGTCACTAGTTACTTCACTAGTGGACACTCTGGCCTTCTGCTCTGCTCAGCCTTGTAAAACACACTTGACATCCTAACTTTGGGCAGTTCTGTGCCTTATATACCTCAGGAACAGGCACATCTCTGATGTCACTAACGGTGGACTCAGAGCATGTTACCACTCCCCTTGAGTACATATGACACCTCACCAGGGTGTGAGGGCAAACCTCCATGATTGATGCTGGCAACCCTGTAACTTACCAGGCTTACTGCCAGCATGAGAAAAAACTGTATGCCATTTTACAGCATGGCTACATTCTCCCCCTGGTGAATCCCAATGACCCGTCTGGGACCTAAATTTGGTGTACCTTCGTCCAGGAAGCACTGCAAAACATAACACATAATTATGAACAACAAATTTATATCATACAGTTTTCATGATATATTATCTATGATGCTCACTGACCAGCAGATGGCACTGTACCCAAAGCAGACCCCACTATCTCTGTACCTAATAATAGTGTCTGGGATCTGGCTTCTTTACCTCCCGGACAGCCATGTCTGTTACAGTCACATTGTACTCCCGGGGTAACCCATTCTCTGGTCTATACACTACTTTATGCATGTATATAATGCGCCCTATACTCCACACTCTCATGAGTTGAGAAATCCTCTCTTCTGCCCGGCGCCCAGTGCATCCGCCACCTCTGTTAACAATATACATCTCTATGGTCTCTCTTAACCACCCACCCTCTGATCCTCTATTTCCTGCATGAGAGGTTCAGGGACATAGGGATACACCAACCCGTGGGAGTTTTTATAACGGGTCACTATGGCCCTTTCGGCCCGACTTGTTCAAATGAGCCTAGCGCCGCCTGCCTTTCCAGGCAGCACCCATGACAAGGGTTCAAGCAGATCTACAGGATCCCTCAACCTACTTGATCCCTTCGGATCCACTGCCCCTGACCCGATGTCATACCATCGCAGTCTCGTCTCCTCCAGACGACCTTCCTCCGTAAACTCCCCTGGGGCCCACCAGTAATCCACCACCCCTTCTTGTCGGAGGATAAACCTGGTACGGTAGAGCCAGGCCATATACCCCTCGAAACCGGGCGCCCACCATCTGGTTTCCCTAACCTCTGCTGGAGCCACCACGGAACCCTTATTCTCCTCTACTTCTCCCCCTGAGGATATCCCGGAGGTACCGTTTGACCGGGAATTGGATCCTAATCTCTTGGGCCTACTGGTAACACTAACCCGTATGGAGCTAGGGCAATCACTTGATACGGACACTTCCCTAGTGTACCTTCCCCCTCCCGACCCGTCATCCGACATAAAACAGTCAGCAAAGTCCAAGCTCTCCCCAGTCCTTTCATCGGAGGTGACTCGGGATTCCCCAGACAACCCTTGGCTCGAGGGTGACACATAGGAAAAGGTGATGGGGGTCGGGGCTTTAGCTATGGCCGGGGGTTGGGGATGGGAAGGGCTATTGGCTTCCGCAGTTCTACGACCCGCACTTCGCCGCTACCTGGTCCGGTGCCATCGGACTGGCCCTCCGGTTCTCCCGGGTCACTGTTCCCAGGCCGCCGCTGCGCCTGCCAGCTCTTCCCGGATCTAGGCGACCGGGTACTGCTGCTTAGGCGCGAGGACGCCGCCATCTTCCATCCGGCTTTGCTATGCCCACCGGAAGTGAGATCATCTATCTCGCGGGACTCGCCACCATCTTGGGTTGGGTCCCCAATCGGGACCTCTTCCTCCACAACGACATCCGGAAGTGATGTTTCCTCTCGTTGCTCCGCTCGGGCCTGGCCTAGGCCTTTCTCCGCCGCTGCCACCGCCTGAAGGGGCCAAGGACGTCTCTTACCTCTCTGTCGGCGCGGAAATGGCTCCTTCTCTGACAACTTTGCCCGTCACCACGTCTACCAGTGTCTTTCTCTTCTGGCTCTGTTTTGATAGTAAGGAGCGATCCCTATGCTCCGGGATCTGCGGGCTCCCTCCAGAGCGTGCCCGGGACTTCAGCCGTTGGCATGGCTGTGTCCGCCCCCGCCTCCACGGTCTAGCCAGGTACGAAGGGTTGCACCGGCCACAGATAATTGATGCCGCATTGAGGACATCTAGACGCGGTACTGACTGTACCACCAGGCAGTCGACACTGCATGCATAGGCACGCCACAGTCTCTTTGCCGGCCGCCCTGAGCACCAGGAAGCCTCATCGGGCCGAATAGGGTTGGGCCGAGATATCCGAATCGTCCTCGATCTTACTGGCCATATCAACCACCGGAGATACTCTTTGCATTGGTCTTTCTAGTAGCTCAGCTCCTCGCAACTGAAAGGCAGGGGCTGGTTTATGAACCCCTCCTTCTTCCAGCTCCACCCTCATCTGACACAGCTGGAAACCACTCCCCCTGGTTGAAATTAGGGGAGGGTCCCACAAGTTGATAGGATAACCCAGCACTGGGGCTGAGCACGTCACTGTCCATGAGGGCGCGGCCGCAGCTTTCGCGCCATACCTCCCATCAGGGTGGGGTTTTCCTTTAGGCGCCACTCCCGGCCAACTCTCTGCAAGCTTTGCATTTGCAGCATTTTCTGCAATCGGCCCACGCGGTCTTCCAGGGAAGCGGGAGCCGCCATCTTGGTTGATCCGGCCGTTCACAATCGCAATTGAGGTATATTGTTGTACAGCGTGTGCCTGCTGGCAAACAGTCCCTTCACTCCCACACATCACAATGTCATCCATATTGTCCTCAGGGGTAGTACCCCACGGTCCTAGGCAGGACCAAAACGGCGCGGCCACAGCCTTGGCGCCACTCCACAGCAGGCTCGCAAAAGTCATCTCTGCAGGTTGCTCTTCATTAGCACGCACACCACGTGCGCTCTCTCCATCTGCCTCCGTCTGCCATTTTGGACCTTCCGCGCCGCACGGATCCTCCATTCTTGCGGTCGCCATGTTCATCTTGTTTTTACTGTTATTGTACATGGAGCTCCTCTCTGCGAGGCAGCTGCCATACCGATACAATAAAGATTGCCCGATGCACCACCTTTTGTACCTAATGTAGGTCTGACTCGTGTTGCACTACCTCAGGCTAGGCTCACTCTCTCGGTGTATGCTGTGTCCCTCCTTCCTCCAGTCTGTGCTCTCAGCGGTAAGTGGTCTGGAACGGGCTAGAGTACTCTGGCTTCTCCATGCAGTACTGGGGCGTCTACCTACTGTTGGTCAGTCTAGCGCCGACCCTCTCCAGGATTCCTGGCCACGTTAACAGGCTATCCCTTTAGGCATCCTACCAACTAGCACTACCTCAAGGTGACTAGGACAGCTATAGCCCTGCTCCAGACCCCCACTCCTCTCAGGTCCCCAGGTCATCCCTGCGGTCTGACAACTCCATCAGCTCCCCTGACTACCCCTGGTTTCCATCCCAACACAGCACTGACTGGCAGCATACACTCTCCTGTTTCCCAGTGTGCCTAGCAAAAGCCTGTCCTGTTGACAGGTATCTCAGTAGTGCCTCCAAATGTAATGGATATTCTCACCTGGCTGACCCACTCAATCTCACATTGGCCCCTGTGGTCTAACCAGTCCCCATTACATGGTAGTGTCTGGTGGTGCACCTGTTGGCAACAGAGCTCCTGAGTCTCCCGCATGATGTTGTGTGGGGATGTCAACCCAGACAGGCAGCTGAGGTAGTGTGTTAGAGTCCTACCTACATACAGTGCAGTGCCTCCACCTCATCAGGATCTCTGTGTCCGCAAGGAGATGGTTCTGATGAGGAACTCCTTCTTGATGGTGCCTTCCGCTGGAGAGTAACTTCAGTCTCACACAGTGGAGTGTCTTTGATCAGGGACATCTTTATTATAGTTGGTATGGGCAAGCTGCCCTTCACAGCCAGCAACTCAGCCGCTCATCTTGGCTTGTGCTTCCCTTTTGAAAGGTCTGCTCTCCTAATGAAGTGGGATCACCTCTCCCCTCAGGGAGATCACCTCCTGTGCCAGGTCCCTGGACACAGTGTAGGCCCGGCCAGCCTTGCTGCCGGCCCTTGAGTTAGAGCTGTGTCACTAGTTACTTCACTAGTGGACACTCTGGCCTTCTGCTCTGCTCAGCCTTGTAAAACACACTTGACACCCTAACTTTGGGCAATTCTGTGCCTTATATACCTCAGGAACAGACACATCTCTGATGTCACTAACGGTGGACTCAGAGCATGTTACCACTCCCCTTGGGTACATATGACACCTCAACCAGTGTGTGAGGGCAAACCTCCACGATTGATGCTGGCAACCCTGTAACTTACCAGGCTTACTGCCAGCATGAGAGAAAACTGTATGCCATTTTACAGCATGGCTACACCTATAACCCTCATTCCTGTGTTTTTTTACCTGATTTCTCCAAGCTGATAAGATCTAAGTACAGAGGCTGCGATTCCAGAACGCAAGGGGTTAAAAACATCGCAACAAGGAAACTAGCCCTGCTTCAGGATTTCGTTAGCCCTGGGGATTCCAGAACGAACCACAAAGAATCAGAAAAGACTTTGCACTTTCACAGAAGGATTGGGCTGGCAATTTGCGCCCCTTGCAAAAGGACTGCATTTTAAAAGACAATCTTCTGGTGCTTTGCCCCTTTCTGGACGTTCTATCCCATTTCTCTATTCAGTAAGTGTTTTTATTAAGTGTATTCTAAGGTTGTCGTGTGTCTGTCTATCAAGGAAATAAATGACAATTTATTTTGCTCAACTTGTATGCTCAATTGGGATCCACAAAATATAAATGTGTTAATAGTTGTGCCCATCGTGACAGGGCCCATCTTCCATGGGTTACACCTGACCTTATAGCACTCTACCAGCTCAGGGATGCCTTGTGGAAAAGCTACAAAGTAACTGGCACTACCAAGGATCTCAATCACTACAGATGCCTGCGGAACATGTGCACAAGGCAAACAAGGCACGCAAAAGCACAATATTACGCTGACAATCTCCTCCAGAATACATCAAACCCAGCTAACTTCTGGAAGGTTGTCAACAATATATTCCAAGCACCTAACCATCAACAACCAAGTAATATCACTAAGGGGGATAATACTCTGACAAACCCCACTGACATTGCAAATGCATTCAATGATTACTTTGTGGGGTGCGCCACTAACTTATTAGCAAAACGCAACCCAAACCCCAAACATGAACCTCATTCTGGGAGTACCCGTATATCCCCACCATCTCCCCACACTGCCCACAGTTTTCAATTTGTCCCAGTATCTGAAGAGGAGATTACACAAGTGCTCCTCAAACTCAAACTAAGCAGCCAATGTGGACCCGACTTACTGCAATCTAAGGGCTCCATGCAGTAAGCGCCGAAAAAGCACTCTCGGCAGGGGTTTGAACTCGCCATGTCCAAGACGCGACATGGCCGCTATAAAGATGGCGGCGACACTGGCACCCGATGCCCCATACCGGGGCCTGTAACTGGGGAAGCAGGAGGTCCCTCAGCCAGAAATCAATGCGGTTCAGCTCAGGGGACCCCTGGTTACTTCACAATGTTATTAAAAATACATTAATGCTGCTTCATTACTATAGCGGATAGCCACTAAGGCAATGAAGGGGTTAAGGCATAATAGCATGTTTATTGGGGACAATTGCCCCCAATAAACATTGCAATATACAACACACATCCCCTGTGCCACCAACAACCCCTATACCCCCTAACATACAGTAAATATATGTAATTTTGGGGATGCACAGCAATGATACTAGAGGCCGGCGGGGGCACGCGGGTGTTCACCGCAGGTGCCCGGGGGTCGCCACATGCCTGCAGTACCAATCCTGTGCCCCCCAAAAATAATTAAAACACATAAATACGTTCTACCAGTGAGGATAAGTGCCAAGATCCAATCCGCAGGGAAACGCTTAGAAGAGCCGATATCTAAGCTAGATACATAAGGGACATAGATCCCATAACAGATGATACGTATCCCTCCCCCCCCTGGTTTCCCCCCTCCTCACCCCCCCTTCACCACCCTCCCTTTCCCCCTTTCCCCCAGTCATTACTTCCCCCATTTACCCGCCCCCCTCCCCGATGGATTACTTAAACTGAGAGAAGCTTACACCATGCTACCAAATAACACCACATGTAGCAAACAACTGCATCTCCCCCCTGTTCTCCCTCCCCCTATCAACCCCCCATCCTTCCCCCTCCCCCACCCCTCCTTCCCCCTCCCCCACCACCCCTCCTTCCCCCTCCCCCACCCCTCCTCCCCCCCACCCCTCCTTCCCCCTCCCCTCCTTCCCCCTCCCCTCCTTCCCCCTCCCCCACCCCTCCTTCCCCCTCCCCCACCCCTCCTCCACCCCCACCCCTCCCCCCCCACCCCTCCTCCCCCACCCCTCCTTCCCCCTCCCTCACCCCTCCTTCCCCCTCCCCCCCCCCGGCCCACACTCCCCTTCCTCCTCCCCCCCCCCCCACATCATCCCTGAAAGGACCAGGAGACTGCTGCTACACCTCTCTAAGCATCACAAACACTACATAAGGGCTAACTGAGAGGACGAGGGCCCACACGAAACTGGAGGGCAGGTCTAAATCAAGAGTAAACGTGTAGTAGAGGTACAAATAACAATGGTTGATGACTGTTAAAATGCCTATATATGTAAAAAGATGCACTGCTTATAGTGTAACATATGCTCACCATGTCTTAAGGTACCAGTGACTAGAGTAAACATATATGCACCCCGTCCCGCTCCCCCCCTTCCCATTCCCCCCCCCCTTTCCTACCCCCCCTCCGCCCCTCTCCCATTCCCTCCCCCCTCTTCCCATTCCCCCCCCCCTCTTCCCATTCCCCCCCCCCTCTTCCCATTCCCCCTTCCCTACCCCCCTCCCCCTACCCTCTCCTCCTCCCCTTCCCCCACATCCCTCTCCCCTCTCCCCACCCCCCCTTCCCCCCTCCCTCCTCCTCCCCCACGCCAACACTGAAGGGGCTTAGAAACTGGTGATACACCTCTCTATGTGTCACAAATACCCTATAAGGTTGACCTCAAGGTTATTCACTGAAAGGGCCAGGGCCCGCATGAGACTGGGGCGCAGGCCTAAAACGTGTGTACTGTAAGCGAATAAAGGTATAATCTACAGTGATTGATGATTGTTAAAATGATGATACATGTCAGGAGATGTACTGCTTAGGGTGAAACATGACTAGAGTAACTATGTATGCTCTCTTTCCTGCTCCCCCCTCCCCCCCCCCACCCTCCCACCCCCTTCCTCACCCCACCTGATCCCCCCCTCCTGCTCCCCACCCCCTTCCTCACCCCACCTGATCCCCCACCTCCTGCTCCCCACCCCCTTCCTCACCCCACCTGATTCAAGGTCTACGAAGGAGACCAAACGACAAAAGATGGCATCAATACTCGCCAATGATTCTGATAATAACATTGCCAAATGTTACTTTGTGGTTTTCTGTCTACCAATATGAATCCCCCTCCACTCCTTAAGCTCCAGGGTTGCGAGACGGATCAATAGACACAGAACGGCTTATCAGCCCAATAGAGTTCCTGTCAATATTCTCACTATGTTACTCTGAGCTTACTACTATCCTAGCTCCCCATCCCCTCCTATACTATCCTCTCCATCTCCTCCCCCACCTCCACCTCCTCCCCCCCTCCTCGCCCCTCCATCCCCACCCCCTCCCCCCACACTCCCCGTCCCTCCACCCCCCCTCCCTCCCCCTCTATCCCTCCTCCCACCGCCCTCACCCCCCCTACCCTCCCCTTTTTCCACCCCCCCTACACACGCCCCCCACCCTCCCCCCTCCACACACACCCCCCTCCACCCCTCCCACCCCCCCACAACCCCCCCCACCCTCCCCTTTTTCCACCCCCCACCCCCCTACACACCCCTCCCATCCCTCGCCCAGGAAGATCTCCCTCAAGCTACTACATGGGTCCGAGCTTTTCTTGCTCAGCCGTACCACTGGATCCCCCCCCTCATTGGGCCATACGCCCAAATGCCGGTACCTAACCCCGGCGGTATCCACTGGAGGTCCATAGTGGACCTCATCCTACTTTACCTCTTGCTGCTGATTCTGTCCCAGCAGACTCTTTCCCCCCTCTCCACTACCCTCCCCTCACCCCTTCCCACTCCCACCACCCCATCGGGCCAACCTGAACCGCACATACAGAAAACGACCCCCAGAGGGGATAAAAACGATCTGTGATTTACGATATAAGGATCCACCCGGTGGGAAGGGCGCGATCCCAATAGTGACAACACTCCAGCAACCAAATGGCTAGTCAGTCAGCAATCAAACTGGTTTCACTGAATGTGAAAGGTTTGAACAATAACAGAAAAAGAAGACTAGCGCTCCAGGAGCTGAAAAGGTCTAAGGGAGATATCATCTTCCTCCAGGAGACGCACTTTGCATCTCAAGAGCTGCCCAAATTAATTAGCAATGTATTCCCGATGGGCTTCTTCTCATCATTTAACAGTAAAAAGCGCGGAGTAGCTATTCTGCTCAGACAAGCAACCCAATGCAATATTACCAAAACGACTTCAGATCCAGAGGGTAGATTTCTAATGGTATATGGCTCGCTCGCGGGTACGGCGATCGCTCTGGTCAACATCTATGCGCCAAATGAAAATCAAACAGAATTCCTAAAAACAGTGCTAGAGAAGATTGATCCTAACTACCTATCCTCTTTGATTATAGGTGGGGACTTTAATATGGTGATAAACTCCACTGAGGACAGAGTCTCAACTCTGAATCGCTCACAAAGCACATCCTCCCAGAAAATGGAGAGACAATTTAAAGCATCTACTAGGGAGTACTCCTTAATGGACATTTGGAGAATCCGACACCAGGGCCAAAGAGACTACACATTTTACTCGGCGCCACACCAATCATACGCTCGTATAGACTATTTTTTTGCTACTAAAAATGTTCTCGAAGCCTCCACCAATTCGGAAGTAGGCCCGATTACGTGGTCAGATCATGCCCCTATCACAATCACTCTGTCAACTCCACTTAAAAAATTGACCTCCTACACTTGGAAGCTGAACGACTCCCTACTGAACCACCCGGCAGTAGAAAAAGAAATTAAAGCAGCTCTTAGGGAGTACTTCGCTCTCAATGCAGGCACAGTCGACTCACCGGCGGTTCTGTGGGAAGCCCATAAGGCAGCAATCAGGGGAACTTTTATATCAATTGCATCCCACAGAAAGAAGGTCAAGGTAAAACCAATAACGGATCTGACAAATAAAATTACAAAGCTGGAACAGCAGCATAAAGCCAACCCCTCAAAAAAAGTCTACAAAACCTTGACCCCAGCCAGAAATGAGTTAAAACAGTCCCAAATGGAAGATGTGGAAAAAGCCCTCACATGGACAAACCAGAAATATTATGACAAGGGCAACAAGGCCGACAGACTTTTAGCTAGCAAACTTAGAGGTATACAGAAGCGTTCCCAGATCACTGCGATAAAGAGTGCATCGGGGGAAATAATCTATAATGAGCAGAAAATAGCGGAAGAATTTACCGCATTCTATACCAAATTATATAACCTTAGGGCTGAGGGAGGGAAGGATGGGATACCCACCTCTGAGCCCATTAGTAATTACCTATTGGATTGCCTCCTGCCCACATTGACAGAGGAGGAAAATCTGATCCTCAATGCAAAGATCACCCAAGAAGAGTTGGCGGCCGCAATAAAAACATTAAAAATCTCAAAAGCCCTTGGCCCTGATGGCTTCTCCAATGTCTATTATAAAAGGTTCTCCCCGATTCTGTCTAAGCACCTGCTTTGCTTATTTAACTCATTCATGGGGGGTAACCCAATCCAAACATCAATGACGCAGGCCAACCTAGCCATAATCCACAAAGAGGGTAGGGACCCATTGCTCTGTGGGAGTTACCGACCAATCTCTCTACTAAACAACGATCTTAAGCTTTACAGCAAAATTCTGGCAAATAGACTGAAACCGATATTACCGAGATTAATAAACAACGACCAGGTGGGGTTTGTCTCAGGCAGACAAGCCTCAGATAACACCCGCAAGACTATCAATATCGTTGATCATGCCCACCTCACAGCTACCAAAGCGGTTTTGTTAAGCTTAGATGCAGAGAAGGCGTTCGACAGAATCGATTGGCTATTTCTTGACAAAACAATGCAGAAATTCGGCTTCAAAGAGGAATACCTAAAGGGGGTCCGAGCGCTATACCGCAGCCCAACTGCGGTGGTGAAACTCCCGGGCGGATCCGCTAAGAAATTCAGTATAACAAATGGAACAAGACAGGGTTGCCCCCTATCTCCCCTTCTGTTCGCCTTAACAATTGAACCTTTGGTGTCTAGAATACGAGACAACATAAACATACAGGG
Organism: Ascaphus truei; assembly: GCF_040206685.1. NCBI lineage: Eukaryota > Metazoa > Chordata > Amphibia > Anura > Ascaphidae > Ascaphus > Ascaphus truei. Next base: position 65,009 of record NW_027456125.1, on the reverse strand, counting down.
GGTACAGATTGGCGGAAAAAACTATAAAGTCTCGTTATTCGCAGATGATGTTATCCTAACGTTAACACAACCCCAGATCCCTCTCCCCAATCTCCACAAGGAATTAAGAGAATTTGGTAAAATATCAGGTTATAAAATCAATAGTGACAAATCAGAATCCCTCAACCTAAATTTATCAGAGCCAGAGATGCAGACATTGAAACAAGACTTTAATTATAAGTGGAGCCCTTCATACATCAAATACCTGGGAGTACATGTATCAAAGAACTACGGCTCTCTATACCAAAATAACTACCCAAACCTCTTTAAGAAAATTAAAAAAGACCTGGATAATTGGGAAAACTACCAGATCTCATGGATCGGGAGGATGATCTCAGTAAAAATGAATATACTCCCTAGATTACTATACTTCTTCCAGACACTCCCGATGCATATTCCTGGCTCTGAACTAAAAACTATCCAGAACAAAATGTTTCAATTTATCTGGCAAGGGAAGAGACCCAGGGTATCTAGGTCGGTTCTTATGGTGCCCAGGGCAAAAGGAGGATTGGGGGTCCCAGACATAGCTAAATATTATCAGGCAGCCCAATTAAGACAGGCGGTCATGTGGAACTCGGACCCAGACCAGCTCTGTTGGCTAGCAATTGAATTTCAATACTCCAGAACGCCTTCTCTGCCAGCTTATCTTTGGTGCGGTGACAGGGGCACTGATATGGCGCCTACATTCGAACTGGGAGCGATGAGACACACTTGGGATATATGGACAAAAACAAAAATTGAATACCAGCTCTCCTCCCTCAGTTCACAGCCAACCCCACTATTCAACAATCCAAAATTCCCTCCAGGATGCGAGACTAAACAATTCGACATATTCAAATCATTGGGGGTCAGGGTGATCGCGGATCTGCTGAGCGACGGACAGTTCCTGAGTCTCCAAGAATTACGCACCAAATTGAAGGTACCTCACCTAGATACATTCAAATTTCTCCAAATTGGACACTTCCTACAAAAAATGTCCCCAACGTTGAAATTTCCCCCTCCCACAAAATTCGAGAAACTGTGCCAGGACGGAGCACATCAAAAAGGTCTGATAACGCAAATATATGCCAGCATGGAGAATCCGGCAAATCCAACCGCACACGACTATATGCTCAAGTGGGCAGCGGAATTGAACATAGTTATAGACCGGGAGGACTGGGAAGAAATATGGGACGCGGCCTCAGGAACATCCATATGTACCACAGTGAAGGAGAATGTTCACAAAATAATGTATCACTGGTATCTTACCCCAGTGAGACTACAGCTAATCTACCCTCTGGCATCGGACCTATGCTGGAGAGGCTGTGGACATAGAGGGGACATGGCCCATATCTGGTGGCTATGTCCAGAGATTCAAAAATACTGGCTTATAATACAAGATTTAATAAAAGAGATCACAGGTCTCACAATCCCTATGGATCCACTGACCTTCATTCTGGGCAGACCGATAGAGGAGATCGATCGCCCAGTATGGAAATTAATCTCCTTTATTCTGACAGCAGCGAGATGCTCGGTAGCATACTCCTGGAAGAAGACAGCGCCCCCCACAAAGCACCAGGTGAAAAATAGACTCAATGAGGTAATGAGGATGGAGAAACTTACGGCTTTTCTAAAACGATCTACCAAAGGGTTTTATAAAATCTGGGAACCCTGGATAATTCACTAGAAAGACTCAGAATAGAATCCCTTGCACCATAACGGAAACAGTAAAGGGTTGGAGATTAGAAACGGAGCGGCCGGACGAGGGGAGGGATGACCACTCTCTCCCCCCCCCACCCCCTCCCCTCCCCTCCCCATCCCTTCTCTCTCTCACCATACTTTTTCTCTCTTTCTCCACACCTCATGGACCATAAAGTGGCCCTGAGTGTGCTTTCTCCCCCCCCCCCTAACCGAACAAGGAAAATCTATTTGTATTAGGCCAGAAATGTAACGTAACCCAATGTATGTATAAATGAATATGCCTAATAAAAACCGTTCCACCCCGCCCCCTAACACATACAGTACAGTACAGAAATGGGCAAAATTACTATTATCCACAAATGGATAAGTGTATTTGCCCATTTAAAATACATTCATCACAATAAATAAAATAAATACATATTGCACTCGACCTTGCCCAGCTGCCACGATGAAGGCCATCCTCATCTTCATCACCGTCCATGTCCCCCTCCGATGCTGCAAAACATACACAAGAATAAAAAGAGCCAATGTAATGTCCCCTAACCCCTTAATCACCTTAGCGGTTATTAACCGCTATAGTAATTAAGGGGTTAACCCACCCTCACCGGGAGGCCTAAACACCCTCCCCCACTACCCACCCGTGAGGCCTAACCACCCTCACCCACTACCCACTCGGGAGGCCTACCCACCCTGGCTTGGGGACAATACCCCCTTCCCCGACCCCCGCTACCCACAATAAACATCACTATATTTAATAAACAATACATAACCCACTCCATCCGCTGTGCCCTCCCATAAATACATGATTTATTATTTTACATACAGGGTTAATACCCAAGCCAAACGGGAGTCCCCGGTGGTCCTGGCGGGTGTCCGCAGGCCCCACAATGTACCAGTACTCCAGGGTCTGGAGGCCTACGCCGTGGTCCTCCAGGTTGTCCCCGGGGGTCACCGTGGGCCCCAAATGGGGTCTCCACGGGTGGGCCTGCGGGTGTCTAGGGGTCCCCGGGTCAGCCCCACAGGTGTCTGAAGGTCCTCGGGTGGTTCCCACGGGGGTGTGGGGCCCTCGGGTGGTCCCTACAGGTCCGCAGGGCCACCACACCTGTGGGGCCCCCGGTTCTTCCCCGCAGGTGTCCCCCATGCATCCGCAGCCTTGTACCGTGGGCTTCCGGGGGGTCCTCAGGTGGTCTCCAGAGGTCCCCGCAGACCTAAGGAACCAACCCTGTATGTAAAAAAAATAAACCTGTCATATACATTTAAATAAATAACCCCCCCCCCCCTGCACATACAGTACAGTAATGTGCAAAATAACTATTATCCAGATATGGATAATAGATTATTTGCCCATTATTAAACACATAAAACAGCATCAATAAAGTAAATAAATAGAGTTCTACTTACCCCCTGGCAACGTGATGGGTGTCCGGTCATCAAACGGCCTCCGTTGGCAAAAAAATACATAAATACAAAATACTTTCAAATGCCAGTTAACCCCTTAATCACCTTAGCGGTTAATAACTGTGAAAGTAATTAAGTGGTTAACCCACCCTGCTCCGATACCAAACCTTCACCCATTCATTTGTACAGTGGGTAATCTTATACTATATTAGTGAAAGCACTGTATGTTTGCCTGCCTGCCTGCCTGCCTGCATGCATGCCTGCCTGCTGGATGTCCGGTGTCCCTAGCGGCAATCTCATTGGTCCCTTGGCCCGCCCGCCCCCGCACACCTCTCATTGGCCTCACACACTCACACCACCCCCTTGGCCCGCCCCCCACACCTCTCATTGGCCTGAGGCGGAGTGACGGGCCAAAGGTCCAAAAAAATAAATAAAACACACACACACACACACACACACACACACACACACCTCTCTCCCCGCTCCAAATCACCTCTCTCCCCGCTCCAAATCACCTCTCTCCCCGCTCCAAATCACCTCTCTACCCGCTCCAAATCACCTCTCTCCCCGCTCCAAATCACCTCTCTCCCCTCCCCAGCGGCATCACCTCTCTCCCCGCTCCAAATCACCTCTCCCCGCTCCAAATCACCTCTCCCCGCTCCAAATCACCTCTCCCCGCTCCAAATCACCTCTTCCCCCTCCCCAGCGGCATCACCTCTTCCCCCTCCCCAGCGGCATCACCTCTTCCCCCTCCCCAGCGGCATCACCTCTTCCCCCTCCCCGCTCCAAATCACCTTTCCCCCTCCCCAGCGGCATCACCTCTCCCCCCTCACCGCTCCAAATCACCTCTCCCCGCTCCAAATCACCTCTCCCCGCTCCAAATCACCTCTCCCCGCTCCAAATCACCTCGCTTCCCGCAGCTGCCACGCGGCGCGTAAGATGGCGGACCCCCTTCCTCCCTCGCGGCGCCGAGTCAGACGGTGGCGGCGCCCGGAAGTACAGGTAGGTGTCGCTCCCCACCTCCGGCGCCAAACGGAACTGAGAAAGGGCGCATCAACTGAGGTGTGTGTGTGTGTGTGTGTGTGTGTGTGTGTGTGTGTGTGTGTGTCACTGTCCACTGCCCCCCCCTCCTGTCCACTGCCCCCCCCTCCTGTCCACTGCCCCCCCCTCCTGTCCACTGCCCCCCCCTCCTGTCCACTGCCCCCCCCTCCTGTCCACTGCCCCCCCTCCTGTCCACTGCCCCCCCCTCCTGTCCACTGCGTCCCCCCTCCTGTCCACTGCGTCCCCCCTCCTGTCCACTGCGTCCCCCCTCCTGTCCACTGCGTCCCCCCTCCTGTCCACTGCGTCCCCCCCCTCCTGTCCACTGCCCCCCCCCTCCTGTCCACTGCCCCCCCCTCCTGTCCACTGCCCCCCCCCCTCCTGTCCACTGCCCCCTCCCTCCTGTCCACTGCCCCCCCCCTCCTGTCCACTGCCCCCTCCTGTCCACTGCCCCCCCCTCCTGTCCACTGCCCCCCCCTCCTGTCCACTGCCCCCCCCTCCTGTCCACTGCCCCCCCTCCTGTCCACTGCCCCCCCCCTCCTGTCCACTGCCCCCCCCTCCTGTCCACTGCCCCCCCCCCTCCTGTCCACTGCCCCCCCCCCTCCTGTCCACAGCCCCCCCCCCTCCTGTCCACTGCCCCCCCCCCTCCTGTCCACTGCCCCCCCCCCCTCCTGTCCACTGCCCCCCCCCTCCTGTCCACTGCAGGAAATGCAGGGGGAGGAATCCATGCCTTTGAGGCGCCCCCCCCTCCCTTTGACGCCCCCCCCCCTCCCTTTGACGCCCCCCCCCTCCCTTTGATGCCCCCCCCTCCCTTTGACGCCCCCCCCCCTCCCTTTGACGCCCCCCCCTCCCTTTGACGCCCCCCCCCCTCCCTTTGACGCCCCCCCCCTCCCTTTGACGCCCCCCCCCTCCCTTTGACGCCCCCCCCTCCCTTTGACGCCCCCCCCTGCCTTTGACGCCCCCCCTGCCTTTGACGCCCCGCGCGCACACACTGACTGACTGCCGCATGCACGCACACACTGACTGACGCGCACACAAACCCTGACTGACGCACGCACACACTGACTGAGGCACACACTGACTGTGTGTGCGTCAGTCAGTCTGTGTGTGTTTGTGTTTCTGCCTCAGACTCACTGACGCGCGAGCAAACACACAGTGACTGACGCACACACGCTACATGAAGCTGTAAAGGAGGGAGGGAGGGGGGGGACTGGATTGATGTGAATGGGGGACAAACAGAGAGAGGGGGGAGGAGAGAGAGGAACGGGAACATTACATCCCGGGCAACGCCGGGTCTCTCAGCTAGTATATATATATATATAGCGCAGAATAAATAAGTTCTTCAGTACTTCAGGGCCGTGCCTGAGGAAGGTCTCTCTGTGGGACCGAAACGTTGGCTTACGTGTATTTCATGTTGTGAATATAGATTTTTGGATTAACCCCGTGCGGTCTGCTGTCTCTTTACTGGTCTTTGGATTGGTTCGTATCATACTTATTCTCTATGGGACTAGCATCTGCTATTACAACCTTTTCTACTACAGTGTGCTGACTGACCTTCATGTGTATATATATATATATATATATATATATATATATATATATATATATATATATATATATATATATATATATATATATAACACCAATATACAAATAAATGGTTAGGAATTACACAAACATGCAGAAATAAAAACATGAAATCTCAATCTCAACAGCTCATTGCATCTGAAAATGTAACCAGCACATTGCAAAATAAATTATATCTCATCTCCCAAAAAAACAGCACCTAGACAAATAAATATATGCCAATGGCAATCAAACAATAGCATTTTAGTGTGTACATGATGCAATTAATCTGTGCATCATGTAACACTATGCCAAATCAATGTTCAAAATAAAATAAACAATTACCAACAAGATACAATGCCATGCAAACAAATAAAAACTAAGCAAGTAAACATTATTTTTTTTACCATCAATCAATTAATCAAATAAAAAATCAATTACAATCAAATACAAATCAATTACACAATTCACTATTCAATTCCTAAAACCAAACCATTGTGAAAAAATTTAAACTGCAAAGTAACCACCATCATACAAAATCTAACTACCAAAAATAAGGCAATATCACTAAGCAAGCCCCTGAAATAAACTATTGCTAAGACCATGAAAAATTACACGTAACTAAATAAAAAATACATTACACACACCAATTTCCAAAGAAAGCTGCAAAATACATTTTAAAAACATTGAAAGAACCTAAAGAAACATTTACAAAACAATCATTTATTATCCCTGTATGTCTAGCCATATAGATATACATACATACATACATACATACATACATACATACATACATACATGCATACATACATACATACATACAGGGGCAATAAATGAGCATATACCTTTTCATTAGTAAGTAACAGTCCTTGGTCCATTGTAATTACTATTTTACATGTTACACACCAATTAATTAGCTCAAGGGGGGGTTTAACTAGTACCCTCCCTCTGCTGACATCATACTCCTTGAGAAAGAGCAGTCTTGCTCGAAACGCGTGGGAGGCAGATACCTATTTTGTTCGTGACAGTATCTGTTTTATGTAGCTCCAATAAAAGGTTTTTATTTTACTTTTTGCTGGCGAGTCTCAGTGTACCCCAGGAGTGGCTGCTGCATCGATCTTTTTTCTCTATTGTGACACTTGGATGGAAACCCCGCCATGGAGGTACGCTGATCACCTATTCAGGTGCACCGCGAGGCCAGGAGAGAAGGGGGACGGTGCTAATCGTGCGTAAGCAATACACTCACCACCGGCATCGGGACACTGTGTTTAATTGCAGCCGTAAACCTTCACATTTGGACCCGGGTCTGCACTCCGTCACCCCCACACCCATCCATCTAGGCCCAACTCCGTTTATGCTCTGCAAATATATACCTTACTCCAGGCTATACATAGCCATATTTGTGTGCTGACGTATGAGCTCAACAGACGGCTTCTCTTGTCTTTACTTTCAAAAACATAAAGGTCTCAATATTACTTTTTAAAAGGGGATGGATTGTAAATGTCTCACATTATTGAAATAACTAATGTTGTTAAAACATTACAATACACAAAAGGTATGCCCCCCTGTGTCAATAGAATTGAGAATAAATAAAATAATAACCCCCCCCCCCCCTCGTCGCACGTCCCCCAGCAATTTCAGCAGCCAATCAATGAAAACGTCTGCACATTGATTGGCTGCTGAAACTGACGTCGCGCTGCTGCAGCCTGGAAACACGGTTTGGAAAGACTCCCGCTACAGCAGCAGCGACGACGCCGGGCTTCGCAGCCAATGGTAATTTTAACAATGAACACAATCATTGGCCGCCAGGGGTCGGTGACGAAAGCGCACACACGAAAGCGAGCGCACGTCGTGTAGCGCTGTGTATGCTCCAGCTCTAAATATAAACCGCGGCCTCTAAATATCGGAGCCAACGCTCTGTCCAGGAAACCTGGACTGAGTACGACGCAGGACGACGGCCCATGGGAAGAAATTCCGGGACCCGGGATGCGGGCAATGCGCACCACTGCCGCAATAGTGGGAGACATAGTTGCGTTCTCTGAGCCGAGTGGCCGAATCACTGGGATGTCGCCCAAAGGCGCTCCCCGCTGCCTACTGTCATCCCGACGACATGGCCATCACACAGGACACCATCCTAGAATGGAAGGCGTTAGTACTGGCCCAGATGCGTGATCCAGTGGCCAACGCCATATGCAAAGCCATCCACCAGAATAATCTCTCCATGGTGAAACGTGCCCTTACCGACACCGTCACGGTCATTATGAGGGAATGGGACAAATTCCAAATAGAGCAATGGCCTCCTCCCAGATCATCCCCTATCACAATCACCCTGACAGGAGACATCCTGCAGTACCATGTATTACGACCCCTGCACGACAACCATGGACACCTGGGGGTGGATAAGGCCTTTGGGTTAGTGAGGGACCGATTCTTCTGGCCCAAAAATGCGAGAGTCTGTAGAACGGCATTGCCGGAAATGCCAAAGGTGTATCCAGCGAAAGACACTGCCCACCCGTGCAGCCCCAATGGGCCATCTGAAAAGCTCTGGCCCCATGGATCTAGTCTGCATGGAATTCTTGTGTATAGATCCAGATTCAAGAGGTATCGGGAATGTCCTGGTAGTGACAGAAGACTACACTCGCTACTCTCAAGCGTTCCCGACAAAAGATCAGAAAGCTCTCACAGTTGCCAAAGTACGGTGGGAGAAGTATTTCATACACTACGGTCTGCTGATTCGGATGCACTCCGATCAGGGAAGGGACTTCGAGAGCAAGCTCATCAAAGAGCTTCTCAACCTGCTAAATATTCAGAAGTCTAGGACCACCCTGTATCATCCAGAGGGAGACGCTCTGCCGGAGAGGTTCAACCGAACATTGCTTGATATGCTGGGTACACTAAAGGGCTCCCAGAAAAGCGAATTGAGCAAGTACGTGGAAGCTCTGGTGCATGCGTACAATTGCACCAAGCATGAGTCTACAGGGTACACACCGTACTTCATAATGTTCAGGCGAGAAGCCTGTGGACATCGTCTCAGGGTATCTACCAATGGGGTACTCAATATGGCTCATTACCAATACGTGAAGCGACTTCAGAATAGCCTGCACCGCGCCTATCAGCTAGCGGAGAAGGCTTCAGCCCATCTGAATGCCTGAAACAAGAGAAGATATGGTCACAAGGTCCGTTATTGGGACCTTCGGCCTGGAGACGCTGTTCTCGTACGCAATCTAGGAATCCCCGGAAAACACAAGCTGGCCGATCGCTGGCGCGACGGGGTCATTGAAGTAGAATCCCAAATGCCAGGCCTCCCTGTTTACCGCATACGAGACGTGGAAGGCAGGGTAAAGGTCTGGCACCGAAACCACTTGTTGCCCATTCCAAAAGTGGGAAAAAATGACTTTGAACCAGAGACCACAGTAACAGTCAATGAGCCAGGAGAGTCCGCCAAGACTCCCGCTTCAGTAACCGAATCCAACCAAGATCCTTTGAAAGGCACTTCCACCAACTTCAATGGAGACTGGTGGGTGTGGCTAAAATGGGGGTAATCAGTGCATTAATAAAGGCAGTGTGCTCAGCTGGTTACCCCTATTTCATATTGGGGATGAAGGGGTTAATTTTATATGCTGTTCCCCTGTGCCATTTTCCCCTATATGCATTGTTGTCCACTTTTTGCAGGCTAGTCACTACCTGCAGTGCTGAATAACAGGAGCCGTTCCATTAAGACTGCTAATTTAGGAACGGAGTGAGCCAGCACCCTGATTTTTGGTGTGCAGCCTCAGTGTAACCCCCCAAGAACACACATATTAAAAATATAACTTTGTCATAAGGGAAACATATATTTTTGATGAAGTGCCTTTCTGTTGCAGTTTTAAAATGTACCGGCAGGATGCTATTTTTTTCTGCCTGCCTTTGTAATGCATTAAGGAACAAATGTTATGCATATATGAGCCCCCTGTTGGGATGAAAGACCCCAGATTCTTAAAGTGTCACTTAATCAGGATGTTTCCGAGTAGCAGATCCTGTTACTCCTCCTGGATATTTCACACCTTGGGACCAAACTCCAGACATTGCGTCCCCAGAAATGAGTGGCCCCTTTTTACTTAGCAGTGCTACCAAGCTGCTTACTGAGCATGCTCAGAGTTACCTGAGCTGGCTGTAGGATTTGCCCATGTGACCTGGCAGGTTCTGATAGGAGGAAGATAATTCCTTGCCAATGGGATGAGACTAATGTAACACTTCACAGGCCCTTGTCCTTAAAAAGGCCTGTACCCCTCATTCCTGTGCAGTTGTTGTTGTTGTTGCTATTGCTACCTGATTTCTTCAAGCGGATAAGACCTAAGTACAGCGGCTACGATTCCAGAACGCAAGGGGTTAAAAACATCGTAACAAGGAAACTTGCCCTGCTTCAGGATTTCGTTAGCCCTGGGGATCTAGAACGAACTCCAGAGAACCAGAAAAGACTTTGCACATTCACAGAAGGATTGGACTGGCTATTTATTTGGCAATTTGCAAAAGGACTACATTTTAAAAGACAATCTTCTGGTGCTTTGCACCTTTCTGGACATTATCCTCTGTTTCTCTACCCGTAAGTGCAATTATTAAGTTTATTCTGCAGTTGTCGTGTGTTTGCCTATCAAGGGAATAAATCTCAGTTTATTTTGCTCAACCTGTTCTGCTCAATCAGGATCCACAAAATATAAATGTGTTATTAAATGCGTCTCCCGTGACAGTGGGCACCTGCCGAGGGAGCACCGGGTAATGGGCCTGCGCCTCATGTACCCTCACCCACCCTCTGAATCCCAGAAGCCCCAGTTTTGTGCCAAGTAGAGACTTTACAGAGACTGAGTTGCTACTTAGAGATGGGCCAAGGTCCCAGGACTTTGATAGACTATCCCCAGTGGGAATTACTGAAGAACCTTGCAGGAGCCAGCGAGTGAGACGCCCTCCCAATAGTGGCGTACGATTCATTAGGGGTACCCCATTATGAGTCTCAGCAGCTGGCAAAGAGCAAGCTAGCCTCTGTTATAAACATGTTCGTGGAAATGTATAATATTGTTTAAAGTTATCCGTGTTAAGTTGTAAATATACCCTGCATTTTCCATTATAAAAACTGTTGTGCATACGTTGTTCCCAAGCGGGATGTTGGGGTCTCCACCAGGGGGAGAATGTAGCCGGGCCCCTTTTCCTCCCTTACCTCCGATGTGGGAGCAGAGAAGGGGGAGGCTACGGCTGCAGTCAGTAGAGGGGTGATCGGGTCGCCGGAGCTCCTCGGCGGGACGCCGGTAAGGGCGCCGCTATTGCTTATTTGCTGCGCATGCACAGGAGCAACTGGCGCATGAGAAAAGAGTGCAGAGGTCGTGGCGGCCATGTTAGAGTAGGTGCACATTCGCAGTACCCTGGCAGTAGTGGCGGCAATAGTGACAGGACGCGGAGAGGTGACTCGCGGCCTGTGGTCTGTGACCAGACCACCAACGTTAATAGACTTAAAGGTGAGACCATCCAGCGGGAGTTCACCCGCGCAGAGGCGGACGCCTTCGCTGACGTCGCTGGATCAGCGGATCCCCGTGTGTTATTCCGCAGTACCCGGAGGCTGGAGCGCCCGGGCAGGTACCACACCTAAGGGCATCAACGGTTCACGGGATAATGCTATTTCATACACTTTTGGGTGGGCCCCGACATTGGGGGAAACGGACATCGGGGATATTGGTGCCAAGCACCCGATGTACTTTGTGGACACTCACTTGGTGTATTGGGGAGGTGTGTGCTATATACTGTGGGGTGCAGGTTGCATATTCAATGTCAGTAAAACCCGTTATTATATACCAGTGTGTGCGAATACTGTTAGTATTGGTTCCTGTGAGGTGCTCATCCCACTACGCTGGGATCCCTCGCAGGTGGAGGCGCTGCACCAAGGTGAACAAGCGATCACCCCAGGCTCCCAGTGGCGGAGGCTCAGGCCTTCTGGTAGCCAAACAGGTAACGGCAGTACCAGTAGTTCCTTTACTACGGGGAAAAGGGGCTACATATATATATATATATATATATATATATATATATATAAACATTCAATATGGAGAAATCATATATAGATATTTAATTAACACTTTTGACCAAGAAACGATTACATAACTAGCAACTTATTTGACATAATGGACATACATAAATAAAGACATGACAATATAATATTAATATTCAATTTTTATTACATGAAATAAAACATCTCATGCATTGGTGTTTCAGTCACAGAAAATAAAGTCACAAATGGTTATTATGCATGTTCACACGGTTTCCTGCCGAGGCACCGCACCTTCATCATGGAAATCATTGTTAAATGAATCACGCACTCTTTTTGCAATCCGAGTTGCAGGATTACATGCCCTTCGCCTTCGCAGCATTGGAGCAGCTATGGCCACATTATCAGGCGTTGTAACCTCAGAGGTGCCTCCCAAATCTATAACAATATTGTGGAGTACACATTTCACTTTTTTCTGGGCATTTGGTACACACGTTTCTATCGCTTTTAGTAGTATACGCTATTTAGCTGCCAGAATCCCAAAGGCGCACTGCGCACAGCGTCCTGCCCGTGACAGTCTGTCATTTAATATTTTCTCGTTAAACGTTGACGACTGGAGGGTTTCATTATGTATGTGAGCAACGGGTAAGCCTCCTCCGCCAGACGTACATGTGGCAACTCTTGGGCTGATGTACTCATCGGCAAGATTTTAGGAAAAGGCACGACTATTTCTTTTTCTTCAATAAGCCGATATAACAATGCTCTAACCACCCCACCATCGCTCTGCTTCCTGAGCGCCTGTCTATAGCTATACATTTACATTTTGCATCAGCAGCAGCTTGCAACACAATCGAATTGTAATGTTTCTAATTGTAATACATGCTTCCAGGCATCTTGGGGAGCTTTATACGAATGTTTTCCATATATACATACGTGCGTGTGTGTATATATACACACTCACACACACACACACACACACACACACACATTTATATATCTGTCTCACTCGCTCGCTCTATAGAGAAAGATATACAGTGTGAACGTATAATCACTTGTGAGCACATTCACATGTCTCAGACAGGTCTGGCCTTTCACCATTATCACATAGCATACAGTGCTCCCACTGCAGCAAGGGATTCTGGGAAATGACATGCAAATGAGCACACCGTGTGACCTTTTGCATGGAACCCTTAAGCAGTGTGCTCATTTGCATGTCATTTCCCAGAATCCCTCGCTGCAGTGGGAGCACTGTATGCTGGGGATAATGGTGAAAGGCAGGTGTGCAGACCTGTCTAAGACATGTGAATGTGCTCACAAGTTTTTTTTAATTTTCTATATACTAACGGTGAAGGATTTTTGTCGCCTTTTTCACCCACCATAACTTATATAAAAGTATGGTAAACCTACCCAGCATTGAAAATGGCAGTTAGTACAACCAGCTTCACACTGATGACACAAAAGGTCAAAACAGCCATCTGTGAGTGGTTTGACTGACTTTGCATCTAACCCCATGCTGTGCTTAAAAGCTGTGTGAACAGCGAGTGTTTGCTTAGGAGGGTTCCATATAAAAATGGATTTTAGGCAAAAGGTGAGACGTGTGCCCATTTGCATGTCATTCCCCAGAATCCCTTGCCGCAGTAGAAGAGACACACACACACACACACACACACACACACACACACACGAGGGAAGGGATAACACAGGGTATGCGGTTACATAGAGGTCTGTATGAGGACGGAAGGCGTCTCAGTTTCACTGTGGTCGCAGTGCGTCAGTTTCAGCGTAAGATTTCTCTATCAGCCTCCGCAGGTCCATGGCGGCCGAAGTCTCCTCTATCACACGCAGTTCTTTCAGCAACAAGTCGGGGTTCTTCAACATCCGAACATCTTCCTACGAGGGAGAAAACGGACATTCATGTGACTACGACATTCATGCGACTACGACACCTACACAACATGGGACCGCGAGAGAATCCACTCACGTGCATTGTCGGCGCCCGAAACGTGGCTTTTGGAAGTTGTAGCGTGCCAGAGTTGGCATGGTTGACCTGTAGAACCGACATGGGCTGGTTAGTCACACAGCTTCCATTACTCTACATTCCCACCCATAGGATCTGTCCACCTGCCTCCAGCTGCTGATCTCTCCTTTCGTCTGCTTCCCGCTTCAACGTCTCAACCTTTTCTTCCAGGGGCACGATATCTTCTTCTATTCTGTGTGCCGTCTGCACAGCTTTCTCAATGTCATCCTGACAAACAATGGGACAGAACAGTGTGACACCCAGAGGCCTCCTACTACACATCCATTCCCGATAATACCCAGCGCTTCACAACACAAACCGTATCTCTGCGATATCCCCACGCATGTAACGGTTCGGCACAGCCATGTTTCACGCGTTATAGCCACTGATCAACATGCACCATTCTTCCTTATAAACATTATTTTAAGGCTAAAATGTGTTTGTGAAATACCCATCAAATATTATCCTCACAGCTTTCTACACGCATCTGTATCCAGAGAGAAGCCATCTTATATGTACCGCGATCTCATACGGTAGTCTTCCTACTGATATATTATTATACACCTATATATTTTCTATATTAAGTAGGATAGCTATATATATACCCACGGACTGTCAGCATGGACTGTACCACCTAAAGATCTCACTGGATAACAGATTTATTATATTTAAGTTGATACTTGCTATTTGTATTCACTTTTAATATATATTTCTTCCCCCTCGGCGCGCTCTGTGCTTTTTTGTGTTCAATGACTGGTCTACCCGTGGAGTAATCCTCGGTGGATCTTCAGTGGAGAAGGGGAATATCTCCACGCACAGGAGCAGCAAAAGGAAGGAGTTGGTTTACACCAGAGACTGTAGGAAGCACGAGTGCGGATCAATAACCCCCTATTAAGATGTTTTAAGATTGTTTTTCCCCATAAGGAAACTTGTGGGTAGTTTGAAAACTAATGGTCTGTGGAACTTGAAACGAAATTGTATTGATAAGATTTCTTTCCTGGTTTCCCATACATTGTATTTCACTGAACCATATGCTATAACTTATATTCCGACAGGTGACCTGTTTTAGTCTTGTCTAGCATTATATGTTTGTCTAACATCTGATGTATGTCTTTTCTTACATTCTTTGATGTATGTTTTTCTAGTATTCAGAATCCAGTGTTCCCAGGATTCTTGTCTGTATCTAATCTTTGAGAAACAAGTATGTTTAGTCAGCAAAAGCAAGTTAGCTAAGACAAGTGATTTATATTTCTTTCTCCTGAGAGTATAAGAATTAAGCTGTAAGGAAGCATAAGCTCTTCCTTCTTCAGATGTTTGCTACATTGAATAGAAGCATCTAATAATCTAATATGTATCCTTGTTAAAATCGTTGAAGCTGATTAAAGAAATAAAGACTTTTGATTTGAACTACAAATCTGATTCCTGATTGATGATTTTTCTAACACTTACACCCTGCTGTGTGTGTGTATGGGAAAAGCCCTCTAATAAGAATGACCCCAATAAAAGAACATTGTCACCTGTAAGGCTTGCAAGGTAACCTCATTGGCCTCCATCCTGTGCTGCTCTTCGGCCAAATCTCTCCTGAGGCTCTTCAAGTTTCCCAGTTTGGTTGCAGGAACCTTCATGATGTGACAGTGACGCAGGAGCCTGTTTCAGGGTAACAGGGATGGAAGAACGGACACTTCGGGTCGGACCACTGAACCAAGCTGGCAGTTTAGCAAAATGATGATACCACCCAATGAGATAACTAACTTATATTATAATTATATATAAAAATACACCACTTACATAGCAACAAAGGCATCAAGGGGAAGCAGTGTCTGCCCCAACAATAGAGGCAGCGCTCACTCAGACTCCATGGGCCCTTGGTTAGGTCAGCGAGTGACCAGGTACAATGTACCCCGATGTATCCGCCTGCGCGGTTCTGAAGACAAAAGTGCTGAAATGCTCTTGAAACCGCTTCAGTTTTCGGAGCTTGTTCCACGCCCGGATAACAGCGAGTATGGATGCCAGAGTTTCTATTGGCTGGCCCAAAGTGAGGCTGGCCCAAAGTGAGGCTGACCCAAAGTGAGGCTGGCCCAAAGTGAGGCTGACCCAAAGTGAGGCACGATTGTAACGGAATTTAAGGCATCTCAGGGGAACGTAAAAAAAAAAAAAAGGGAAAACAACATCTATGTACAATAAAAACAGCACAGCTTGCGGCTTTAAATGTAAGGGGAATTCTGTAAGTCTGTCCCAGGTGCGCCTGGCGAAGTCAGGATCCACCCAAAATGTCAGCGGCTTATAATAACACTAAGAAGCTTCATTCCTAGTGTGCGTCTCTACACACAATAAATGAAACTGCGCTCTATAGATAAGTGTAAGAGGAAATGTATAAATGACTAAAAAGTAACTATAAATAATAACCGGCGTATACTGGGAAGTGTACACGTCAGCCCCTACATACCAGGGGTGCGCAAACTTCTGATGCTGCCCCCCCCCCCCCCCCCCGGCATCCACTCCCCCGGTGCTCGCGTCCCCCTTACCTGCCTGTCGGCGTCAGCGAGGTCATGTGATGCGACGGCAGAGCGGGGCCATGTGACGTCACATGACCCTGCAGCGTCATTTGACGCTGCGTTGCCATGTCAACGTGTCATGTGAAGCCGGCTGAACCTCGGTAAGTTCAGTTGCAGAGGCCTCACGCGATCCCCCGGCATTTCATTTAAATGCCCTAGGGAAGAGCGCGGGGAAGAGCGCGGGGCCTCTGCAACCGCCGCGTCCCCCAAGAAAATCCTGCGCCCCCCAGTTTGCGCACCCCTGCTATAGACTATTCACATATAGGAATAAAACAGTATTAACAAGGTGCAATACATTGTTTTTTGTGCAAACACAAACTGGTGAATGAATGTGAAGAAAGTGTGTGATTGCACAAGTCCGCAAAGCTACTCAAACATGAATACAAGTTCATATAAAGTCCAGAAGGGAAAGCTGCAATTGTGAGTCTCTCTGACCTAACAAAACAATCATACACAACACAAACAGGGAGGGGAAAATATACAACACAAACAGGGATGGGAAAATACACAACACAAACATGGAGGAACTACAACCAGGAGGGAAGGGAAATGGAAATAAAGACAGGGAAAAACACACAAACATCAACAACAAAAACATGAAGAAAGAAGTGAAGTGAAAAAGAAAATATAAAAACGTCAAGGACGGTGCCGCTTCAAAAAAGGATCCGCTCAGCCTTTGGACCTCTACAAGAGAGAAGCACAAGCTGTCACGGTGATGTGCCCTTACATAGGGAAAAGCCTTATATAATGCAGGTAGGAACACTGACGAAGTGGAAACGCCACGAAACGCGTAGGAGCGGTGCCACGTTACTGTGCGAGAGATCCGATCTTTGCCAGGCGCAGTCTCTCCTGTCCTCCCGATTCCGGGTTAAATGGACCAGCTGCTGGGGGGGGCTGCAGACGCAGAGGTCACACAGAGAAGATCCTCATGGCGGACATCCCCCCCAGAGGACGCAGACAGGACGGAGGCGCCATGCTGGCTCTATATGCTTTTAATGCTTTTCCCTATGTAAGGGGCACATCTGTGTTTTATATTTAGAGTAAAACTTTTTATACATCCTTCACTGTGACAGTATGTGCTTCTCTCTTGTATTGATAGACAGATATCTATCTCATTTTTAGGATGTTAGAAATGTAACAAAGCCCATCCACTGCTCCCACCGAAAGGTGACACATGGGAAGGACCCACACCCCCTCAGCAGGTCCCCGGCTAGGACAGTAACAGACACGACTCAGGACATCTATCAGACCACAGGGAGACACAGACATCGCCCCACCAACTCCGTCTCTAACCACAGGATCACACCGAGACATCGTCCCATCAACACCGTCTCTGACCGCAGGGAGACACAGAGACATCGTCCCACCAACTCCGTCTCTGACCACAGGATCACACCGAGACATCGTCCCATCAACACCGTCTCTGACCGCAGGGAGACACAGAGACATCGTCCCACCAACTCCGTCTCTGACCGCAGGGAGACACAGAGACATCGTCCCATCAACACCGTCTCTGACCACAGGATCACACCGAGACATCGTCCCATCAACACCGTCTCTGACCGCAGGGAGACACAGAGACATCGTCCCACCAACTCCGTCTCTGACCACAGGATCACACCGAGACATCGTCGCATCAACACCGTCTCTGACTGCAGGGTGACACAGAGACATCGTCCCACCACCTCCGTCTCTGACCGCAGGGTGACACAGAGACATCGTCCCACCAACTCCGTCTCTGACCGCAGGGAGACACAGAGACATCGTCACACCAACTCCGTCTCTGACCACAGGATCACACCGAGACATTGTAGCATCAACACCGTCTCTGACCGCAGGGTGACACAGGGACATCGTCCCACCAACTCCGTCTCTGACCGCAGGGTGACACAGAGACATCGTCCCACCAACACCGTCTCTGACCCCAGGGTGACACAGAGACATCGTCCCATCAACTCCGTTTTTGACCAGAAGGTGACACAGAGACATCGTCCCACCAACTCCGTCTCTGACCGCAGGGTGACACAGAGACATCGTCCCACCAACTCCGTCTCTGACCGCAGGGTGACACAGAGACATCGTCCCACCAACTCCGTCTCTGACCGCAGGGTGACACAGAGACATCGTCCCACCAACTCCGTCTCTGACCACAGGGAGAATATGTTATACAAAAATAACAGGATTGGCGCTTAGAACAGTGTGTTGAAAGTACAGGCAGTACTTGCGGTGAAACAATCGAAACCACACTGAGTAAAGCATCCTAAAAATAGAAGATATGTCCCACAATGATAAATATATACAATGTGATGATAGAATCAAAGAAAAAAAAGACAAACGAGACCCCACTCAACCTTCAAATAGAAAAAGTCTTCTTTTCCTTGGGATACGATGGACAAGCAGGATGAGGGAGCGGGATACACCGTATGCAAAAAAATGATAAAACACAATATAGTGTAATCCTATCACGAGAATCGCTGATGGGAGTCAGAAAACTGCAATGGTTATACTCGCATAGATATGAGTAACCCAGGCGTGTGACACAGAATATTATAGTGTGCAGGGAGCAGGTCCGGCGGGTTCCAGGCTAACCCTTATGGTGTGCTAAGGTAGGGGACAGGAGAAACACCACAGCGCAGACGGCATGTAACACATTCAATACAGATACGAGTCTCACAAATGCGCACCTACACAATGCGCACCTACACAATGTGCACCTACACAATGTGCAGTTAAAATGGGCAATCAATGTAAGTATTGGGGCGGGACGTTCTCACCACCACTCTCGATTCCTGACGAAGCTATTTGGTATAGCG
Organism: Ascaphus truei; assembly: GCF_040206685.1. Classification (NCBI taxonomy): domain Eukaryota; kingdom Metazoa; phylum Chordata; class Amphibia; order Anura; family Ascaphidae; genus Ascaphus; species Ascaphus truei. The sequence goes on along the minus strand of NW_027456125.1, from coordinate 45,893 downwards.
AAACGCGTAGAATCCAGGAGGAGAGACATAGCTGCACCGAGAGAGGACACTGAGGTGCGCGGTTGTTGTTTCCAGCGGCCACAATAGGAAGCAGCACCCGCGCACCACGTGTCCAGTCGGCGCGGACCCGATCGAGAGTGGTGGTGAGAACGTCCCGCCCCAATACTTACATTGATTGCCCATTTTAACTGCACATTGTGTAGGTGCGCATTGTGTAGGTGCACATTGTGTAGGTGCACATTGTGTAGGTGCGCATTTGTGAGACTCGTATCTGTATTGAATGTGTTACATGCCGTCTGCGCTGTGGTGTTTCTCCTGTCCCCTACCTTAGCACACCATAAGGGTTAGCCTGGAACCCGCCGGACCTGCTTCCTGCACACTATACTATTCTGTGTCACACGCCTGGGTTACTCATATCTATGCGAGTATAACCATTGCAGTTTTCTGACTCCCCTCAGCGATTCTCGTGGTAGGATTACACTATATTGTGTTTTATCATTTTTTTGCACACCGTGTATCCCGCTCCCTCGTCCTGCTTGTCCATCACAGGGTGAATATGACAGGGAGACGGATAATGGGACCGAGGTTGGTAAAGGTCAGATTACCTCTGCTTGAGGGCAGCGAGCTGCCCCTGGACAGCCTCGCGGTCAGGAATTCTTTTGCTCACGACAGACCTGGGAAGGGAGAAAAAGGACAGAGACTTCAAGAGACAGCATGGGACTACGAGACAGCATGGGACTACGAGACAGCATGGGACTACGAGACAGCATGGGACTACGAGACAGCATGGGACTACGAGACAGCATGGGACTACGAGACAGCATGGGACTACGAGACAGCATGGGACTACGAGACAGCATGGGACCACGAGGGACCGCAAGACACATGGAGAGATACTCACAACATGGCCGTCTCAATGCAGCTCTGTATGTGCTCTGTGACCCCAACCGTAAGGGGTTTGTGACCTGCAGCCTGAGTCACCCGAACAGATTTACTCTGCGACTGGGGGAGACCTGCAGGGAACATCGCAGGTTAGATATGGAGTCGTCCTCAGGAGCACAGGGAGGTATGGGAAGAGGAAAAGTGCATTGTAATACTGTACCCCCAATACTGCATCACACATGTAAGGGAAGGTACCCCCAATACTGCATCACACATGTAAGGGAAGGTACCCCCATACTGCATATCACATGCAAGGGAAGGTACCCCCATACTGCATCTCGAATGCAAGGGAAGGTACCCCCATACTGCATATCACATGCAAGGGAAGGTACCCCCATACTGCATCTCGCATGCAAGGGAAGGTACCCCCCATACTGCATCTCGTATGCAAGGGAAGGTACCCCCCATACTGCATCTCGCATGCAAGGGAAGGTACCCCCCATACTGCATCTCGCATGCAAGGGAAGGTACGCCCCATACTGCATATCACATGCAAGGGAAGGTACCCCCATACTGCATCTTGCATGCAAGGGAAGGTACCCCCAATACTGCATCACACATGTAAGAGAAGGTCCCCCCAATACTGCATATCGTATGCAAGGGAAGATCCCCCAAAAACTGCCTCTCGCATGTTAGGAAAGGTCCCCCAAACACTGCATCTCGCATGTTAGGGAAGGTCCCCCCAATACTGCATATCGCATGCAAGGGAAAGCCCCCCAAAACTGCACATTGCATGCAAGGGAAGGTACCCCCATACTGCATATCGAAGGGAAGGTCCCCCCAATACTGCATCTCGCATGCAAGGAAAGGTACCCCCATACTGCATATCACATGCAAGGGAAGGTACCCACATACTGCATATCGTATGCAAGGGAAGGTACCCCCATACTGCATATCGCATGCAAGGGAAGGTACCCCCATACTGCATATCGCATGCAAGGGAAAGTACCCCCATACTGCATATCGCATGCAAGGGAAGGTACCCCCATACTGCATATCGCATGCAAGGGAAGGTACCCCCATACTGCATATCGCATGCAAGGGAAGGTACCCCCATACAAAAACTTATAAATACACAGGAAAATTATACTGGAGTTGTAAAATGTTATCTTTTTTCCGGGTTTGTTTAAGAGGCCCCTGGTGGGATAATGGGGGGAGGGGGGGGCGAGAGGCGCCTGGGATATGGGGGGGGGGGGGGAGGCACCTGGGATATGGGGGCGCCTGGGATATTGGGGGGGGAATGGGAGTTCATTACGTTGCTGTTTACGGGGTCTCTGCTCCTCATCGCCCGGTCTCTGGTGCTTCCGCTTTGTCGCCTGTGGGGAGACAAACACGAGTTTCCTGGTTACCCGGGTCACAGATCAGAGTATACTGTAACACGCACCGCCTGTTCTGCAATTAGCCGCTCCGTGGATCTGCCGGGGACACGCTTACACAATGTGCCACCAGATTCACAAATCAGATCACATGGTTTCCCATGCTAATCTCCTTACAGGCTGAACATGTACTCAGCGCTGTACCAAGGGAGATACGGACACAATGTGAGGGATTCCTGAACAGCTACCACTCCAAGTAAGTGCGCACAGGATTATTACATGAACACTGATGCCGAGCGTGCAGCAGGCATAAACGCGTGTAACATCGCAGGACGGAGATTTTCCCAATCCACGGCCGCAAATCGTTATACTCTGACCTTTTTCTTAACCTGTGGCGTCCCCGTGTCCTCCCGTGGCGTCCCCGTGTCCTCCCGAGACGTCCTCATGTCCTCCCTAGGTGTCCCCGTCCCGGTGTGCGAGCGCCCCCTGCAGATAGATATGATCATACGAACATCAAGCACAACGTAGGGTTTTTCTCAGCCGAGAACAAGTTGTGTGGGCGGGTACAGGCACACAGTGACATATAATATATATATATATAGCTTAAATGGGCTCCATGTGTATGGATATTCCAGGCAAAAGGTGACACATTGTGCTCATTTGCATGTCACTTCCCAGAATCCCTTGCTGCAGTGGGAGCACTGTATGCTAGGTGATAATGGTTGAAAGGAAGGGTTGCAGACCTGTCTTAGGCTGCACTTGTAGTGCCTTGCGGTGGCGACCCATACCAAATGCATTGTCGCCGTCGCAAGAGCTTACAGTAAGCGCAACGCAATGGAGCGACGGGAGAGACGTCGCAACCAAAAATGTGGTAGCCGGTCAAATTTGATTTTTCAGAGGCTGTCGCCACATGACAGCCTGGGAACCAATCAATGGCTAGCGACGTCGCTGCAAAGCGCAATTCAACTTTCGCAGGTGGCGACGTCATCCATCGCGTCGCCGGCACTATACGCACGGCCTAAGACACGTGAATGTGCTCACACGTGATATTCTTTATCGGATATATAATATCGGTACCGTGTTAGCCGAGCTTCATAATCAGAAACAAAGACGATACCGATCTGTGGCTAACGAAATGCTTTTATTTGTATATATACACACACACACACACACACACACATCATACACACAATACATCATACACACACTACATCATACACACAATACACACACTTTAAAGAACATTAAAATAAGGAGCCAGTAAGATGACCCTGTAACCCCCGGGGTGCCTGGGAAAGACGCCGCCCCTGCGCAGCTCCCCCGTCTCAGGCTGAGACACTGCATGCTTCCATGCACAGGAGAGAGAAGAAGCAGATGTGAGCACGCATCACAGCCCGTTCTGTATGCAGAGTTTCAGGCGTTATAGGTAGGGGGGGGGGGGATAAACCAATGTGAGGCGGGATCACCGCGTTACAGCCGGTGCAGTGAGAGGAACATAATACCGCGCCCGGGGCGGACACCGGCGAGCACCGCACCGCGAGCGGCTGGGAGACGGGTTACCGATTACAATCATGCAATGAAGCACCTCAGTGTCCGCGGAGGAGGGGTCCTGGGAGGGAGAGGCGCAGATCGGTGACAGAACCCCCGGTGTATCACGCCTCGCCTCCCGGTGCAACCGGGTCCGGGGTTTTGGCGGGAAAGTGCGGTGGAACGTGCGCGCGGAATGGTCACATGGCCGCGTCTCCCGTGTTCTGATTGGCTGTGAAAGCTCTGACCCCGCCCTTTTCTCTCCCTCCTCAAGGGTAGGTCACACACATTTACATCTCATTGAGCGCGAACTCAAAAGGGGCGGAGCTTTTGTTCGGAGGAAAACACGATATAAACGTAAACATAGAGCGGCTTCCGGGTTGGAGGTTGATTGTCGCCATTTTGGTTGTGGCATATTGTTTTCTAATTAAAATAACTTTAATGACACCGTCATGCTGGACAAAGACAAAAATAAGTAACTGTCCCGGAGCTAGGATAGGAAGAGTTACAATGTGACAACGTGACAGTGTTATTAGTGTGTTACAATGTGACAGTGTTATTAGTGTGTCACAATGTGACAGTGTTATTAGTGTGTCACAATGTGACAGTGTTATTAGTGTGTTACAATGTGACAGTGTTATTAGTGTGTCACAATGTGACAGTGTTATTAGTGTGTTACAATGTGACAGTGTTATTAGTGTGTTACAATGTGACAGTGTTATTAATGTGTCACAATGTGACAGTGTTATTAGTGTGTCACAATGTGACAGTGTTATTAGTGTGTTACAATGTGACAGTGTTATTAGTGTGTTACAGTGTGACAGTGTTATTAGTGTGTTACAGTGTGACAGTGTTATTAGTGTGTTACAGTGTGACAGTGTTATTAGTGTGTCACAGTGTGACAGTGTTATTAGTGTGTCACAATGTGACAGTGTTATTAGTGTGTCACAATGTGACCGTGTTATTAGTGTGTCACAATGTGACCGTGTTATTAGTGTGTCACAATGTGACAGTATTATTAGTGTGTCACAATGTGACAGTGTTATTAGTGTGTCACAATGTGACAGTGTTATTAGTGTGTCACAATGTGACCGTGTTATTAGTGTGTCACAATGTGACCGTGTTATTAGTGTGTCACAATGTGACCGTGTTATTAGTGTGTCACAATGTGACCGTGTTATTAGTGTGTCACAATGTGACAGTGTTATTAGTGTGTCACAATGTGACAGTGTTATTAGTGTGTCACAATGTGACCGTGTTATTAGTGTGTCACAATGTGACCGTGTTATTAGTGTGTCACAATGTGACAGTGTTATTAGTGTGTCACAATGTGACAGTGTTATTAGTGTGTTACAATGTGACAGTGTTATTAGTGTGTTACAGTGTGACAGTGTTATTAGTGTGTTACAATGTGACAGTGTTATTAGTGTGTCACAGTGTGACAGTGTTATTAGTGTGTCACAATGTGACAGTGTTATTAGTGTGTTACAGTGTGACAGTGTTATTAGTGTGTCACAATGTGACAGTGTTATTAGGGTGTTACAGTGTGACAGTGTTATTAGTGTGTTACAGTGTGACAGTGTTATTAGTGTGTTACAATGTGACAGTGTTATTGGTGTGTTACAGTGTGACAGTGTTATTAGTGTGTTACAATGTGACAGTGTTATTAGTGTGTTACAATGTGACAGTGTTATTAGTGTGTCACAATGTGACAGTGTTATTAGTGTGTCACAATGTGACAGTGTTATTAGTGTGTCACAATGTGACCGTGTTATTAGTGTGTCACAATGTGACCGTGTTATTAGTGTGTTACAATGTGACAGTGTTATTAGTGTGTTACAATGTGACAGTGTTATTAGTGTGTCACAATGTGACAGTGTTATTAGTGTGTTACAATGTGACAGTGTTATTAGTGTGTTACAGTGTGACAGTGTTATTAGTGTGTTACAATGTGAAAGTGTTATTAGTGTGTTACAATGTGACAGCGTTATTAGTGTGTCACAATGTGACAGTGTTATTAGTGTGTCACAATGTGACAGTGTTATTAGTGTGTCACAATGTGAAAGTGTTATTAGTGTGTCACAATGTGACAGTGTTATTAGTGTGTGACAATGTGACAGTGTTATTAGTGTGTGACAATGTGACAGTGTTATTAGTGTGTCACAATGTGACCGTGTTATTAGTATGTTACAATGTGACAGTGTTATTAGTATGTTACAATGTGACAGTGTTATTAGTGTGTTACAGTGTGACAGTGTTATTAGTGTGTTACAATGTGACAGTGTTATTAGTGTGTTACAATGTGACAGTGTTATTAGTGTGTCACAATGTGACAGTGTTATTAGTGTGTCACAATGTGACAGTGTTATTAGTGTGTCACAATGTGACAGTGTTATTAGTGTGTTACAGTGTGACAGTGTTATTAGTGTGTCACAGTGTGACAGTGGAAGAGATCTCACTGGATGTTATTCATTCACCCGCTGTACAGGTCATTCTGGGCCGTCCTTGGCTCCAACAGCACAATCCGCTTATAGACTGGACAGACAAGAGACCTTTACAATGGGGTGTTGCCTCTGAAATTGCTCCTGTATCCTCGGTACAACTTATCGCTGGCGTAGAGTCCAGTTATCCTGCCAAACCTACGCTTCCTGAAGTATATGCAGAGTTCATTGACGTTTTTGATAACGTTTACTCTGAAACTCTACCTCTGCACCGCCCTTATGATTGCCCCATAGAGCTTCTGCCTGGTGCCATCCTTCCTAAAGGCAGATCCTATCCTTTGTCCCTTCCTGAGACTAAGGCTATGTCTGAATATATTCAGGAGAACTTAAAGAGAGGGTTCATTAGAGCTTCTTCCTCCCCAGCCGGGGCTGGGTTCTTTTTTGTTAAGAAGAAAGATGGTTCACTCCGTCCTTGCATAGACTATAGGGGTCTTAACAAAATAACCCTGAAGAATCGTTACCCCTTGCCACTCATCTCAGAATTATTTGATCGGCTACAAGGTTCTTGTAACAGGGGACTTATCCCTGTTCAGTAATATGCCTTTAATCCAGCAGTGTGGTGGTTAACCTCTGGTAGTTAATTACTAAACACCACCTGCCTGATTGAGATTGTTTACAAAAACCTGTCTGTTCAGACAGGAAGTGGCTCTCTCTTTAGCTCTGACTGAGAGCTGACCCTTGGAGCTGACCAGTCTTGAGCTCTGTACAGCAGACCTGATTTCAAGACACAGGGAAAACTACTGCACCTGAAGCTGAACCAGGAAGTGAGATTTTCCCTCCAAGAAACAGATAAGACTTTTTTTCTTAAGAGACTGCTTATATCTGTTTATTTCATGTTATATGTTTTGGGGCTGCGAGAACTGCTTGACTAAGGGAGATGTGAATTATTGCATAGTGTTTCACTAGAAATACTCCCAAGTGAATAGAAGCTTTGTTCCCCCCCCCCCCCCCCGTGTGTTTGGATGAATTTCCTGATGAAAAGGAAAAGGCACAATAAAGCCTTATTATAATTTCACATTATAAACGACTCCAAGTGTGTACCTCTGTGAACGTCCGTCTACATTTGGTGTCCGAGGTGGGACGAGGTGTCCTTGTAATTAAAAAGGACCGGAGATTTTTATGTGAAATTTTTTTTTATGTTTTTTCCCTAGCAACTGCACAGTCTTGTGTACCTGATAAAAGAAAATGCATGCACAGTACTGCTGATATTGAAAAAAAAAATTACCCAAGAAAGAAAAGTCTACAGAGATGCCTGTGAGAGCTACGACCTCTACAATCAAAATATGCCCACCTGTAGGACTACCACAATTGGGGGTTCTAGCAAATACAGTAGCAACAGCTGCAATAGCGCCTCCTGAGGTCAGGCGGAAAATTACACCTGATAGCCTAAAAATGGAGGACAAGATGCAGCGTTCCTGTAATGAACCCTACCCCACGGAAGAGTGGCCCTTCCAGTCCAATAAAGAGGAAGACATCTCTTACGGAGAACCCGAACCGAGTCACACCCATAAAACACCCCAAGAATGGTGGGGGTGCCTGAACTCGGCACGAACCGAAAAGACCGCTCCGTTTGACAAATATGATCAGCAGGAGAAAGAGCGGGAGCAGTGGATCACCGAATATTTCTGTCAGCTAAAGCAGCTGCAAGAAAAGCCTGGTGCATATAATGAAGCTGCTAAAACTTCAAATGAAGATGGAGACCCCAGTATCCCTGAAGGGACGGTGTCATCCAAATCAAAAAGGAAGAAAAATAAAAGCGGTTCTTCACTTACCGTGGAAGTAACAGACACGTCCGCAGATCCTGTGGAGGAAAGGGGGGACCGAGTTTCCCCTGCAGCCTAGAAAAAATGGTGAATTCGTCCCACGGTTAACCGAATATCCAGAGGGCTCAAGGCAGAAGTCGTGTACCCCAAAGAAGTGTCTGTCCGGTGCCAACAGTGAGGAACACTCAACCAACCATCCCAGGAAAGTGGAGTCGGAGCCAGTGAGTGACGATCCCTTGACCAGCCCTGAAGATGCACTGCAAGCTGCCAGGCATGACTGTGATCTGCTCTGTGAAGAATTGGAAAGGGAGAAAAAAAATAATGCTGAGCTACAAAAAACTGTGCTCGCAATTTACTCTGCGGCCAAGACCGAATTGGAGGATCTCAAGACTGAGCTAGATACTGCAAAGGCTACTATTTCCACCATGGATGTAAAGCAGAGCCAATCTGACAAAATGGTGGCTACGCTAAAGCGGAAGTATGAGGAGGCACTGAAGCAGATGACAGTCTTCCAGCAAGAGGTTCACACTCTGCGCATAGAGTTGAATGCCTCACAACAGGAGGTCAACAGTGTCCGGACAGAGGTGGACGTATCTCAGAAAGAGGTTCAGACACTCCGCAGAGCACTGGATGCCTCACATCATGAGACCAACAGCTGCCGCACAGACCTGGAAGTTTCCAGAAAGGAACTACACAGTCTCACTGAGGAGCTGGGCATTGCTAAAGAAACTATTGGTAATCTTGATACAGATCTCAAAGTCTCTCAGAAGGAGCTTCAGACCCTCAACCTAGAGAAGGAAGTCTCACGCCAGGAGAGTGTCATTCCTAAAGCAGATGTACGTAAATGGAAGGAGGACTGCAAAGAAGCCCTGAAGAATACAGAGACTGAAAAAAGAGAAAATTCAAGATTAAAAAGAGAAAACTTAAAACTGAAAGAAGAAAATTTTCAGTTGACAGAAGAAGTCAAGGAAAAGTTTGAAGCAGAGCACCGACTGCAGAACCAACTGCAATGTCCTGGAACTAGATTCCATATTCCTCTGTCTTCCCCTTTAGTTATGGGATTCATTTCTCCCTCCTTTAGTTGCCTGTCAGTTTCCCCTGTCCCAGCAGCAACGCTGTATGTAAAATGCAACATTATTGCAACATGTCGTTTACACAGCCTGTGTTGGTTGCCTGCAGCTCATATTCTCCTAGCTGAGAGTGGGCTATTCCTACCCCCCTGTCCTTGCTGACAGTTAGTATAGTCCCACTTCCTATCTAGTGTGACCCTTACTCCTCACTTCCTTTTGACCCTGGACTCTGAGTGAGTAACTGCCTGCTATTTGCCCCAGCGAGGCCTTTTTGTTTTACACTGTCTCATCATTGGCCTTTTTGTTTTACACTGTCTCATCATTGGCCTTTTTGTTTTACACTGTCTCATCATTGATACACTGCACAGCAGACAGAGAAGCCCTCTCTCCCCACACTCCATCTACAAGCACCTATCTCCCTGTGTTTTCCCTCAATAAAACCAAGAAAGAGAAAAGGACTTGTTTGTGCTTTGGAAGAGGTGAGACACGAGTTAAGCTACCTGGAGTCATTCATACACCATTCGTGACCCTGGCTTCAGGATAGTAAAACAAAGACCTGTGTTAGGGAATCACACAGGAGCTACTACTCAAAGACTTTATGCTATACAGAATAGTCTCTGCACCCCAGGACAAGCAGCAGCTTCACTCTGCCAGACAGGGCAGCAAGCTTTATACAGCAAACTGCACACAGCCTTGCAACTAACAGTGCTTCTCTCACAATTACTAACTGCCTTTTTCTCTGTCTGAGTCCACCCGCTGCTCAGCCCCACAGTGAGGAGCCTACGAACACCTGTGAGTACAGCTACCCCTACGCTGCACGCTGCAGGACACCGCTCGGCATCATCTGAGACAGACGCCCATCGCTGACAAGGTAAAAGACCGCACGCCACACGCACTGGCAAAAGGCCTACACACACCTACAGCATGGCAGAACTCAGAGCCTCACCAGACATCACGCAGGAAAGCGATCACTCAGACACAGAGAACGCTGCGCATCTGCAACAGGCGCAGGCAGGCGCAAGGCCCAAACGGACAGTCACACTGACACAAAAGGCCCGCGAAAAATATGAGACTGACATTGAAGCGCACCGCGCTAAATTAGAGTTGGCCTGGAACGCTACCACACTTGAGATACGCAATGTCGCCGCTGCTGGCAATTCCGTACAACAGCTCGAGCAGGCCATGACTCAATTAAAGATAGACCACTTATGCTACCAAGAGCTGTCAGAGTCATACGTCACTTACCTGGCCAGGGCTAACACCGGCGAAAGCCTGCAAGAAAGGGACTTACAGCATAACATTGACTTGACACTTGACAGCCGCGTGCGAACCTCTATCACGGAAGCCGAGAGTAGGAGGAAAGACCTTTTGCTGGAAACTGCATCGCAGCGCTCAAGCACATCCAGACACTCATCAAGGTCAGCAAGATCAGCACAATACAACGCGTCCAGCGCAAGCGCTACCAAGGCGCGAGCCACCGCAGAGGCCGCACGTGCCAGGGCCGAATATAGTCGCAGAGAAGCAGCCATAAGAGCAGGAAGAGAGCGCATAGAAGAGGAAGAACAGACAGCCGCTGCTAATGCCGCCGCCGCTAACGCCACTGCTGCCGCCGCTACTGCCGCTACTGCAGCAACCACTGCGCGTAGGAAGGCCGAATTTGATGCGGAACTAGAGGCACTTAATCAAGAGAAGGAAGCCGCCGCCGCTATAGCCCAAGCCGAAGTCCTAGAAGCAGCCGCGCAACAGGACGGCGGGGAGCAACCGTACAGACGGATTGCCTCAGAGGATCCAGCCCGACGCACTGAAGACTATGTAAGGAGCCTCTTCAGTGTGAACACCAGCGCACCATCTCAACACGGATGGAGCGACTCCACAGATACCGAAGACTTGCTAGGCCCACGAGGAGAAGATGCCGTTCCTGCAATAGCACATGCGGCCTGGGATAACCACAGCCACAACAGTGATCCACACGCCAGCGCGCACACGGATGCACCACAACAGGCTCGCAATCCAGGTACACCCACGCGGGAGAAAACAGCCCCTCACACTAGCCAGCAGCCATCACGCGTCCACGCCAAGGAAGAGGTGACTGCACAGACCGTCCCAGCAACTACCTCAGAACGGGGCAAACGCGCCGATGTCTCAGGTCTGACAGACATAGCCAAGTACATGATCCGGCGCGACTTGGTGCACGCAGGACTCATCAGCTTCGACGACCGCCCTGAGAACTACCGGACGTGGAAGTTCACGTTCAAAGACGCAATCGACAGCTTGGACTTCTCAGCAAGGGAAGAGCTCAACCTGTTAGTTAAGTTCTTGGGGAACGTATCCAGGGAGCAAGCGCAGAGACTTCGGACGGCAAACGCACATCAACCCCAAGTAGGTCTGGACCTAGTGTGGGAAAGGCTAGAAGAGACCTACGGCAGCCCCGAAGCAGTCGAGGATTCACTCTTCAAAAGAATCGAGAGCTTCCCCAAGATCACGAATAAAGACTACTCGAAGTTACGAGATCTTAGAGACCTGCTGCAAGAACTGGAGTTCGCAAGGAAAGACCATTCCTTAATAGGTCTCAACGCCCTAGATTCAGCTCGTGGAGTGAGACCCATCCTGGAGAAGCTACCCTTCAACCTCCAAGAAAGGTGGCTTTCACAAGGCTCCAAATACAAAAGGGAGAAGCAAGTCGTCTTCCCCCCATTCTCATTCTTCGTGAGCTTCATCCGCGAAGCGGCAAGGACAAGAAACGACCCCAGCTTCATCTTAGGGGCGCAAACCACATCCAGCGCCAGCCACCCGAGGAACGAAAGGTCAACAGCAAGGTACAAGGACTCCAGAACACCCATCTCGGTCCACAGTACGGACGTGCCCCCTACGACCCACGCGAGTCCCAGCCAGACGGCCGACAGGGACAAAAAACCAAGGGACCTTAACAAAGAATGCCCTATCCACAAAAGGCCGCATCCACTTAACAAGTGCTTCGGATTCAGGATGAAACCCATAGAGGAGCGAAAGAACCTACTCAGGGAATGGGGAGCCTGTTTCAAATGTTGTGCTTCCACAACTCATTTATTCAAGGACTGCAAAGAAGCTATGAAATGCACAGAGTGCGATAGCGACAGGCACATAGCCGCTCTACACCCGGAAGCTATGAAGCCCAAAGCAAGCAAAGCCCCTAACCCTCCGACAAAGCAGGGCGGGGAGGAAGAAGTGGGAGACACACCCCCCCCGACGTCAGTAGCATCCAAATGCACAGAAGTATGCGGAGAAGGAAACGACGGTAGATCTTGCTCTAAAATATGTCTGGTAGCAGTGCACCCAGAGGGACAACCCCAAAGAGCCAAACGGATGTATGCAATCATCGACGACCAGAGCAACCGATCGCTGGTCAGGTCAGAATTCTTCGATATGTTCAACATACAAGACAGTACTTCTCCTTACACTCTCAGAACGTGCGCAGGGCGAATGGAGACTACAGGGAGAAGAGTGAATGGCTACACCATATGCTCAATAGACGGCAAAGTGAGCATGCCCCTTCCCACACTCATCGAGTGCAATCACATGGCAGAAGATAGGACTGAGATCCCCACGCCAGACGTGGCGCGACACCATCCCCATCTAAAAACCATTGCCGATCATATCCCACCACTAGACGAAGATGCCCAGATCCTGCTGCTACTTGGCAGAGACATCATGAGAGCACACAAGATCCGCGAACAGCAAAATGGGGACCACAACGGCCCAAGCGCTCAAAGGCTTGATCTAGGATGGGTGGTAGTGGGAGAAGTATGCATAGACAGGATACGAGGACCCGACAACGTAGGCGCCCTATGAACGAACTTGTTGGAGAACGGTCGTATATCCCACTTCAAACCTTGTCCGAACCACTTTCAGGTCCACGAGAAGCTCGAGACCAAAAGGAACTATGGAGACGCGCCTGTGGCAAGAAAATACCCCAACAACCTAGGGAGTACAGTGTTCCAGACAACAAAGGACGACGACAAACAGGCGCCATCAATGGAAGACAAAGAATTCTTGAGGTTAATGGATAAGGAGCTCTTCAAGGACGAATTGGGCAGTTGGGTGGCCCCACTACCTTTCCGTTCGCCAAGAAGACGCCTCCCATACAACAGAGACCATGCTATGTCTAGGCTCGCTTCGCTCCGCCGCAACCTACAAAGGAAACCGGAGACCAAGGAACACTTTGTGGCCTTCATGCAAAAAATCTTCCACAGTGGCCATGCAGAGTCGGCGCCCCCACTGAAAGAAGGCGAAGAATGCTGGTACCTCCCGTCGTTTGGCGTCTACCACCCCCAGAAACCTGGCCAAATCCGAGTGGTATTCGACTCCAGCGCTCAGCATCAGGGAGTCTCCCTAAACGATGTTCTCCTCACCGGGCCGGATCTGACGAACAGTCTTCTGGGAGTGCTGATCCGCTTCCGCAAGGAACCTATCGCCGTAACCGCAGACATTCAACAGATGTTCCACTGCTTCCTTGTGCGAGAAGACAACCATAACTACCTAAGATTCCTGTGGTACCAAGATGACGACATAGAAAAAGAAATCACGGAGTACCGCATGAAAGTACATGTCTTCGGGAACAGCCCATCACCTGCAGTGGCAGCCTACGGCCTCAGAAGAACGGCCCAAGACGGAGAAGCAGAGTTCGGGAAAGACGCCAGGAGCTTCGTCGAAAGAGACTTCTATGTGGACGACGGATTAAAATCAGTTCCCACCGAAGAAGAAGCCGTAGATCTACTCAAGAGGACACAAAAGATGTTAGCAAAGGCCAACCTAAGGTTGCACAAAATAGCTTCCAACAGTGCCACAGTGATGAAGGCGTTCCACGCGGATGATCAAGCACCAGATCTCAAGAATTTGGATCTGGGGATCGACACACCTCCCATACATCGGAGCCTGGGGATAAGCTGGAATCTTAAAACAGACACCTTTACGTTCCAGGTAGCCATCGAAGAAAAACCCTTCACACGTCGCGGAGTCCTGTCCACCGTTAACAGTCTCTACGACCCGCTAGGATTCGTGGCTCCTGTCACTATACAAGGGAAGTCTCTTCTCAGAGAAAAAGCAGGACTAGGACACCCCACTACCTCCAGAAAAACGGAAAGAGTGGGAAACGTGGAAACACTCCTTGAAGGCCCTCGAGCAACTTCAAATCCCACGCCCCTATTCACCTATATCTCTCACCGCCGCACACAGCAAAGAGCTTTGCGTGTTCTCAGATGCCTCCACCAAAGCTATAGCAGCGGTGGCCTACCAAAAAACCACGGACGTGGATGGAAGTTGCCACATCAGGTTCATCCTTGGCAAAGCTAAGCTGGCGCCACAACCTGACCATACTATACCCAGACTCGAGCTGTGTGGTGCAGTGTTAGCAGTAGAACTGGCGGAGCTTATCGAGAATGAGATGGACAGCAAACCAGATGCCGTCAAACTCTACACAGATAGCAAGGTGGTACTGGGATACATCTACAATAAGAAAAGGAGATTCTACGTATACGTAGTTAACCGCGTAGAAAGAATCAGGAAGTCAACCCAACCAGAACAATGGCACCACGTGCCCACAGAGAAAAATCCCGCAGATCACGCCACCAGATCAGTACCCGCATCTCAACTGCAGAATACGTCGTGGCTCACAGGACCAATGTTTCTTGCGCAGCCTGCGGAAACGCTACCAACCCCAGTTGACGATTTTGAACTCGTGGATCCCGAAAAGGATACGGAGATAAGGCCCCCACAAGTATCCGTGGTACTCACCAATGTATCGCACAAAAACGCATTCGGATCACACCGATTCCAACGCTTCTCAAGATGGACGGCCCTTCTGCGAACAGTAGCCCATCTCGGGCATATAGCTTCCTCCTTCCGCCAGACACCAGATGGTAAAACTACCGGCTGCCACGGCTGGCACATCTGCAAAGAGCTGCGCACCGTAGAGGAAATTACAAAGGCTAAGGAAACTGTTCTCAGTCATGTTCAAAGAGAAACGTATGCGGAAGAGATCAATTGCATTCGCGGAAAGAAGAGTGTTAACAAAAACAGTCCACTTTGGAAGTTGAATCCCTTCATCGACAACGACGGCCTCATGAGAGTAGGAGGCCGCCTCAATAAGTCCCAACTGAGCAGGGAGGAAAGCAACCCTCTTATCATCCCTGGCCGGCATCACATCGCCACTTTGTTGGTGCGCCACTACCACGAACAAGTCATGCATCAGGGACAACACTTCACCGAAGGCGCCATTAGGGCGGCGAGCATTTGGGTCGTTGGCATGAAAAGGTGCGTGGCCAGTAATCTCCACAAATGTGTTAGGTGCCGAATGCTGAGAGGCAAAAGCCAAGACCAAAGGATGGCGGATCTACCTGTCGACAGACTTAATACAGAACCCCCCTTTACCTATGTAGGACTCGATGTATTTGGGCCCTGGATGATCATCTCACGTAGAACTAGAGGCGGGCTAGCAAACAGCAAACGATGGGCGGTACTCTTCACCTGCATGAGTACACGAGCTATACACATCGAGGTTATAGAATCTATGGATGCTTCAAGCTTCATAAACGCCCTCAGAAGATTCTTTGCAGTCAGAGGACCAGTTAAACAAATACGCTCCGATTGCGGCACCAATTTCGTTGGAGCATGTAAGGAATTACAAATAGACACTAAAGATAAGAGAGACATTGTGGTGCATCAAGCTAACCTAGAGCTGTGCATTCACCTACCTTACCGAGATGGCAAGGACTTAAGCTGGTGGTACCGGACGGTATCCCACCGTTATGTGGACATGAGTTTTGCATGTTATGTTGTATTGCACATATGTTCCACACATACCTAAAATAGTGGTATCTCCAGATACCAGACGGGGAGTGTCCTGGAACTGGATTCCATATTCCTCTGTCTTCCCCTTTAGTTATGGGATTCATTTCTCCCTTCTTTAGTTGCCTGTCAGTTTCCCCTGTCCCAGCAGCAACGCTGTATGTAAAATGCAACATTATTGCAACATGTTGTTTACACAGCCTGTGTTGGTTGCCTGCAGCTCATATTCTCCTAGCTGAGAGTGGGCTATTCCTACCCCCCTGTCCTTGCTGACAGTTAGTATAGTCCCACTTCCTATCTAGTGTGACCCTTTCTCCTCATTTCCTTTTGACCCTGGACTCTGAGTGAGTAACTGCCTGCTATCACCCCAGCAAGGCCTTTTTGTTTTACACTGTCTCATCATTGATACACTGCACAGCAGGCAGAGAAGCCCTCTCTCCCCACACTCCATCTACAAGCACCTATCTCCCTGTGTTTTCCCTCAATAAAACCAAGAAAGAGAAAAGGACTTGTTTGTGCTTTGGAAGAGGTGAGACACGAGTTAAGCTACCTGGAGTCATTCATACACCATTCGTGACCCTGGCTTCAGAATATGCAAGGTCTGCGTACACACCTCCAGTATGCTGAGGAGAAGCAGCAAACGCTGCAGGAAGAAAAGCTGCAGGCTGCTAAAGAAATTCAAGTGCTGCAGGAACGTCTGACCCAGTATGTCCCCACAGAGCAGCATGAGAAACTGAAGGCTACCCTGAGCATCACCAAAGCAACGCTAAAAGCCAAGCTTAGAACCCAGGTGACGAGGCACAAAAGGGAGCACAAGAAGGTCCAGAAACTGAAACAAGTAACTGTGGCCCAAGCAAAGAAGTTCATAGTGCTTCACAATGCAATACAAATGTGGAGGCAAGCTCAGAGAAAGCAAAGCATGCAGATAAATTCCCTGAGAAGAGACCTGCAAGATGCACTCAAAAAACAGGGATCTCTCGCGGATGAGATTACAGTCCTACAAGGCCAAGTATTGACCCTGACTAAGCGTCAGTATCCCACAGCCTCAAAAACCCATGAAGACAAGGGTACAGTGAGAGCTAGGAATACCGCTCATCTAAAAGACAAGGTTGCAAAATTTGAACCACCTAAACAAGCACTAGCAAAACCTTCAGCCACCCAGCAGGAAACAAAAGAAGGTACACGTGCTGAATTAAAACCAGAAGAATCCTTAGCTGATGAAGCTGAAAAGATGGGACATTCTCTGGAAGTGGGTGTGGAATTGCAACTTAATCTAAAAGGGGCTGTTTTTAAACGCTCTGCAACTGCTGCCATGCAGTATGCCTACAATGGGACGAGCACCCGACGCAAGGGAAATCTCATGACCGCGCACGCAGAAAAGAGACTATACTTGGAGAAAGTCCTCCTCAAGCGACTGAGGGGTGCTGATCTCAAACACCTTCAGGAGGAGACACGAATAAACTGGAGAAAGGGCTCCAATCCCAACGGGACTGAGGGTTCTCTTCCTCCATCCACTCTCATTCAAGTCACAGAGATATCTAGAATGAGAGTGGAAGGATGGGCTTTGGCCGTGGTAAGCCCGAGCTTCCCACAAACAGGGGAGGTATGTAACAGGGGACTTATCCCTGTTCAGTAATGTGCCTTTAATCCAGCAGTATGGTGGTTAACCTCTGGTAGTTAATTACTAAACACCACCTGCCTGATTGAGATTGTTTACAAAAACCTGTCTGTTCAGACAGGAAGTGACTCTTTAGCTCTGACTGAGAGATGACCCTTGGAGCTGACCAGTCTTGAGCTCTGCACAGCAGACCTGATTTCAAGACACAGGGAAAACTACTGCACCTGAAGCTGAACCAGAAAGTGAGATTTTCCCTCCAAGAAACAGATAAGACTTTTATTCTTAAGAGACTGCTTATATCTGCTTATTTCATGTTATATGTTTTGGGGCTGCGAGAACTGCTTGACTAAGGGAGATGTGAATTATTGCATAGTGTTTCACTAGAAATACTCCCAAGTGAATAGAAGCTTTGTTCCCCCCCCTGTGTTTGGATGGATTTCCTGATGAAAAGGAAAAGGCACAATAAAGCCTTATTATAATTTCACATTATAAACGACTCCAAGTGTGTACCTCTGTGAACGTCCGTCTACAGTTCTTCCATTTTTTCCAAATTCGATCTACGTGGGGCCTACAATCTCATACGCATTCGACAAGGGGACAAATGGAAAACGGCCTTCAATACGAGAGACGGCCATTACGAATATTTGGTCATGCCTTTCGGGCTCTGTAATGCCCCAGCTGTCTTTCAAGCATTTGTGAATTATATTTTTCGAGATGTCCTCATCATTTGTGTAATTGTCTACCTAGATTTATTTTTTCTAAATCTATATCCGAGCATATCCAGCACACTAAGTTAGTTCTCTCCCATCTACGTGAGAATCATCTCTATGCCAAGATGGAGAAATGTCTTTTTCACCAAATGTCCACTTCTTTCTTGGGATACATTTTCTCTGATTAGGGTTTTTTCCAATGGATCCTGATAAACTTAAGGCAGTTGTAGATTGGCCCCAACCCACTTCTCTTACGGTGATACAGCGGTTTCTTGGCTTCGCCAATTATTATCGTAAATGTATCCGTAATTTTTCTGCCACAGTGGCTCCCATCACTGCCTTGACGAAGAAAAGATGCGGGCACTTCCTCCTGATCTCCTGAGGCATGCCAGGCCTTTGAAACCCTTAATGTATGTATGTCTTTATTTATATAGCGCCAAAAGTGTACAAAGAATACAGTACAGGGAATTATAATAATACAGTAAGTGCAGCAAAATCAGACAATAGGAAAGGAAATCCCTGCCTCGAAGAGCTTACCATCTAACAGGTTTGGTGGGAGACTTACAGAGACAGCAGGTGAGGGAATAAGTGCTGTGTATGGCAGTGATTGGCCACAGTGGTTGGTAGGAGTGGCCGAGTGTGGGACAGTAACCATGAGTGCAGGCTGTTGGGATGCTTAACTTGTGGGGTGAGTTTTAAGGTTAATGAGTATTAGATCAGAAGGTTAACACCATTTACAGGGGAAGAGATGGCAGGGATGCCTTGGTGAGTTCAGGTGTGTATGTCTGGGTTCAGGCTTAGGGGAGATCCCCAGCAGCAGGAAGGAATAGATAGAGGGTGTGAATAGAGGATTTCTGTGGGTGTTTTTTATTGAGGGGTAAATAAGTTGTTGGGAGAGAGGTGTATAAATAATGGTGCAGTGGGGAGCGGGGAAGTTGGAGAGAACAGAGATTTTCACAAAGGAGTGAGGAAACAGTAAACAGAAAAAGCAATAGGGAGGGCTTAGTGAGATGCAGGAGGAGAGGGTACGGTGAGACGCAGGAGGAGAGACTTCCCAGGTACTGGGGGAGAGGAAGAGTACAAAGAATCACAGCTTTTAGAAAATCAAGTTCTCACAGCTGCAGAGATGTTGTTGTGCAGAGTCCAGATCTTCCTCTAATCTTCACCTCCAAATTAATCTTCACACTTTCAATGTTACACTTTAAGATGTTACACACAGCCCTATGGCTCACAGCCAAAAGAGCCTGCCTTATAAGTATAGCCCCTGTAAGTAAGAGCGGGCTACTTATCCTTCTCCTACTGGAGTAAACCCTGGTAAGGGCAGGCGCCAGTAGTAACCATGGGTTTTCCCCCCTTCAAGCCCTGCCTGGAGTGATGGAGGTGGGCCCCCTGACTCTGTGCAGGCCTAGACAGAGGGGAGGTCCTGCTGACATCATGAGGGGCAGGGCTGACTCTATTTAGTGGGCTGTCCTGTGTGTGTCTGAGTCAGTTGGTTCTGTCAGTTCGTGCTGTGAGTTGAGTGAGAGCTGAGAGAAAGAGGTGACAGTTCAGCATGCCCAGTTCTGTGAGGATGTCAGTCTGAGCTGAAGCAGAGTCTGGAGAGCAGAGTGTCAGGACTGGCAGTCTGTGGAGAGCCTGGAGGGAGTATGTGGAGTGATGTCCTGGAGCGGAGGAGAGCGCTGGTCTGAAGTGTAGTAAGGCCCAGCAGAGCGCATGCCTGAACTGAGAGGCCCTGCTCAACGTGAGAGTGATATCTGTAGGAGAGACCTCAGAGCCCCTCTGAGTAGAGCGGACAGGACTATAGAGGTGGACCACTGCCCCTCACCCTATTTAGGGGGTGAGGGGAAGGATATCTAGCCTCACTCCTAGGGCCTACCCTGTGGGGTGGAGGGAGGGGTATTGAAGCCCCATTCAGCCCATTCTGCTGGGAAGCATTCATCTGGAGGGAAGGAGAGGAGAGAGACGCCTGTGCATTGGGAGCACGGTTTCTAGGAGCTACTCTTTGCATGAACTGCTGTGCACTACCTCACTGTGTTACCGAAGAATAAAGACATTGCTGCTGTTTTACATAAGACTGTGTGTGAGTTCTGGAGCATTCACCCTGGGACCAGGGTTCTTTCTCTGTAAGGGTCCTACCCCATATCCCTGGGGCTTATAGAGAATGGAGGCGCTGCACCACTAAAGACTGAAGGCCATTACCCCAGAAGCCTGTCCTGTTGTCCCCAATACCACCGCGGGAGACTCAGGCCCTCCTGTTCCACGCAGGTATGCACCACCAAGTACATGTAGCCAGCCCTCACTACACCCTAGATATGCTATCTGTGTCTGGGGGGGGGGGGGGACATGGGTTACATATACTTGAACACATTCACTTGTCTAACAATTAAAGGAGGGGTCTGCCTATTCAGCTCATACCAGTTAGATGTTAATTTGATTAAAGTTCCTTCAATTGTTAGATGGAAACCACCCCAGTCATACTTAAGAAAGCGTTAATCTCTGCTCCTATCTTACGCCATCCGGACCCTAAACTTTCTTTCACGTTGGAAGTAGATGCCTCGGATTTTGGAGCAGGAGCCGTACTCTCAGAGACAGTCCCCTCAGGATAAGCTACACCCTTGCGGGTTCTTCTCAAAAAAATTATCCTCCGCAGAACAAAACTACGATGTTGGCAACAGGGAACTCTTGGCCATCAAACTTCCTCTGCAAGAGTGGAGACACCTCCTGGAGGGTACTGAAAATCCGATTTCAATTCTTATGGAGAATAAAAATGTATTATATATCCCGTCAGGCTCGTTGGGCATTGTTCTTTTCCAGATTCAACTATATAATTTCCTACATTCCAGGTACTAAGAATCTAAAGGCTGACGCCTTATCCCGTCAATTTGTCAGTGAAGACAGATCTGAAGACATTCCTGGGACCATCCTACCCACCAAATATGTCATCTCGGTGAACTCTTTTGATGTACTGGACAAGATCTTGCAGACTCAGACGCTCATCCCCGAGGGTATGGAAGTGCCAGAGGGTTGTTTGTATGCTGCACCTCAATTTCACCAGAAGATCCTTGAGTGGGGTCATTCCTCTAAGTCTGCTGGTTATCCGGGTACAAAGAGGACTTCCAATTTGATCAGACGCACCTTTTGGTGGCCTAATATGTTTAAGGATATCAAGGAATTCATCAACTCATGTTCCACCTGTGCTCGAAATAAGTCCACCCGCAATAAGCCGTCTGGTCTGCTTCGTCCCTTACCCATTCCGGACCGACCGTGGACCCACCTCTCAATGGACTTTATTGTTTAGCTTCCTGTTTCTGGGTGGACGAATACTATTCTCGTTATTGTTGATAGGTTTTCCAAACAAGCCCATTTCATTCCTCTCAAGGAGCTTCCTAACTCTGCCAAATTGGCAGATATTTATATCAAAGAAATATTTCGTATTCATGGAGTCCCACTCTCTACAGTGTCCGATCGGGGGGCACAGTTCGTCTCGAAATTTTGGCGTGCCTTCGCTCAAAGGTTATCATCCCCAAACCAACGGACAAACCGAAAGAACAAACCAGTCACTAGAGCAATACCTGTGATGCTTTATTTCTGATGCACAGGATAACTGGGTGGAACTACTCCCATGGGCCGAACACGCTCATAACTCACTCAGAAATGAGTCCACTCAAGAATCACCGTTATTTATAAATTACGGGTTCCATCCAGCGCACCTTCTTATTTCTTCCAATCCTTCCGGAGTTCCAGCAGCAGATTGCAGGGTGAACTCGCTCCAAAACTCTTGGAAGAGGATTCAGAAGACTCTGCAGGAGGCAGTATTCAGACAAAAGACACCAGCGGGTCGCCATCACCGTGAGGCACCCAAATTTAGGCCAGGAGACAAAGTGTGGTTTTCTTCTAATCCCAGGACATAGTGAAATCAGCGTCGCTGAGGCGGGCTGAGCCGCGCTGAACAGATGCACAAAGCCCCTGCATCTGTAATCAGCGCGGCTATAGTTTCTCCCTCCGCATGCGTGCTGATGCGTGCGGAGGCTGAGAAAATCAGAAGAGACAGGAGAGTTTGAAATTTTGCCGCTTGGGGGAGTGGAGGAGCGGTCATGTGACCGCTCCCATCCAATGGGGCTGCAGCCTTTTTTCCCCCTACTTTGTCGTGAGATAGCAGAGCCACCAGACCAGAGTAGAGGCAGCACAGAGGTGTGTGTGTGTGTCTGTGTGTATAGGTGTGTGTGTGTGTGTGTGTGTGTGTGTGTGTGTGTGTGTGTGTGTGTGTGTGTGTGTGTGATGTATGTGTGTGATGTATGTGTGTGAATATATCAAAGTTGCACAATGTTTTAATAAATAATTTATTCTCATAACATGTCTTTTTTTTTAATTTAAAATATTATCTAATATACACACACACACACACACACACACACACACACACACACACACACACACACACACACACACACACACACACACACACACACACACACACACACACACACACGTTCCCCAGTGACACACAAACACACAGACCACTTCAAAGTGACACACACAGTTACCCAATGACACACACACACACACTGACAGCTACCAAGTGACACACACACACAGTGATACCCGCCTCCCAAGCGCGCTTGCTGTCTCCTCTGCCACGAGAGCAAAAAGCTCCTGGTAGAGCGAGCGGCAGCAAGCAACAGCGAGCAGCAGCACCTAAGCGCTTACTATGTCCCAGGCATAAGAACATACGATTGAAGACACCTACACTGAAACTGGCTCCAAGATTCCTGGGCCCATTCACCATTCACCAAACAGGTCAATCCCTTCCTGCTTTGCTGAGCATAACTTGTTGTAGCCTTGAGCTCCTACATCTGTTGTGCCTTGCTCCTTGTCCTGTGTTCTCTTGCAGTTTAACTCTTCGTTTACCGATCCGGCTTGACTTTGGAACCCCTCTGGATATTGACCCCGACTTACCCTCGACTCTGCGGACCTCTCCAACCCAGACCTCGGCTATACGGACCTCCACGACTCTCACCTCTCCAACCCAGACCACGGCTATACGGACCTCCACGATTCTAACCTCTCCAACCTCAGACCTCGGCTATACGGACCTCCACGATTCTAACCTCTCCAACCTCAGACCTCGGCTATACGGACCTCCACGATTCTAACCTCTCCAACCCAGACCACGGCTATACGGACCTCCACGACTCTAACCTCTCCAACCCAGACCACGGCTATACGGACCACCACGACTCTCACCTCTCCAACCCAGACCACGGCTATACGGACCACCACGACTCTCACCTCTCCAACCCAGACCACGGCTATACGGACCACCACGACTCTCACCTCTCCAACCCAGACCACGGCTATAAGGACCACCACGACTCTCACCTCTCCAACCCAGACCACGGCTATAAGGACCACCACGACTCTCACCTCTCCAACCCAGACCACGGCTATACAGACCTCCACGACTCTCACCTCTCCAACCCAGACCACGGCTATACGGACCTCCACGACTCTAACCTCTCCAACCCAGACCACGGCTATACGGACCACCACCACTCTAACCTCTCCAACCCAGACCACGGCTATACGGACCACCACGACTCTCACCTCTCCAACCCAGACCACTGCTATACGGACCTCCACGATTCTAACCTCTCCAACCCAGACCACGGCTATACGGACCTCCACGGTTCTAACCTCTCCAACCCAGACCACGGCTATACGGACCACCACGACTCTCACCTCTCCAACCCAGACCACAGCTATACGGACCTCCACGATTCTAACCTCTCCAACCTCAGACCTCGGCTATACGGACCTCCACGATTCTAACCTCTCCAACCCAGACCACGGCTATACGGACCACCACGACTCTCATATCTCCAACCCAGACCACAGCTATACGGACCTCCACGATTCTAACCTCTCCAACCCAGACCACGGCTATACGGATCTCCACAACTCTCACCTCTCCAACCCAGACCACGGCTATACGGACCTCCACGATTCTAACCTCTCCAACCCAGACCACGGCTATACGGACCTCCACGACTCTCACCTCTCCAACCCAGACCACGGCTATACGGACACCACGACTCTCACCTCTCCAACCCAGACCACTGCTATACGGACCTCCACGATTCTAACCTCTCCAACCCAGACCACGGCTATACGGACCTCCACGACTCTCACCTCTCCAACCCAGACCACAGCTATACGGACCTCCACGACTCTCAACTCTCCAACCCAGACGACGACTATACAGACACCACGACTCTCACCTCTCCAACCCAGACCACGGCTATATGGACCTCCACGACTCTCACCTCTCCAACCCCAGACCACGGCTATACGGACCTCCACGGTTCTAACCTCTCCAACCCAGACCACGGCTAACTGACTTGACTATTCTGACCTCTCCATTCCAAAACTGTGGCAAGTATCAACTAACCTGCTCTCTCCAACCCAGACCGGCTACGTTTGAAAACCGCCTGCCAGGCACGCATCCGCTGCTGGTCCTGTCTTGCTCGTGGACCGCGAAGCGTTACATATAGTGACTGAGACCCTGCGTATAATACAGTGACTGGGACCCCGCGTATAATATAGTGACTGGGACCCCGCGTATAATATAGTGACTGGGACCCCGCGTATTATATAGTGACTGGGACCCCGCATATTATATAGTGACTGGGATCCTGCGTATTATATAGTGACTGGAACCCCGCGTATTATATAGTGACTGGGATCCCACGTATAATACAGTGACTGGGATCCCATGTATAATACAGTGACTGGGATCCTGCTTATAATACAGTGACTGGGACCCTGCGTATAATACAGTGACTGGGATCCCTGCGTATAATACAGTGACTGGGATCCCGCGTATAATACAGTGACTGGGATCTTGCGTATAATACAGTGACTGGACCCTGTGTATAATACAGTGACTGGGACCCCGCGTATTATATAGTGACTGGGATCCTGTGTATAATACTGTGACTGGGATCTCGCGTATAATACAGTGACTGGGATCCTGTGTATAATACAGTGACTGGGATCCTGCGTATAATACAGTGACTGGGATCCCGCGTATTATACAGTGACCCCGCATATTATATAGTGACTGGGATCCTGCATATTATATAGTGACTGGGACCCCGCGTATTATATAGTGACTGGGACCCCGCGTATTATATAGTGACTGGGACCCTGCATATTATATAGTGACTGGGATCCTGCCTATTATATAGTGACTGGGACCCTGCGTATTATATAGTGACTGGGACCCTGCGTATAATACTGTGACTGGGATCTCGCATATAATACAGTGACTGGGATCCCGCATATAATACAGTTACTGGGATCCTGCGTATAATACAGTGACTGGGATTCCACGTATAATACAGTGACTGGGATCCTGTGTATAATACAGTGACTGGGATCCTGCGTATAATACAGTGACTGGGATCCCGCGTATTATACAGTGACTGGGACCCCGCATATTATATAGTGACTGGGATCCTGCATATTATATAGTGACTGGGACCCCGCGTATTATATAGTGACTGGGATCCTGCCTATTATATAGTGACTGGGACCCCGCGTATTATATAGTGACTGGGACCCTGCGTATAACACAGTGACTGGGATCCTGCGTATTATATAGTGACTGGGATCCAGCGTATTATATAGTGACTGGGATCCAGCGTATAATACAGTGACTGGGACCCTGCATATAATACAGTGACTGGGATCCTGCGTATAATACAGTGACTGGGATTCCACGTATAATACAGTGACTGGGATCCTGTGTATAATACAGTGACTGGGATCCTGCATATAATACAGTGACTGGGATCCCGCGTATTATACAGTGACTGGGACCCCGCATATTATATAGTGACTGGGATCCTGCATATTATATAGTGACTGGGATCCTGCCTATTATATAGTGACTGGGACCCCGCGTATTATATAGTGACTGGGACCCTGCGTATAACACAGTGACTGGGATCCTGCGTATTATATAGTGACTGGGATCCAGCGTATTATATAGTGACTGGGATCCAGCGTATAATACAGTGACTGGGACCCTGCATATAATACAGTGACTGGGACCACGCGTATTATATAGTGACTGGGAACCCACGTATTATATAGTGACTGGGATCCAGCGTATAATACAGTGACTGGGACCCTGCGTATAATACTGTGACTGGGACCCCGCGTATTATATAGTGACTCCGATCCAGCGTATAATACAATGACTAGGATCCTGCATAATACAGTGACTGGATCCCGCATATTATATAGTGTCTGGGATCCCGCGTATAATACTGTGACTGGAATCCTGTGTATAACACAGTGACTGGGATCCCGCGTATTATATAGTGACTGGGACCCAGCGTATTATATAGTGACTGGGATCCTGCGTATAATACTGTGACTGGGATCCTGTGTATAATACAGTGACTGGGATCCTGTGTATTATATAGTGACTAGGACCCTGCGTATTATATAGTGACTGGGACCCCGTGTATTATATAGTGACTGGGATCCAGCATATAATACTGTGACTGGGATCCTGTGTATAATACTGTGACTGGGATCCTGTGTATAACACAGTGACTGGGACCCTGCGTATTATATAGTGACTGGGACCCTGCGTATAATACAGTGACTGGGATCCCGTGTATAATATAATGACTGGGACCCAGCGTATAATATAGTGACTTGGATCCTGCTTATAATACAGTGACTGGGACCCTGCGTATAATACAGTGACTGGGATCCCGCGTATAATACAGTGACTGGGATCCCGCGTATAATACAGTGACTGGGATCCCGCGTATAATACAGTGACTGGGATCCCGCGTATAATACAGTGACTGGGATCCCGCGTATAATACAGTGACTGGGATCCCGCGTATAATACAGTGACTGGACCCTGTGTATAATACAGTGACTGGGATCCCGCGTATTATATAGTGATTGGGACCCCGCGTATTATATAGTGACTGGGACCCGCGTATTATACAGTGACTGGGATCCTGTGTATAATACAGTGACTGGGATCCTGCGTATAATACAGTGACTGGGATCCTGCGTATAATACAGTGACTGGGATCCTGCGTATAATACAGTGACTGGGATCCTGTGTATATTACAGTGACTGGGATCCCGCTTATAATATAGTGACTGGGATCCTGCGTATAATACAGTGACTGGGATCCTGCGTATTATATAGTGACTGGGATCCTGCGTATAATACAGTGACTGGGATCCTGCGTATAATACAGTGACTGGGATCCTGCGTATAATACAGTGACTGGGATCCTGCGTATAATACAGTGACTGGGATCCTGCGTATAATACAGTGACTGGGATCCTGCTTATAATACAGTGACTGGGATCCTGCGTATAATACAGTGACTGGGATCCTGCTTATTATACAGTACAGTGACTGGGATCCCTGCGTATAATACAGTGACTGGGATCCAGCGTATAATACAGTGACTGGGATCCTGCGTATAATACAGTGACTGGGATCCTGTGTATAATACAGTGACTGGGATCCCGCGTATAATACAGTGACTGGGATCCCGCGTATAATACAGTGACTGGGATCCCGCGTATTATACAGTGACTGGGATCCCGCGTATAATACAGTGACTGGGATCCCGCGTATAATACAGTGACTGGGATCCCGCGTATAATACAGTGACTGGGATCCCGCGTATAATACAGTGACTGGGATCCCGCGTATAATACAGTGACTGGGATCCCGTGTATAATATAGTGACTGGGACCCTGCATATAAT
This sequence comes from Ascaphus truei, assembly GCF_040206685.1. Classification (NCBI taxonomy): domain Eukaryota; kingdom Metazoa; phylum Chordata; class Amphibia; order Anura; family Ascaphidae; genus Ascaphus; species Ascaphus truei. The sequence continues at coordinate 17,806 of NW_027456125.1, read as the reverse complement.
ACAATGACTGGGATCTCGCGTATAATACAGTGACTGGGATCCCGCGTATAATACAGTGACTGGGATCCCGCGTATAATACAGTGACTGGGATCCTGTGTATAATAGTGACTGGGATCCCTGCATATAATACAGTGACTGGGATCCCTGCGTATAATACAGTGACTGGGATCCCTGCGTGACTGGGATCCACCATATAATACAGTGACTGGGATCCTGCATATAATACAGTGACTGGGATCCCGCGTATAATACAGTGACTGGGATCCCGCGTATAATACAGTGACTGGGATCCCGCGTATAATACAGTGACTGGGATCCTGCGTATAATACAGTGACTGGGATCCCATGTATAATACAGTGACTGGGATCCTGCTTATAATACAGTGACTGGGATCCTGCTTATTATACAGTGACTGGGATCCTGTGTATAATACAGTGACTGGGATCCCTGCGTATAATACAGTGACTGGGATCCTGCGTATAATACAGTGACTGGGATCCTGTGTATAATACAGTGACTGGGATCCTGCTTATAATACAGTGACTGGGATCCCGCGTATAATACAGTGACTGGGATCCTGCTTATAATACAGTGACTGGGATCCTGCTTATTATACAGTGACTGGGATCCTGTGTATAATACAGTGACTGGGATCCCGCGTATTATACAGTGACTGGGACGTGTGTATAATACAGTGACTGGGATCCCGCGTATAATACAGTGACTGGGACCCTGCGTATAATACAGTGACTGGGACCCTGCGTATAATACAGTGACTGGGATCCTGTGTATAATACTGTGACTGGGATCCTGTGTATAATACAGTGACTGGGATCCAGCATATAATACTGTGACTGGGATCCCGCGTATAATATAGTGACTGGGACCCTACGTATAATACTGTGACTGGGATCCTGCGTATAATACAGTGACTGGGACCCTGCGTATAATACAGTGACTGGGATCTTGCGTATAATACAGTGACTGGGATCCTGCATATAATACAGTATAATACAGTGACTGGGATCTTGCGTATAATACAGTGACTGGGATCCTGCATATAATACAGTATAATACAGTGACTGGGATCTCGCGTATAATATAGTGACTGGGACCCTACGTATAATACTGTGACTGGGATCTTGCGTATAATACAGTGACTGGGATCCTGCATATAATACAGTATAATACAGTAACTGGGATCTCGCGTATAATACAGTGACTGGGATCCCGCGTATAATACAGTGACTGGGATCCCGCGTATTATACAGTGACTGGGATCCCGCGTATAATACAGTGACTGGGATCCCACGTATTATACAGTGACTGGGATCCTGCGTATAATACAGTGACTGGGATCCTGCGTATAATACAGTGACTGGGATCCTGCATATAATACAGTGACTGGGACCCTGTGTATAATACAGTGACTGGGATCCCGTGTATAATACAGTGACTGAGATCCCGCGTATAATACAGTGACTGGGATCCTGCGTATAATACAGTGACTGGGACCCTGCGTATAATACAGTGACTGGGACCCTGCGTATAATGCAGTGACTGGGATCCTGCTTATAATACAGTGACTGGCATCCTGCATATTATACAGTGACTGGGATCCTGTGTATAATACAGTGACTGGGATCCTGCGTATAATACAGTGACTGGGACCCTGCTTATAATACAGTGACTGGGATCCCGCGTATAATACAGTGACTGGGATCCTGCGTATAATACAGTGACTGGGACCCTGCGTATAATACAGTGACTGGAATCCTGCGTATAATACAGTGACTGGGACCCTGTGTATAATACAGTGACTGGGATCATGTGTATAATACTGTGACTGGGATCCCGCGTATTATACAGTGACTGGGATCCTGCGTATAATACAGTCACTGGGATCCCGTGTATAATACAGTGACTGGGACCCCACGTATTATACAGTGACTGGGATCCCGCGTATAATACAGTGACTGGGATCCCGCGTATAATACAGTGACTGGGATCCCGCGTATAATACAGTGACTGGGATCCCGCGTATAATACAGTGACTGGGATCCCGCGTATAATACAGTGACTGGGATCCCGTGTATAATACAGTGCCTGGGATCCTGCGTATAATACAGTGACTGGGATCCCGTGTATAATACAGTGACTGGGATCCCGCGTATAATACAGTGACTGGGATCCCGCGTATTATACAGTGACTGGGATCCTGCGTATAATACAGTGACTGGGATGCTGCGTATAATCCAGTGACTGGGATCTTGTGTATAATACAGTGACTGGGATCCTGCGTATTATACAGTGACGGGGATCCTGCGTATTATACAGTGACGGGGATCCTGTGTATAATACAGTGACTGGGATCCCGCGTATTATACAGTGACTGGGATCCTGTGTATAATACTGTGACTGGGATCCTGTGTATAATACAGTGACTGGGATCCAGCGTATAATACTGTGACTGGGATCCCGCGTATAATACAGTGACTGGGATCCCGCGTATAATACAGTGACTGGGATCCCGCGTATTATACAGTGACTGGGATCCTGCGTATAATACAGTCACTGGGATCCCGTGTATAATACAGTGACTGGGACCCCACGTATTATACAGTGACTGGGATCCCGCGTATAATACAGTGACTGGGATCCCGCGTATAATACAGTGACTGGGATCCCGCGTATAATACAGTGACTGGGATCCCGCGTATAATACAGTGACTGGGATCCCGCGTATAATACAGTGACTGGGATCCCGTGTATAATACAGTGCCTGGGATCCTGCGTATAATACAGTGACTGGGATCCCGTGTATAATACAGTGACTGGGATCCCGCGTATAATACAGTGACTGGGATCCCACGTATTATACAGTGACTGGGATCCTGCGTATAATACAGTGACTGGGATGCTGCGTATAATCCAGTGACTGGGATCCTGTGTATAATCCAGTGACTGGGATCTTGTGTATAATACAGTGACTGGGATCCTGCGTATTATACAGTGACGGGGATCCTGTGTATAATACAGTGACTGGGACCCTGCGTATAATGCAGTGACTGGGATCCTGCTTATAATACAGTGACTGGCATCCTGCATATTATACAGTGACTGGGATCCTGTGTATAATACAGTGACTGGGATCCTGCGTATAATACAGTGACTGGGACCCTGCTTATAATACAGTGACTGGGATCCCGCGTATAATACAGTGACTGGGATCCTGCGTATAATACAGTGACTGGGACCCTGCGTATAATACAGTGACTGGAATCCTGCGTATAATACAGTGACTGGGACCCTGTGTATAATACAGTGACTGGGATCATGTGTATAATACTGTGACTGGGATCCCGCGTATTATACAGTGACTGGGATCCTGCGTATAATACAGTCACTGGGATCCCGTGTATAATACAGTGACTGGGACCCCACGTATTATACAGTGACTGGGATCCCGCGTATAATACAGTGACTGGGATCCCGCGTATAATACAGTGACTGGGATCCCGCGTATAATACAGTGACTGGGATCCCGCGTATAATACAGTGACTGGGATCCCGCGTATAATACAGTGACTGGGATCCCGTGTATAATACAGTGCCTGGGATCCTGCGTATAATACAGTGACTGGGATCCCGTGTATAATACAGTGACTGGGATCCCGCGTATAATACAGTGACTGGGATCCCGCGTATTATACAGTGACTGGGATCCTGCGTATAATACAGTGACTGGGATGCTGCGTATAATCCAGTGACTGGGATCTTGTGTATAATACAGTGACTGGGATCCTGCGTATTATACAGTGACGGGGATCCTGCGTATTATACAGTGACGGGGATCCTGTGTATAATACAGTGACTGGGATCCCGCGTATTATACAGTGACTGGGATCCTGTGTATAATACTGTGACTGGGATCCTGTGTATAATACAGTGACTGGGATCCAGCGTATAATACTGTGACTGGGATCCCGCGTATAATACAGTGACTGGGATCCCGCGTATAATACAGTGACTGGGATCCCGCGTATTATACAGTGACTGGGATCCTGCGTATAATACAGTCACTGGGATCCCGTGTATAATACAGTGACTGGGACCCCACGTATTATACAGTGACTGGGATCCCGCGTATAATACAGTGACTGGGATCCCGCGTATAATACAGTGACTGGGATCCCGCGTATAATACAGTGACTGGGATCCCGCGTATAATACAGTGACTGGGATCCCGCGTATAATACAGTGACTGGGATCCCGTGTATAATACAGTGCCTGGGATCCTGCGTATAATACAGTGACTGGGATCCCGTGTATAATACAGTGACTGGGATCCCGCGTATAATACAGTGACTGGGATCCCACGTATTATACAGTGACTGGGATCCTGCGTATAATACAGTGACTGGGATGCTGCGTATAATCCAGTGACTGGGATCCTGTGTATAATCCAGTGACTGGGATCTTGTGTATAATACAGTGACTGGGATCCTGCGTATTATACAGTGACGGGGATCCTGTGTATAATACAGTGACTGGGATCCCGCGTATTATACAGTGACTGGGATCCTGTGTATAATACTGTGACTGGGATCCTGTGTATAATACAGTGACTGGGATCCAGCGTATAATACTGTGACTGGGATCCCGCGTATAATATAGTGACTGGGATCCCGCGTATAATATAGTGACTGGGACCCTACGTATAATACTGTGACTGGGATCCTGCGTATAATACAGTGACTGGGACCCTGCGTATAATACAGTGACTGGGATCCAGCGTATAATACTGTGACTGGGATCCCGCGTATAATATAGTGACTGGGATCCCGCGTATAATATAGTGACTGGGACCCTACGTATAATACAGTGACTGTGATCCTGCGTATAATACTGTGACTGGGATCCTGCATATAATACAGTATAATATAGTGACTGGGATCTCGCGTATAATATAGTGACTGGGATCCCGCGTATAATACAGTGACTGGGATCCTGCATATAATACAGTGACTGGGATCCTGCGTATTATACAGTGACTGGGATCCCGCGTATAATACAGTGACTGGGATCCTGCGTATAATACTGTGACTGGGATCCTGTGTATAATACAGTGACTGGGATCCAGCGCTTAATACTGTGACTGGGATCCCGCGTATAATATAGTGACTGGGATCCCGCGTATAATATAGTGACTGGGACCCTACGTATAATACTGTGACTAGGATCCTGCGTATAATACAGTGACTGGGATCCTGCATATAATACAGTATAATACAGTGACTGGGATCTCGCGTATAATATAGTGACTGGGATCCTGCGTATAATACAGTGACTGGGATCCTGCATATAATACAGTGACTGGGATCCTGCGTATTATACAATGACTGGGATCCCGCGTATAATACAGTGACTGTGATCCTGCGTATAATACTGTGACTGGGATCCTGTGTATAATACAGTGACTGGGATCCTGCTTATAATACAGTGACTGGGATCCTGCGTATAAGACAGTGACTGGGATCCTGCATATAACACAGTGACTGGGATCCTGCGTATAATACAGTGACTGGGATCCTGCGTATAATACAGTGACTGGGATCCTGCTTATAATACAGTGACTGGGATCCTGCGTATAAGACAGTGACTGGGATCCTGCATATAACACAGTGACTGGGATCCTGCGTATAATACAGTGACTGGGATCCTGCGTATAATACAGTGACTGGGATCCTTCTTATAATACAGTGACTGGGATCCTGCGTATAATACAGTGACTGGGATCCTGCGTATAATTCAGTGACTGGGATCCTGCGTATAATACAGTGACTGGGATCCTGCTTATAATATATTGACTGGGATCCTGTGTATAATACAGTGAATGGGATCCCGCTTATAATACAGTGACTGGGATCCTGCGTATAATACAGTGACTGGGATCCTGCTTATAATACAGTGACTGGGATCCCGCGTATTATACAGTGACTGGGATCCTGTGTATAATATATTGACTGGGACCCTGCGTATAATGCAATGACTGGGACTTAGGGAGAGGTTATATGGGGTAATAGAAGCGGTTATAAGGAGGGATTATATGGAGGTAATAGGAGGAGTTATAGGGAGCAGTTATATGGGGTAATAGGAGTAGTTATAAGGAGGGGCTATACGAGGTAATAGGAGGAGTTATAGGGAGCAGTTATATGGAGTAATAGGAGGAGTTATAGGGAGGGGGTTATATGGGGTAATAGGAGCGGTTATAAGGAGGGGTTATATGGAGGTAATAGGAGGAGTTATAGGAAGAGGTTATATGGGGTAATAGGAGGAGTTATAGGGAGCAGTTATATGGGGTAATAGGAGGAGTAATAGGGAGTGTTATATGGGGTAATAGGAGTTGTAGTGATGGGTTATGTGGGGTCATAGGAGGAGTTATAGGGAGGGGTTATATGGGGTAATAGAAGCGGTTATATGGGGCAATTGGAGGAGTTATGGGGAGGTTATATGGAGTAATAGGAAGCGTTATAGGGAGGGGCTATATAGGGTAGTAGGAAGAGTTAAAGGGAGCGGTTATATGAGGTAATAGGAGGAGTTATAGGGAGGTTATATGAGGTAATAGGATGAGTTGTAGGGAGGGGTATATGGGGTAGTAGGAGGAGTTATAGGGAGTGGTTATATGGAGTCATAGGAGGAGATATAGGGAGCAGGTATATGGAGTAATAGGAGGAGTTATAGGGAGGGGTTATATGGGGTAATAGGAGGAGTTATAGGGAGGGTGTGACAGGGTAAATAAAAGCCACCAGCTATATGCCTGGCAGACATATGTTTAGCTTGCAATGCAGCAGTGACTAGGTTAACTTCAGCTGGGAACCTCAGGACAATTAGTTGGATCCCAGCTGCCTAATCAAGGTGTGTTAAAAACCCCAGGCTGTAGACACATGGGGCTGGCTGTTGAGGAGAGAGGAGTAAGCTACTGAAGACATTACTGATACAAGGTCTGTTAACAAAGTAGATGAATTATGAACTGTCTGTCTCCTGCATAGAAAAGGGTAGCTGCCTTATTTTTACACTGTCTACTAAAGAGAAACTGTTTTGTTTTGTCTGCTGAAGAAAAAGCCATTTTTCTTTTGTTTGCTGATGAAAAGCTATTTTTGTTTTGTGTGCTGTATAATTTAAGGCTAAATAAATAAGCCTTATCCAAAGAACCTGCGTGTGTAGTTGCATTTACCCTGCAACAGAGGGGCTATATGGGGTAGTAGGAAGAGTTATAGGGAGTGGGTATTTGGGGTAATAAGAGGAGTTATAGGGAGGTTATAGGATGAGTTGTAGGGAGGGGGTATATGGGGTAGTAGGAGGAGTTATAGGGAGGGGGTATATGGGGCAATAGGATTAGTTCTAGGGAGGGGGTATATGGGGTAGTAGGCGGAGTTATAGGGAGGTTATATGGGGTAGTAGGAAGAGTTATAGGGAGGGGTATATGGGGTAATAAGAGGAGTTATAGGGAGGTTATATGGGGTAATAGGATTAGTTGTAGGGAGGGGTATATGGGGTAGTAGGAGGAGTTATAGGGAGGTTATATGGGGTAATAGGATGAGTTGTAGGGAGGGGGTATATGGGGTAGTAGGAGGAGTTATAGGGAGGGGTATATGGGGTAATAGGATTAGTTGTAGGGAGGGGGTATATGGGGTAGTAGGAGGAGTTATAGGGAGCGGGTATATGGGGTAATAGGAGGAGTTATAGGGAGGGGGTATATGGGGTAGTAGGAGGAGTTATAGGGAGGTTATATGGGGTAATAGGATTAGTTGTAGGGAGGGGGTATATGGGGTAGTAGGAGGAGTTATAGGGAGCGGGTATATGGGGTAATAGGAGGAGTTATAGGGAGCGGGTATATGGGGTAGTAGGAGGAGTTATAGGGAGGTTATATGGGGTAATAGGATTAGTTGTAGGGAGGGGGTATATGGGGTAGTAGGAGGAGTTATAGGGAGCGGGTATATGGGGTAATAGGAGGAGTTATAGGGAGGGGGTATATGGGGTAATAGGATTAGTTGTAGGGAGGGGGTATATGTTGTAGTAGGAGGAGTTATAGGGAGGCAACAGCTTAATCTGTGAACATGATCCTATTTAAGGCAGTGGGATATTGCCCTAAATCTGAAGAGTTTGGTAAATTACCCACAATCCTCTGATATTCGCATGGTCAGCAATGAGCCCCCAAAGTCCCGGCCCCAACCGCCCTGAGCTTTTTTCCCAAGGTTTAGGGCTGAATGGGGATCTTTGTGTCAGGGCAGACTCCTAATAACAGCAATAATAGAAGAGGGAGAGAGGGGGGCGGCCGCAGAAGTGAGGGGACAATGGTGAGAAGAGGGAGAGAGGGGGGCGGCCAGAGAAGTGAGGGGACAATGGTGAGAAGAGGGAGAGAGGGGGGCGGCCGCAGAAGTGAGGGGACAATGGTGAGAAGAGGGAGAGAGGGGGGCGGCCAGAGAAGTGAGGGGACAATGGTGAGAAGAGGGAGAGAGGGGGGCGGCCAGAGAAGTGAGGGGACAATGGTGAGAATAGCAGGGCAGACAGATCCTCGCTCATTAAGGATTTGCAATGCTCCTCTGAATGCCTGCAAAGTACTGAAAGGAGAGGGGGGGGCAGGGAAGAAAGGAGAGGGGGGGAGCAGAGAAGAAAGGAGAGGGGGGCAGGGAAGAAAGGAGAGGGGGGGCAGGGAAGAAAGGAGAGGGGGGCAGGGAAGAAAGGAGAGGGGGGAGAGAGAAGAAGGGATAGGGGGGGAAAGGAGAGGGGGGAGAGAAGAAAGGAGAGGGGGGAGCAGATAAGAAAGGAGAGGGGGGGAGAGAGAAGAAGGGATAGGGGGGGGAAAGGAGAGGGGGGAGAGAAGAAAGGAGAGGGGGGGAGAGAGAAGAAGGGATAGGGGGGGAAAGGAGAGGGGGGAGAGAAGAAAGGTGGGGGTGAGAAGAAAGGAGAGGGGTAGAGAAAAAAGGAGGGGGGAGAGAGAAGAAAGGATAGGGGGAAGAAGGGAGAGGGGGAGAGAAGAAATGTGGGGGGTGAGAAGAAAGGAGAGTGGGTGCAGAGGAGAAGGGGAAGGGAGAGAGAAGAAAAGATAGGGGGGAAGAAAGGAGAGGGGAAAGAGAAGAAAAGATAGGGGGGAAGAAAGGAGGGGGGAGAGAAGAAAGGTGGGGGGTGAGAAGAAAGGAGAGGGGAGAGAAGAAAGGAGAGGGTTAGAGAAGAAAGGAGAGGGGGGAGAGAAGAATAGAAGAGGGAGGAGAGAAGAATAGAAGAGGGGGGAGTGAAGAAAGGAGAGGGGGTAGAGAAAAAAGGAGGGGGGGAGAGAGAAGAAAGGATAGGGTGAAGAAGGGAGAGGGGGAGAGAAGAAATGTGGGGGGTGAGAAGAAAGGAGAGTGGGTGCAGAGGAGAAGGGGAAGGGAGAGAGAAGAAAAGATAGGGGGGAAGAAAGGAGAGGGGAAAGAGAAGAAAAGATAGGGGGGAAGAAAGGAGAGGGGGAGAGAAGAAAGGTGGGGGGTGAGAAGAAAGGAGAGGGGAGAGAAGAAAGGAGAGGGTTAGAGAAGAAAGGAGAGGGGGAGAGAAGAATAGAAGAGGGAGGAGAGAAGAATAGAAGAGGGGGGAGTGAAGAAAGGAGAGGGGGTAGAGAAGAATAAAAGAGGGGGGAGTGAAGAAAGGAGAGGGGGAGGAATAAAAGAAGAGGGGGAGAGAAAGGAGAGGGGGGAGAGAGAAGAAAGCAGAGGGGGGAGAGAAGAAAGGAGAGGGGGAGAGAGAGAAAGGAGAGGGGGGAGAGATGAAAGGAGAGGGGGAGAGAGAAGAAAGGAGAGGGGGAGAGAGAAGAAAGGAGAGGGGGAGAGAGAGAAGGAGAGGGGGAGAGAGAAGAAAGGAGAGGGGGGAGAGAAGAAAGGAGAGGAGGAGAGAGAAGAAAGGAGAGGGGGAGAGAGAAGAAAGGAGAGGGGGAGAGAGAAGAAGGAGAGGGGGAGAGAGAAGAAAGGAGAGGGGGAGAGAGAAGAAAGGAGAGGGGGAGAGAGAAGAAAGGAGAGGGGAGAGAGAAGAAATGAGAGGGGGAGAGAAGAAAGGAGAGGGGGAGGAAATAAAAGAAGAGGGGGAGAGAAGAAAGGAGAGGGGGAGAGAGAAGAAAGCAGAGGGGGGGGAGAAGAAAGGAGAGGGGGAGAGAGAAGAATGGAGAGGGGGAGAGAGAAGAAAGGAGAGGGGGAGAGAGAAGAAAGGAGAGGGGGAGAGAGAAGATAGGAGAGGGGGAGAGAGAAGAAAGGAGAGGGGGAGAGAGAAGAAAGGAGAGGGGAGAGAGAAGAAAGGAGAGGGGGGAGAGAAGAAAGGAGAGGGGAGAGAGAAGAAAGGAGAGGGGGAGTGAAGAAAGGAGAGGGGGGAGGAATAAAGAAGAGGGGGAGAGAAGAAAGGAGAGGGGGAGAGAGAAGAAAGGAGAGGGGGAGAGAGAAGAAAGGAGAGGGGGAGAGAGAAGAAAGGAGAGGGGGAGAGAGAAGAAAGGAGAGGGGGAGAGAAGAAAGGAGAGGGGGAGAGAGAAGAAAGGAGAGGGGGGAGGAATAAAAGAAGAGGGGGAGAGAAGAAAGCAGGGGGGGGGAGAGAAGAAAGCAGAGGGGGAGAGAGAAGAAAGGAGAGGGGGGAGAGAAGAAAGGAGAGGGGGAGAGAGAGAAAGGAGAGGGTGGAGGAAATAAAAGAAGAGGGGGGGAGGAAATAAAAGAAGAGGGGGAGAGAAGAAAGGAGAGGGGGAGAGAGAAGAAAGCAGAGGGGGGAGAGAAGAAAGGAGAGGGGGAGAGAGAAGAAAGGAGAGGGGGGAGAGAAGAAAGGAGAGGGGGAGAGAGAAGAAGGAGAGGGGGGAGAGAAGAAAGGAGAGGGGGAGAGAGAAGAAAGGAGAGGGGGAGAGAAGAAAGGCAAAGTACAGAGGAGAGGGGGGCAAAGTACAGCAGGAGAGGGGGGGCAAAGTACAGCAGGAGGGGGGGCAAAGTACAGCAGGAGGGGGGGGGCAAAGCACAGCAGGAGGGGGGGCAAAGTACAGCAGGAGGGGGGGCAAAGTACAGCAGGAGAGGGGGGCAAAGTACAGCAGGAGAGGGGGGGGCAAAGTACAGCAGGAGAGGGGGGCAAAGTACAGCAGGAGGGGGGTGGCAAAGTACAGCAGGAGGGGGGGGGGCAAAGTACAGCAGGAGGGGGGGGCAGAGTACAGCAGGAGAGGGGGGGCAAAGTACAGCAGTAGGGGGGGAAGTATAGCAGATGGGGGGGCAAAGTACAGCAGGAGGGGGGGGGCAAAGTACAGCAGGAGGGGGGGGCAAAGTACAGCAGGAGGGGGGGCAAAGTACAGCAGGAGGGGGGGCAAAGTACAGCAGGAGGGGAGGGCAAAGTACAGCAGGAGGGGGGGCAAAGTACAGCAGGAGAGGGGGGGCAAGTACAGCAGGAGGGGGGGCAAAGTACAGCAGGAGAGGGGGGGCAAAGTACAGCAGGAGGGGGGGGCAAAGTACAGCAGGAGAGGGGAGAGGACTCCAGGAACGTGAGACAGCAGCTGGGAGTGTGAGACAGTGTGAGAGAGTGTGTGAGAAAGAGAGAGGGACAGTATGAGACAGAAAGGGAGGAACACTGTGAAAGAGAGTGAGTGTGTGAGAGAAAGAGGGACAGTGTTAGGCTGAGTCCATAGAGGGGGTAGCAGGGCTGAGGCGTGCTGACGCGGAGGCTCGCCTGCTGAAATCTGCGCAATTTCATGCCCATGCAGGCGAGCCAGCGGGCGCGATCGGAGGCGGAGGGAGACTGAGGGAGGCGGGGCAGTGATGTCGCTGGGCCAATCGCCCGCGACGCACCGACGTCAACGTCACGGCGCCGTGACGTTGACGCTGCTCCGCGCTGATTGGATGTTTTCAGCCGACAGCGCTCTGAAAAACAGTTTGGCTGTCGGCTGAAAAATCCAGCGCCTCAGCACGCCTGCGGACGCTCGCGGGAGCCCCCTCTAAAGACATCCTCATTGAGGATGCAGGGGCTCAGCGCGGAGCGTCCGCACGGCTCAGCGCGGCCTGTCCTTCTATGGACTCGGCCTGAGAGAGAGAGAGTCTGAGAAAGAGGTAGAGAGAGCGAGAGTGTGAGAGGAAGAAAAAGAGCGTGTGTGAGAAAGAGAGAGGAACAGTGTGAGAGAGTGTGTGAGAGAGGTACAAGTGTGTGAAAGAGAGGGACAGAGTGAGAGAAAGAGAGGGTTAGGGTTCTCTCAGTGTGTGAGAGAGAGGAAGAGAGAGTTACAGTGTAAGGCTGCGTTCCCGCTGGCGCTGAGCGCGCTCATGCTCGGAGAGTGCTCCAAGCATGAGCGCCGGGGGTCATCAGCGCTGGCGTGGACGCAGCCTTACAGAGAGAGAGTGTGAGAAAGGAAGAGAGAGTGTGTGTGTGAGAAAGAGAGAGAGGGACAGTGTGTGAGAGAGGAAGAGAGAGTGTGTGTGTGTGAGAGAGAGAGAGGGGGACAGTGTGAGAGAGGAAGGGAGAGTGTGTGTGAGAGAGAGAGGGACAGTGTGTGAGAGAGGAAGAGAGAGAGGGACAGCGTGTGAGAGAGGAAGAGAGAGTGTGTGTGTGAGAGAGAGGGAGGACAGTGTGAGAGAGGAAGGGAGAGTGTGTGTGAGAGAGAGAGGGACCGTGTGTGAGAGAGAAAGAGAGGGTGTGTGAGAGAAAGAGAGGGGGGACAGTGTGAGGGAGAGGACAGTGTGAAGGAGTGTCTGTGTGAGAGAGAGGGACAGCGTGTAAGAGAGTGTGTGTGAGAGAGTGACAGCGTGTAAGAGAGTGTGTGTGAGAGAGAGGGACAGCGTGTAAGAGAGTGTGTGAGAGAGGGACAGCGTGTAAGAGAGTGTGTGTGAGAGAGAGTGACAGCGTGTAAGAGAGTGTGTGTGTGAGAGAGAGGGACAGTGTGTAAGAGAGTGTGTGAGAGAGAGGGACAGCGTGTAAGAGTGTGTGTGAGAGAGAGTGACAGCGTGTAAGAGAGTGTGTGTGAGACAGAGTGACAGCGTGTAAGAGAGTATGTGTGAGAGAGAGGGACAGTGTGTAAGAGTGTGTGTGAGAGAGAGTGACAGCGTGTAAGAGAGTGTGTGTGAGAGAGAGTGACAGCGTGTAAGAGAGTATGTGTGAGAGAGAGGGACAGTGTGTAAGAGTGTGTGTGAGAGAGAGTGACAGCGTGTAAGAGAGTGTGTGTGAGAGAGAGGGACAGCGTGTAAGAGAGAGGGACAGCATGTAAGAGAGAGGAAGTGAGGGACAGTGTGAGAGAGAAGTGTGTGGGTGTGTGAGAGAGAGGGACAGCGTGTAAGAGAGAGGAAGTGAAGGACAGTTTGACAGAGGGAGGTGTGTGTGTGTGTGTGAGGGACAGTGTTAAAGAGAGAGGAAGAGGGAGAACTAGCGAGTGTGAGAGAGGGAGATAGAAAGAGTTAGAGCGTGAGGAAGAGAGAGAGAGTGGGAGAGAGGAGATGGAGATATGTTGAGAGAGAGGGAGAGAGAAATTAGGGGAGGTAGAAAGGAGAGAATAAGAAAAACAGGAGAGAGAGAGAGGGAGGGGGAGAGGGGGGAAAATGAATGGAGAGAGAGAGAGAGAGATAAAAATTAGGTGAGGTAGGAAGGAGAGAATAAGAAGAACTGAAAAGGGAGAGAGAGGGGGGAAGGGAGAGAGAGAAGGGAGAGAGGGAGAGAGAGAGGGGGAAGGAAGAGAGAGAGGGGGGAAAGGAAGAGAGGGAGAGAGAGAGAGAGAGGGGAAGGGGGAGTGAGAGGGGGGAAAAGGAAGAGAGAGAGGGGGAAAAGGAAGAGAGAGGGGGGAAAGGAAGAGAGAGGGGGAAAAAGGAAGAGAGAGAGGGGGGAAAAGGAAGAGAGAGAGGGGGAAAAGGAAGAGAGAGAGGAATAGAGGGGGAGAGAGAGAGGGGAGGGAGAGAGGTAGATAGAAATTAGGGGAGGTAGAAAGGAGAGAATAAGAAGAACGGGAGAGAGAGAGATGGGGGAGGGGGGAGAGAGGGAGGGGGAGAGATGGGAAAAGGAAGGGAGAGAGAGAGGGAGAAAAATTAGGTGAGGTAGGAAGGAGAGAATAAGAAGAACTGAAAAGAGAGAGAGGAGAGAGAGAGGGGAAGGGAGAGAGAGGGGAAGGGAGAGAGAGAGGAGAAGGGAGAGAGGGAGCGAGAGGGAGGGGGAAAAGGAAGAGAGGGAGATAGAGAGGGGAAGGGAGAGAGAGAGGGGGGAAAAGGAAGAGAGAGAGGGGGAAAAGGAAGAGAGAGGGAGAGAGAGGGGGGAAAAGGAAGAGAGAGAGGAATAGAGAGAGAGGGGGGAATATAGTGTGTGAGAAAGAGGGAGACATTAGGTGGGGAGAGATATTAAAGAGAGACGGGGAGAGGGGGAGAGGGGGAGGGCGGCAGGTCATTCATTGTACACAAAAGGACCCAAAGCTTTAAAAGATGTGTCCCTTGGGGGGGAGGGGGAGAGGAGGGACAGAGAGAACCCCCCCTACTCCTCTCTCCCTCCCCCCCACCTCCAACACCCAGCTGCAAAGGGACAGAGGGACTGACTGACCCTGGTGAGAGAGAGAGGAGAGAGAGGTGAGACAGCGAGGGACAGGCAGGGGGAGAGTGCATGGGACAGAGAGAGAGAGGTGAGACAGCGAGGGACAGGCAGGGGGAGAGTGCATGGGAGAGAGAGGGAAGGGTGAGACAGCAAGGGACAGGCAGGGGGAGAGTGCATGGGAGAGAGAGAGAGAGCGAGAGAGAGGTGAGACAGTGAGGGGCAGGCAGGGGGAGAGTGCATGGGACAGAGAGAGGAGGGTGAGACAGCGAGGGACAGGCAGGGGGAGAGTGCATGGGAGAGAGAGCGAGAGAGAGGTGAGACAGCGAGGGACAGGCAGGGGGAGAGTGCATGGGACAGAGAGAGGAGGGTGAGACAGCGAGGGACAGGCAGGGGGAGAGTGCATGGGAGAGAGAGAGAGAGCGAGAGAGAGGTGAGACAGCGAGGGACAGGCAGGGGGAGAGTGCATGGGACAGAGAGAGGAGGGTGAGACAGCGAGGGACAGGCAGGGGGAGAGTGCATGGGAGAGAGAGAGAGGTGAGACAGCGAGGGACAGGCAGGGGGAGAGTGCATGGGACAGAGAGAGGAGGGTGAGACAGCGAGGGACAGGCAGGGGGAGAGTGCATGGGACAGAGAGAGAGGTGAGACAGCGAGGGACAGGCAGGGGGAGAGTGCATGGGAGAGAGAGAGAGGTGAGACAGCGAGGGACAGGCAAGGGGAGAGTGCATGGGAGAGAGAGGTGAGACAGCGAGGGACAGGCAGGGGGAGAGTGCATGGGAGAGAGAGAGAGGAGGGACAGGCAGGGGAGAGTGCATGGGAGAGAGAGAGAGGTGAGACAGCAAGGGACAGGCAGGGGGAGAGTGCATGGAGAGAGAGAGAGGTGAGACAGCGAGGGACAGGCAGGGGGAGAGTGCATGGGAGAGAGAGAGAGGTGAGACAGCGAGGGACAGGCAGGGGGAGAGTGCATGGGAGAGAGAGAGAGGTGAGACAGCGAGGGACAGGCAGGGGGAGAGTGCATGGGAGAGAGAGAGAGAGCGAGAGAGAGGTGGGACAGGCAGGGGGAGAGTGCATGGGAGAGAGAGAGAGAGAGGTGAGACAGCGAGGGACAGGCAGGGGGAGAGTGCATGGGAGAGAGAGAGAGGGAAGGGTGAGACAGCAAGGGACAGCAGGGGGGAGAGTGCATGGGAGAGAGAGAGAGAGCGAGAGAGAGGTGGGACAGGCAGGGGAGAGTGCATGGGAGAGAGAGAGAGGGAAGGGTGAGACAGCAAGGGACAGGCAGGGGGAGAGTGCATGGGAGAGAGAGAGAGGTGAGACAGCGAGGGACAGGCAGGGGGAGAGTGCATGGGAGAGAGAGAGAGAGCGAGAGAGAGGTGGGACAGGCAGGGGGAGAGTGCATGGGAGAGAGAGAGAGGGAAGGGTGAGACAGCGAGGGACAGGCAGGGGGAGAGTGCATGGGAGAGAGAGAGAGAGGTGAGACAGCGAGGGACAGGCAGGGGGAGAGTGCATGGGAGAGAGAGAGAGGGAAGGGTGAGACAGCAAGGGACAGGCAGGGGAGAGTGCATGGGAGAGAGAGAGGTGAGACAGCGAGGGACAGGCAGGGGGAGAGTGCATGGGACAGAGAGAGGAGGGTGAGACAGCAAGGGACAGGCAGGGGGAGAGTGCATGGGACAGAGAGAGGTGAGTGAGACAGCGAGGGACAGGCAGGGGGAGAGTGCATGGGACAGAGAGAGGTGAGACAGCGAGGGACAGGCAGGGGGAGAGTGCATGGGACAGAGAGAGGTGAGTGAGACAGCGAGGGACAGGCAGGGGGAGAGTGCATGGGACAGAGAGAGGTGAGACAGCGAGGGACAGGCAGGGGGAGAGTGCATGGGAGAGAGAGAGAGAGAGAGAGAGAGAGAGAGAGGAGGGTGAGACAGCAAGGGACAGGCAGGGGGAGAGTGCATGGGAGAGAGAGAGGTGTGAGACAGTGAGGTGAGACAGTGAGGACAGGCAGGGGGAGAGTGCATGGGAGAGAGAGAAAGAGGTGAGACAGCAAGGGACAGGCAGGGAGAGAGTGCATGGGAGAGAGAGAGAGATGAGACAGCGAGGGACTGGCAGGGGGAGAGTGCATGGGAGAGAGAGAGAGGTGAGACAGCGAGGGACAGGTAGGGAGAGCGTGCATGGGAGAGAGAGAGAGATGAGACAGCGAGGGACAGGCAGGGGAGCGTGCATGGGAGAGAGATGAGACAGCGAGGGACTGGCAGGGGGAGCGTGCATGGGACAGAGAGAGGGCTGTAACAGAGAAATGACAATGAGAGAGCTAATAGTGTGAGTGAGAAAGAGACAGGAGTGACCAGAGAGAGCAGAAGGTGAGAGTGATGTGTGCTGTGGCAGAGAGAGACACCCAAGCAAGACCAGAGAGAGGTTACCTGCTGGGGAGAGAGAGGTGGCGAGAGAGAGAGGGGGCGAGAGAGAGATGGGGTGAGAGACTGAGAGAGGGGGGTGAGAGAGAGATGGGGTGATAGAGCGAGAAGGTTGAAAGTGAGGGGTGATCGAGAGAGAGGGATGAGAGAGTGCAGAGAGGGGTGAGAGAGTGCAGAGAGGGGTGAGAGAGTGCAGAGAGGGGTGAGAGAGTGCAGAGAGGGGTGAGAGAGTGCGGAGAGGGGTGAGAGAGTGCAGAGATGGGTGAGAGAGTGCAGAGAGGATGAGAGAGTGCAGTGAGAGAGTGCAGATAGGGGTGAGAGAGTACAGAGAGGGGTGAGAGAGTACAGAGAGGGGTGAGAGAGTGCGGAGAGGGGAGAGAGTGCAGTGAGAGAGTGCAGTGAGGGGTGAGAGAGTGCGGAGAGGGGAGAGAGTGCAGTGAGGGGTGAGAGTGCAGTGAGGGGTGAGAGTGCGGAGAGAGAGTGCAGTGAGAGAGTGCAGAGAGGGGTGAGAGAGTGCAGAGAGGGGTGAGAGAGTGCAGAGTGTGCAGTGAGAGAGGGGTGAGAGAGTGCGGAGAGGGGAGAGAGTGCACTGAGAGAGTGCAGTGAGGGGTGAGAGAGTGCGGAGAGGGGAGAGAGTGCAGTGAGAGAGTGCAGTGAGGGGTGAGAGTGCGGAGAGAGAGTGCGGGGAGAGAGTGCAGTGAGAGAGTGCAGTGAGGTGAGAGAGGGGTGACAATGCAGTGAGGTGAGAGAGTGCAGTGAGGGGTGAGAGTGCAGAGAGTGCAGAGAGTGCAGTGAGAGAGTGCAGAGAGTGCAGTGAGAGAGGGGTGAGAGAGTGCAGAGAGGGATGAGAGAGTGCAGAGAGTG